>NC_053491.1:443508129-443873129 GCF_905171775.1 Rana temporaria
ATTTAATCAATCAATTGTAATACTTTACAATCTCAATATCAATTCTCTGTACAGACCACCTATACCTTTCTATGTATACATTTATAGAAATAGTACACGTTTGTATAAGAACATGTATGTACGTATCAAGGTGTGTGTCGTATAGCTATATACAGTATATACCTGCACACAAATATATCTATCTCTGTATGTATCTATAAATCTGAATATATATATATATATATATATATATATATATATATATATATATATATATTTATATATAAACACACACACATATCTATATATATATATATATATATATATATATATATATATATATATATATATATATATATATATATATATATATATATATATACAGTATGTGTATATAAAGAGTATGTGTGTTTAGATGCAGACAAATACACAAGAAATGTTTTGGATTTTGCCGCCCTTCCACTCTATTCGCTTCTCTATATATTTTTATGATACTGCACTGCTGTGCGGCAGCATTAGTTCCTATGAAGTTGAGTAATAGTAATACTGTTTATATAGAAAGTTCTGATTTGATTTCTGTTTCTTAGACTTTTAATGTATTGTGACCATTGAACAGGTTAGTATTGATGTCATAAAAAAACCTGCAAATATGTATTACATTATAGTGCTGCGGCACTTATATTTTCAGCTACTCATACAATAAAAACTGTATACATACTACTATACATATTTTAAATATATATATATATATATATATATATATATATCCCACATTAGTCCCAACTAATTTTAGTATATTATAACTAAGCTAAATTCTATACACAAATTACGTTTTTCAGAACTTTAGTCAGCTCTGGATAATCTACGTGGACTTGTGTAAGTGTTTGGGTAACTTCAGGAAGTACAGGGTCCAAAATGGTCTTAAGTAAAAAAATATATATATATATTTAAAAGGGCCTTGGGTTTACATGACGGGAGACAAAAACTATATCTGCATTGCAAATATTTCTGAAAAACAGCCGACAGTTTGTCCTGAACGTGGAAAAAGAGAAGCAATAGCATTTTGAATGATCGCACTTTGTCGAATGTGTTTGTCATTATACAGTTATTTACAATGCCGCTCTGAGGTCCTTCATAGGAAAGTATGACCTGTTATATAACTTAGAGATAAAAAATATATTTTATAAAACAGAAATCGTCAAGGTTCTGTTGTACCTTTACATCCAATGATACTAGTGATTTACATTAAACATATATGTTAGTTGATTTTCTTTTTTTTTACTGAGAACATGGAATAGATGAAATGTGCATTTGAAAAAGTTATTGTAAAGGAGATTGATCAACTGAAGATTAATAATGCAATGGAACAATAATATCTCCTGGAATCAATAGGAAGTAATAAAGTAACATTTTACACAATGATTACAACTTCAGATATACAGTATATTATGGGGGCATTATTGCTTCTAGGTCTACAAGGAGATAAAAAAGCACTGCGTGGACAGGTTATATGGAGTAACAGTATGTTAGAAAGTAACAGGAGAGTAGTAGGAAGAGTTATTAATGGGGTGGAGTTATATAGATTCATAAGAAGGCTCAAAGGAGGTGTTATATAGAGATATAAGGAATCTGGTTGAGTAACAAGTGGTTTTATATATATATATATATATATATATATATATATATATATATATATATATATATATAGTTTATGCAGTAATAGGCAGAGCTATAATGTATCTAATATTGACTATTAAAAGACATATCAGGTACCAACATGAGGCATTATAGTCTATAGCTGTAAAACTGTCCTCTATATATTGTGACAAAGTTATCAATGACCAACTAACTTATCTAATAATATAACTTCTTTACAAGTTGGCATTTCAGTACCACAGCAAATAATATGTATGCACTACAATCCCAAAAGGCATCTAGGAAATGTCTGCCCCCAGAAAATGGTTTTATGTATGTTGGACTGGCAACATCACAATCTTAATTTCTGACAATTCTGATAAAGCCACATAAAAAAAACTTCTAGAGGAGCCACAAAAATTACCACTGGGTGCTCTACGTGGGTGCACAGAGCTATAATGTATCTAATATTGACTATTAAAAGACATATCAGGTACCAACATGAGGCATTATAGTCTATAGCTGTAAAACTGTCCTCTATATATTGTGACAAAGTTATCAATGACCAACTAACTTATCTAATAATATAACTTCTTTACAAGTTGGCATTTCAGTACCACAGCAAATAATATGTATGCACTACAATCCCAAAAGGCATCTAGGAAATGTCTGCCCCCAGAAAATGGTTATATGTATGTTGGACTGGCAACATCACAATCTTAATTTCTGACAATTCTGATAAAGCGACATAAAAAACCTTCTAGAGGAGCCACAAAAATGACCACTGGGTGCACTACGTTGTTAAAGTGTCTTATGAGTAAGGGAACTAGTCTCTAGGGACACAAGATGCTAGTCAGCAGATACTTGTTTGTATGGTGTTCAATGTTCATTGGCCTTCTTACAGATTACAAAGAAATCCACCTTACAAACTTGACAAACCACTGCCAGATAAACTCTTTAAATATAAGGTTTTGGCCCAACTAGCCGCCACTTCTGTCTCTGTTGTCCGAAACATTAACATGACGCAGTAGTTTGGATTAATGTATAAGGACTTGTGACCCCAAATGGTCAGCTTTAGGATCAATTCTCACCATATATGGGCCAGTATTTTCAAGTGATGTGTACAAAAATTTTGCAATAATAACAGCAGAGCTTTTATAAATGGACAAGTAATAATGGGCATTGCGAAAAATGCTGTTGAAAAATCTCAACGATCAAAGAAGAAGGGACAAAACCCTTTGCGCCACATTCAAAACATTGTCGAAGTTAGTAGGAAAAATTGCAGGGGATTTGGTGCAGTTATACCATCAAAGTGCTAATGAGGACATCAAGGGGGTCACTTTTATTAGCCATTCTGTTTAATGGCTTGCAATATATATTTTGTCATATTGAATAACAATGCAGACGATAAGGTAAAACAATGCCTTAGCATAATTTTTAGGGTTTTAAAGTATGTGATGTATCAAATCATTTCTTTCAATCAGTTCATCAATTTTGATTGAATCTGTTGACTGGCAATACAATAGGATTTTTATTAGCATTACATTTTTTCCCCATCAAATCAAAGTGGAAAACAACTCGGTGCATCCACCTGGACTTTGGTCTTCAATCTACTATATGACACCTATGATTGTTCCAATAGTTCTACAGTCCACCAAGCTCCTAGATTGCTGGCCAAATATGTTTTCATTTAGCATAAGCTGGTCCTGTTCCAAAAAAGCTTTCCTTTTTCCTTTGAATGAGGCAAAATTTGCTTATTTTCATGAAAACACATCATTTTTGGCCAACATAGATAATACCCTTCAGGCCAGCTCGTAAAATTAATGCTGAGCCTTTTTAATGAACATCTAGCAAATGTAAATCACAAGATACAATAATGATGATAGAAGAAGAGACAACATAAGTGGAAAGAATAAGAGGTTGAAGAGTAAGAAAAGGAAAAGAAGGTACATGGAATGAAGAGAAAACCTTGAGTTTTCAAATCGTATTGATGCAAAAATAGATTTCAGGGGAATACACTGGTTTGATAAAAAAAAAAAAAATTATAAACTTAGCAATATAATTGTTACACAAGCCAATTTGTACTTAGAATTTTATTAAAATTATCTTTGTATTTCAATCTGATTTTCTAAAAATACAAAAAAAATATTATATTGCTTCCATGTAGCCATGCCAATTGGAGGCCTTCAGTGCTCTATTTTGTGTAAAGAATGCCCCATAAATATTTTCTGGTCACGTGATAATGCTTTTCTGATTAAAACACTGGGACTGATCCTTTGACTAACGCCAGCAGACCCTCTCCTTTAGTGCTCGGGATGTAGAAAGTAACTGGAAGGCATATGTCAGATTTTACAGAACAGCAGCAGGTAAAACTGTACAATTAATGTTTGATAAAATCAATCCAATGTACATAAATAACCTGGAGAATTGTTTTATTAATTAAAGTAGAGGTATTTAAAAAAAAATGAAGATATTGGTGAGGTGGAAAGGGAAGACCAAGGAATTGGAGATGAAATAAAGACTTAGGTGATGGAACGAAGAAAACATAATGTAGAAGATGAAAAGGGAGAGCCGAAGGGCTGAAAACAACACAAGTGAAGTAAAAAAATACCGTAATATGAGGAAAAAGAAGACCTAAGGTTGGAACTGAGTAAAAACTGGGGACGTGGAAAGAAAAGGAGACCAGGAGGTGAACAAAGGACAATCAGCAGGTGAAGTGACTTGGAAAATGGAAAGAAAGAGAGATCAGGATGAAAAAAGAGGAAAGGTTAAAGGGCATGAAAGGAGACAAAAAGAGACTGGTAACGTATAAGGAAGTGAAGGTGTGAACATGAATAGGTTGAAAAATCGGAAATTAGACAATGGTCTCTAGGAATGCACTGTATTTTTCAATCCGAAAAATATATATTAAGCAACATAATAAAGTAGATAAAACCAACACGGTAGATGATATTGTTGATAACATTGTGGCATTTCATGGCATATTCTTCATTAGCTACATGAACCATTCTGCTTGAGGTCTAAAATGTTATAAAATGAATCCAAAATAGATAAAGTGGTTTAAGCTCTAAATTTACACTAATTGGGCCCATATGGGTAGCCTGTGATATTTGAGGCTTTCAGCTATCCATTGTGATAACCAAAATGGAAGACGTGGTCCTACAATGACCAGAAAAGGCCATGTAAGCAGTTATTGGATGGCTACTGCTATTGCACCCGCAAGATGTAGATATATGGCACACTTGCCAGTTGACGGGTCAGATTTATTTAGCAGCTATCATGGATGACTGAAATTTGGTTTACATGAATCCAAGTCATAGTCAGGGTGGGCAGATTGATATATGTGTGTAAGGGAAGCTTTAGTCCACTATTACTAGAGTTGGTGAGTAACAATATGTTTTCGAAATATAGCTGATGTAATAAAAAACTATAAAAAGAGATAGCAACTTTATTTGTTCTTGCATTGTTAATGGCATTTGTGCTTCTGATAACACTCTGTAGCCTTCTGAAAAGCATCTGTGGGTGTGCCATATTTTCCCACATGCTGAAAAACATAGAGCAGTCTATCCGCGCCAATTACTTGGACATGTATCCCACACAACATGAAATGTTGATAGCGTATGCACATTTTATTAACACAAATCATTTCACATACATTTTTCAAAAGGAAGCCCGCCCACCTTTGACACCAATGTCAAATGTCTCGGCAAATGTGGAAAAATTGCCAGACTCCAGCGTGTCAAAATATAACTAGATGAACGATTTATAAATAATATAATTTTTAGCAAGCTCAACATGCAAAAAATAATATATGGAGATGTTATATGTGTTTTTTATTTATTTTTTTGTCAAAAATTGAGGGGTTGTATGCTGCAACAATGTCTCTGTGGACAGACAGAAAAGGAATAGACTGGGGCTGGAGAAGCTAAATCCATAGCACCTCACTTTAATTGTTTTGGGGGGAGGGATGCAATACCAACACATAAGTTATTTGGAGTAGTTATCTGCAGGAGCCAACTACAGGGTGGCTTCATACTGGGCTGTGAGCATTAACAGCAGCTGCTGTTACTGAGAAAAGTTGCACTGCTCACCCACCCCTTCTGCCTTCTCCACCATTCTTATTGCTTGTATTACTATTCTCCCACAATGCATCCCGCTCTGTCAATGGACAGTGAAGATCCTGTCATTTAGTTGCTCGTCCTTCATTCACAGAACATTATGCATTGCGGGAGAGTTGTTAAAATGGCAGAGAGGGCAGAAGGGGGCGGATGAGTTGCTCTGCTTATCTCAGTAGTAGCAACTGCTGTTAACCTTCATAGTGCCAGCAGATATCTGCCCAGGGCAGTATCCAGCAGCACTGAACAAAAGATTTTTACGAGAAGCAGTTGCCCGCAGGAAATGGGATGCACACCATTACAGATAGATAATTGGGTTGATTTACTTAAACTGGAGAGTGCAAAATATGGTGCAGCTGTGCATGGTAGCCAATCAGCTTCTAACTTCAGCTTGTTCAATAAAGCTTTGACAGTTTTGGTAATATAGCCCCAATATGTTTGCAGTTGCATACCGAAAACAAAATACAAAACTTTAGCTTTAAAGCAGTAATAAACCCAAAAACAAACATTTATTATATTGCAGCTTACCAATTCTAAGATGTGATGGCTTCATTAGTGTAGGTTTTTGAGGATGAGCAAAGTTTCCCTGGGAATTCACAGACAGTAACATTATATCAGGCCACTGGCCCAATCAACTGTGGAATTCCCTGTATCTACTCAAAGGACAGAGGTCAGGGGTGCTGTTACATCATTGACCTAATGTGGCCATATTAGGTCAGTGCTGCTGCTGGTCACTGCTGGTCATGCATGTGTACATAGGAGTGTGTACATCTGTGTGCCTGCTACATGGTGTGTGCAGGAACGTGTGTGCATGCTTGTTGTTGGCTTTGGCGCCAATCAGGTAATTTAAGTGAAGCATCTGCATGGGCTCAGTGCTGGCTTTTCTACACCAGTACCTGTAAACCTGAGTTTCCCGATTGACATACAATGGCTTATCTGCCTTTTGCTGACCATTACCTGAAACTTGACTACGCATCTGTCTACCACGTCTGTACCTGATCCACCTCCCCATTTCCGACTCTTGCCTGAATGCTGACAACTTACCTGCTGCGACATTTGTTCTCGATCCACCTCCCTGTTACCGACCCAGTATCTACCTGCTGTTCCTGTGATCTTCCTGCCTACGGTGCAACTTCCTGCTGTTCATGTGACTAGTCATGTGAATGCTTATGGTGCATCTTCCTGTTGTTCCAGTGTCTCCAATCTATTGGCACCTCCATCCAGCAGACCAGCTAGGCAATTGTACAACTCTGTGCTGTTGCTTCACCAGTCGGCTCTGTGTAAGACGACTGAAAGATCTCTTTAAATGTATTGCTGTATTTGACCTGGCTTTGAAAAACCTTCAGGAGGGCTATGTCCAGTTAGAGGGCCACACCCAGTCACATTTCATCCCCTCTACTTCCTCAGTACAAGCTCATCTATAGACACTGCCAGCCACACTTGAGGTAATAGCTGTGACTGTGGCAATGATTTTGGCCCCTGAACTACGAGTGCCTACTCCTGAGAGTTTTTGTAGCAATCAAAACAAATTCAGACCCTTCCAAAATGCCTGCCAAACTTACTTCACTCTGCAGCCCGGTGCCTTCTCTGTAGAATCAGAGTGGGATAATCTTTGCATTATAAGGTAAACAACAGTCTTGGGGACATTGTTTTCTGGAACAAAGCAACCCTATCTTGCCAACAACGGCTACCTTCTTTGAAGCCATGGTAAAACTTCATGATGATCCTCAATGATTAGCTACTGCTGAGTCTACCTACCACTCTCTCAATCAAGGCTGTAGACTGGCAGAGCACTGTGTCACTGAATTCAAGTACTGGAACTCTGATACCAGCTAAAACAACATGGCCCTACCTTACCAGCTATGTCTGGGTCTTTCCAGGGTTTTTAAAAGGTGAACTTGCATGAGGATGGGTTTCAGACACTCTGGAGGAATTTATCCACCTGGCTAGGTTGAGAGAATGTAGAGCTGAAATAAAGAATTGCCAGTTCAGAGCTACTTTGATGTAGCTAAAAGTTTCAGTTTTTCCAGGCTCTGTTTTCATGGGACCAGCCCCACCAGTCAATGAAGCACACGCTCCAATGCAAATGGGTCTTCTATGGCCTCCACTCTGCTGTTGGCAGAACAACCTCTGCTTGTGCTGTGGGGATACTGGCCATTATGTAGGCAAGGGACCTGTCCTGCAAAGATCCAGTAGGTTCCTGTCAATTTCTTCTGTTGGCCAGCCACTAACACATCTTGCTCTCTCCATCTCTTTGCAGTTTCATACGGACTCTGGGGCTGGTAGGTGTTTTATTTATTTAACATTTGCCTTGCAGCAGTGAATACATCAGTCCAAGTTACAAGGGCAATTCAGTGGATGGCTCTCATAGCAACTCTGGCTCTGTCACACAAGAAACTATTCCTCTACTATCTGTTATATATCCCAACTACAAAGAATGCTGTGTCTTGGTTGTCATTGCTTTGCTCTAATTTCTTATCATTTTGGCCATGCTGTGGCTGCAGTCACATAATCTGTGTATTCACTGGAACTCAGCATTGCCTTCAAGATTTACCTGCTTCATCATCAACTTTTCTCTGCATGGATCCTGACACTTAATTACAAAATTTCATTCCCATGGTCTATCGTGATATTATAGATGTATTCGCTAAACAAGGAGTCGATACACATCCACCACACAGGACATATGATTGCCCAACTGAATTATTTTCTTGGGGCTGAAATTAGTTTCAGACAGATTTTTCCTTCATCTGAACCTGAACTTGAGGCCCTGAACAAGTATATCAGTGATGTACTTGAGGTTTGTTTGTTCTTCTACTTCTTTGGCTGGGGCAGGAATTTTCTTTGTAGAGAAGATTGACCATTAGCTGTGCCCATGCATTTATTATAGGAAACTGAACAAATTACGGTAACCAAAATTATTTCAACAACTCATGCTAAAAAAACTCACAAAACTGGACTTGTTAGGTGCCTATAACCTGGTGCACATACATGAAAGTGATAAATGCAAAACTGCTTTTCATGCCCAGTTCAGACATTTTGGAATATTTGGTGCTACTTTTCAGATAATGTAATGCACCAGCTACAATATTGGTGCAAATTTAGGGCAGAATATACAAATTTGGGACTATTCATTTCCATTGAGGGCATTTAGATGGATCTTAGAAGGTCACAGTCAGTCCCAGGCAGCCCTAGCTTGTAGGAAAAGAGGTTCAGCGGTTCAACCGGATTCGGTATTCTCCTTAATTATCACTTCTATCACATAGCTCACCAACAGTCATTTTCATGGGACTCCGACTCCAGAGGCTCAAATAGCGACCAGCTTAAGACTTTATTCACATCAGCACCAGGTTTGAGTCATTTGGTTCCTGCCCTGCCATTTATTCTTTATGTGGATGAACCTGAGAATGCAGTCAGTGCAGTGCTGTCACAACATCGGGGTCCAAAAGCTCTGATGCACCCAGTGGCCTTCTTTTCTTATAAACTAACCCCAGCAGAAAAGAACTCTGATGTGGGAGACTGGGAACTTCTGTCAATTAAAACATCAATAGAAGAATGAAGATAACGTCTAGAAGGGGCAACCCACCCAATATTGATATTTACAGATCACAAGAACCTTGTGTATTGAGAACCTAATGTTTGAAACTATCCTAAACTAGCTGGGCATTATTCTTTTAACACACACCTACCGGCTGGGGTGTAAGAATAACAAACCACAGGCACTATTTTGTGCGTTTTGTGAAACTGAAAAAACACCCTCATCTGATAAGATATTGTCTTCTAGGGTGTTCTGTACTTTCAAACAGACCTTGTATTCTAAATAAAAAGGCACCTTGGAGAAGTATGAAAACCCAAGCACATATTATGTAGGGACATCAATACATTTAATGGACAATCTGCCCTGTTTTGAAGAAGATTGTTGTACCAAAATCTGTTTTCAGACATTGTCATGATCACCACCGTGTGGGGTATTTTGGGGTACATAAGAAATCTAGTCTGGTACAATGCTCTTTCTGGTGGCCAAGTCTTGGGGCTGACTTCAGAAACTATGTTGATGCTCTTATTACCTGGATACAGAATAAAAGTAACAGGACCAGATCTTTGGATTTATTGAACCCATTTGCAATACCTGACAGGCTTTGAGGGCCACACTACCCTCTTTGCCATTGTTGCACTTGCCTAAAATAGGACACCTTTTACCCAAGAAAAGGAACCCAACACTGTAAAGAAGACTTGAAAATCTGTGAAAGAAATTGTGAGACTCCATGGGATCCCTTATAACACTATATAAGACCAAGGGGACCAATTCACCTCTATATAAACAATTAAATTGTATTTTTTTCTCAGCATACCATCATCAAATCAGTGGGCAAACAGAGCGAAGCAGACATTGGAGAAGTACTGTCACTGTTCTTGTTTTGTTAATGCCACTAGCTGAATTCACTGGTCACCAGTTTTTCCACAAAATGACTAGTCACCCGCCTGTCTGCAGCTGAAATTTTTCCCCATTAGTAACTTACCATGTCTTGTTAGAGGCATCTTGGTAGAGGCAGGGCTTTGCTTCCTCATTTTACAACTGCCCCCATAATGACAGGTGATCTGAATACTGGTGGGGATATTTAAGAAACAGTAGAAAAGTTGGGGGAAGCACAGATCCACAGAATGAATGAAGCAGAAGCAGGGAGATTCTTGCACTGCAGGTCTTTAGACATAGCTTTCTCTCCAGCAAGGAGCACAGTAGTGTTTTTTCCAAATTTCATGAGACTAATGGTCAGAGGCAACATTGTCTTAGATGATCTCACACTGCATGTATATAGCTATGAGGCTGTAGACCCAGGAGTGCCTAGGCACCCTCACATGCAATACCATTTTCATGGGGAATTTAATGCAAAATGTAAATGCTTCAGGGTACTTCTTAGGCACAATTACGTTTTTTTTTATTTTCCCTGTAAGATAGCAAATATTTACTTTTTGAGTTCAGGTCCATTTTAAAGGGGTTGTAAAGGTAACATTTTTTTCCTTAAATAGCTTCCTTTACCTTTGTGCAGTCCTCCTTCACTTACCTCATCCTTCGATTTTGCTTTTAAATGTCCTTATTTCTTCTGAGAAATCCTCACTTCCTGTTCTTCTGTCGGTAACTACACGCAGTAATGCCACACTTTCTGCCTGGTGTAGAGAAAGCCTCTTGAGGGGGCAGGGGGCGAGCAGGAGTGTCAGGACGCCCACTAACACACAGATTCTTTCTCTATCTGCAAAGTAGAGAGCGTCCTGACCCTCCTGCTTGCCCCCTCCCCCCTCAAGCAGCTTTCTCCACACCAGGGAGAAAGTGTCGCATTACTGTGTGTAGTTACAGACAGAAGAACAGGAAGTGAGGATTTCTCAGAAGAAATAAGGACATTTAAAAGCAAAATGGAAGGATGAGGTAAGTGAAGGAGGACTGCACTAAGGTAGCTATTTAGGGAAAACATTTTTTACCTTTACAACCCCTTTAATAGCCACCAACCAGATTCCTACTTTTTTGACAGGATGAATCAGACTGGAGAAAAGGGAAGTTAAATGTGCTGAAGAAGAAGTCACGCACATGCCACTTGTAAAATACACTATGAAGTCTGGCTGCAGTGGATGTGTAGAACTCAAATAAAAGTGAATTCCATAGACTTTCCAACAGTTGCATGGTTTCTTGGCTATCATTCAACGCTAACTGATTGATTTTACTCATTGTTGGATTGCTCTAGCACTCTAAACAAGTTTGCTACAATTTGTTACACTCTTGAGGATTGGTGGGTCAGTGGTAGCAGCAGTTCAGCTTGCTGGGTTCTTTACCCAGTTTAGATCGCAGCAGCAGAATTTCAGAGCTCACAGTAAATACTATTTAGGGTTAGGGTACACATTTCTGTCCCTGCCAAATATTCTGTTGTGGATATGTAAGTACAGGAAACAAATGTAACAAAGATTGAAAAAAAAAATCCACAGGATCAATCTTTGCCACTGTCTGCCTATCCATCCAATAGTGGCCCACGTTCAATAAGAAATGGGGGAAGGCCAAGCTGTCTTCACAGCTCCTGCTGAATCTAAACTTAAATCCAGCTGGGTAGATTGTCAAAATAAACTATGACAAACACACCTGTTGTAGAATTTCTACTGCTACTACTAACTGATCTTAAGGAAAATATATAGAAACCCTTAAGCTCCCTTCTACATTGCTACAAATACTGGGAAATCATTTTTCAGTTCATTTAATTTAATTTCCAAACTGCCACATACTAGTTGAAAATCAAAATGGCATTGGAATTGCCTGCTTTGCAATGTATTATTTGGGTTTACAGAACATGAGAACTCAGTGTGGACATTACCACTTTGTTGTGCAAGTAGTCCAAAAAACAGGCAAGGCTGAGGACAGTGACACACAAAATAGCAACATAGAGTCAGTTGGAGTAAACAATGCTCCATCATTAATTTTAGTGTTACATTGTTGGTATCAATGGGAGAAACAGTGCCCCATCATTGGTGTCAGTGGGAGAAATTATGACCCATCGTTGGTGTCGCTATGAGGAATAGTCCCCTATATTAGTGGGGTAAATAGTTCCTCAAGGGCCATATAAAAGCAAGCACAGGGTCACATCTGGCCTGCGGGCCATAATTTGGAGACCATTGATTTAGACTAGCAGACATAAGGAATGTCAGCAATATATGCATTACAAATATTTTAGCGGGTGGAACAGTTACCGTATTTATTGGCGTATAACACGCACCCTAACTTTGAGGCCTCGTACAGACGAGGGGATCTCCGCTGGAAACGGTCCGCCGGACCGTTTCCAGCGGAGATTCCTCCTCCGGATTTTGATCCGATGGCTTGTACACACCATCGGATCAAAATCCGCGCGGAATACATCCGCGGTGACGTGTCGCGCCGTCGCCGCGACGATGACGCGGCGACGTGCGCAACGCTGGAAGGTAAGTACTTCCACACATGCGTCGAATCATTACGACGCATGCGAGGGAGGGGAGCGGACGGATTGATCCGGTGAGTCTGTACAGACGACCGGATCAATCCGCTGGACACGATTAAAGCGGATAGATTTCTTAGCATGCTAAGAAATTTCTATCCGCTTGAAATCGATCGGCCAGACGAATCTCCGCGGATAAATATCTGCTAGGCCGTACAGACGACCGGATTTGTCCGCTATAACTGATCCGCGGATCAATCCCAGTGGATAGATCCGGTCGTGTGTACGAGGCCTGAGAGGGAAGTTTCAGGAGAAAAACTTTCCACAGCCCCCTGCGTATAACACGCATGTACAGTTTACCCTCTATTTTCAGGGTAAAAAGGTGAGTGTTATACGCCAATAAATACATTATCTATCAATTACCCAATAACCTGGCTGTAAATTGAGGAGAACCTGATGAGAACCTCCAACACTGTTCCCATTATCTACATACATTCCTATCATTGAAAGCTTCCCCTAAAAAAAGAGAAACATTTCTGTGCAGATTTTTTAACACCAGTTTTTTAATGTATTGCATATTGGCATAAGATTCTAGCATTGCCTAATACTATGGCATGGATCTATTCTGGCACAAGAAATATGGTGATTAGGATGATAGCTGTTGTAAGATTGCATTTAGTGATAAAGGGGTTTATTTACTAAAGCTAGAGAGGGCAACATTTGTCACGATTTTGCATAGAAACCAATCAGCTTTCATGTTTTATTGCCAAAGCTTAATTCAACAAGCTGAAGTTAGAAGCTGATTGGTTTCTATGCAGAAATGTGACTAATTTTGCCCTATTTAGCTTTAGTAAATAATCCCCTAAAAATTTGGGTTAAGGTTTGTGTTTGGGGGTTAGGTTAAGGGTTTCACATTGGGAGAGGGGTTACGGATGAAAGAGTTTGGTACAATGTTGATTTGGGGTTGGGGGTAGTGGAGGTTTACTTTTAACAAGTTGAGAGGTTAAAGGTTATGGAATAGAGATAGGATGAGGCTTAGGCCCCGTACACACGTCCGAGAAACTCGACGAGCAAAACACATCGTTTTGCTCGTCGAGTTCCTTGTGAAGCCGTCGAGGATCTCGGCGAGCCAAGTTTCCCCATTGACTAACGAGGAAATAGAGAACATGTTCTCTATTTGGCTCGACGAGTTCCTCGTCGGTTTCCTCGGCCAAAAGTGTACACACGACCGGTTTCCTCGGCAGAATACGGCTCCCATGGAGTTTCTGGCTGAATTCTGCCGAGAAACTCGGTCGTGTGTACGGGGCCTTAAAGTTTGGAAGAAGAAGTGGAGTCTTTAAGGCCATTAGGTTTGAGGGCTTAGGATGACTTTCAAGGATAGATTAGCGTCTACATAGTGGTTTAGAGTTGGGTTAAATTGCTTAGTTGTAGGGTTTGGGTTATGATTACTGCCATTCTAAAATATTTTCTATAGGCATCAACATGAAATATACATGGTTGTCAAAAATGTAGTTCTTGGTACAAAAATTCAGGTGCCCAATATGATTGTTGTTATTCTCTCATGCTATAAACTTCCATGGAAGTTTTCAGAAGCCAAAAATTAACATATCAAACCCAAAGCCCAATAGGCCAGGCAAGACTGGTAGACAAGAATCTCGTAACATGTCAAGGGGTCCAGTAGCGACTTTACATAATAGCTTGGTAAAATCCCTAAGCTCGGAAGAGGGTTCCAAAATAAAATCTTCTCTTTGGTTAACTTACGTCCTTAGATATCCGTGGTTTGATACATGATTTTTTGCTACATTACATAGTGGAGCCAGGCTAGGTCTGTAGTCATGTGTCTAAGTCACAGCCGCAGCTTGCTCCCCCCTCTCTTTCTCTCTTTTCCCTCTCCCTCTCCTCTGAGCGTCTGTATTTGTGTTTATTTTGACAAGACGTGCCCCCCTACTTGTGCACGCCCCCTCCCACTGATCTCCATGTGTGAAAGGAAAGATTAATCCCAGCCAAAATCAGATCTGGACTCTTAATTAATTACTGTGGAAGAGCTGGAGTGAGCCGCGCTTTATAGTATTACAGCGTATCTCAGAGCAATAGGATTGAATCGAAATGGTCGCCGTTAATATTACGAGCCTCTGTTTTCATAGTCAAAATATATGAGCCCACTCTGTGTATCAGGGAGGACAGTACTCCACTGTGTAATGTTAAATGCTCTTAGCAAAACTAGTCACTATGTATTTTAGCAGTGGGCTAACACTTTGGCTTTAGAGGTCTCACCTGTGGGCCAACAATAAACCATTCAATTACCTTATTTATCCTGCTGGAACTTCAATGATGGGATCTTTGTGCTGGTGGGCCTGCACATCTGTTGTTGCCATTATGAAGGGGTCTAACCCTACCTGGAATTTAAACTTATTTTATATTATGGAAAATATAAAAAGAGGTGTGAAAAAACCCAAGGGTAGTAAGGAACAACTAAAACTCCAAGGAGGGAAGGAAGATGGCAAAAACGATGGCGATGAGAAATGCTGATACATTTCCTAAGAGACATTAGAAGAAGGCAGTTTACCCAAATTTCACTTCTAAATAGACCAACCTGTTATGTCGAACTATTCTTAGAAAAATAATCATTTAGTTATTTGTCTTATTAAAGGGAAACTAAAATTAATTTTCATTGATTGTATAAGTTATTTTTACAAGCTCCTTTTTCCTTATTATTAGTATTAATTTAAATATAGAAATTTGTAGATTAGCTAATAAAGAGAGCTTTCCATTGCTTTGTACAATTTTGATCTCTAATTTAAACAGGGCTATTTACTAAACCAGCAGAGTGTAAAATCTGGTGCAACTCTGCATAGAAACCAATCAGCTTCCAGGCTGTATTGTCAAAGCAAAACAAGCTGAGGTTAGAAGCTGATTGGCTACCATGCACAGCTGCACCAGATTGTGAGTGCACCCATTTTTGTAAATCTCTTGTTGATAGTGTTTCTAAACCTAAAAAAAAATATGGGTGCAATACTTTTCCATTTCCTTTCTTTTTTTACCTAGTGATTTCCTGTTTTAGGCCTCATGCACATGGGCAAGAATGGTCAAACATTCCCATAGACACACTCTTAAACCTTGTTGACTGCCTTCCCAGAAGAGTTGAAGCTGTTATAGCTGCAAAGGATGGGCCAACTCAATATTGAACCCTACGGACTAAGACTGGGATGCCATTCAAGTTCATGTGCATGTAAAGGCAGGCATCCCAATACTATTGGTAATATAGTGTAGTCAATAAATTTGTAATATGGATCAGAGTTGCCTGCTCCATCTCTGCTTTTATATAGGAGCCTATGAGCATAACTTATGTAAGTATGCGTATGTGCGTGAATGTATGCCAATGGCCTAAATAATGTCATATTCCAACCAGTAGATTGTTATTACGCTCAACACCATTCACACATAAATGCACATACAAATGCAACAGTAGAGGCATTTTTCTGCCAAGCTCAGGCAGAAAAAATCCTGCATATTTGGGGCATAAATTCATACGCCCACGTGTATAAAGCCTTAGGCCCCGTACACACGACCAAGTTTCTCGGCAGAATTCAGCCAGAAACTCGATCAGAGCCGTATTTTGCTGAGAAACATGGTCGTGTGTACACTTTTGGCCGAGGAAGCCGACGAGGATCTCGTCGGGCCAAATAGAGAACATGTTCTCTATTTCCTCGTTGTTCAATGGGAAATTTTGGCTCGCCGAGGTCCTCGGCGGCTTCACAAGGAACTTGACAAGCAAAACGATGTGTTTTGCCCGTCGAGTTTCTCGGACGTGTGTACGGGGCCTCAGAGTGGCAACGCTCACTCATTATATTGTATCTATAAAGCAGCAGTGTTGTCACACTAGAACACAAAGTGTGTTAGAACTACACCTTCTCTTCTCCTCAGGTTTATACCATAGGAGGAGGTGTTCTATTATTCATTAAGGTGAAGCGGGCAGGGCTTATAACACTGGGGTGTGCACAGGAAACAGAACAGCACTGGATTTCTGGCAGGGCCAATGGGTATTTTTTTTGCACTTGTCATGGATACTAACAACTACTTACAAAGCCATGCACAACTTAGCCCCCGGCTACATCACTAGCCTAGTCTCTAAATACCAACCTATTCGTTCTCTTCGTTCCTCTCAAGACCTCCTGCTCTCTAGCTCCCTCATCACCTCCTCCCATGCTCGCCTCCAGGACTTTTCCAGAGCCTCTCCAATCCTATGGATTGCCTTAACCCATCTGTCCGATTATCTCCTACTCTATTAGCTTTTAGACGATCCCTGAAAACCCTTCTCTTCAAAGAAGCCTATCCTACCCACACCTAACAACTGTATTTTCATTTTCTAAATGAGCTCATCCCCCACACTTATTACCTTTTTGTTCCACTTTACCCTCCCTTCTAGATTGTAAGCTCTAATGAGCAGGACCCTCTGATCATTCCTGTATTGTAACTGTACTGTCTGCCCCCATGTTGTAAATTGCTGTGCAAACTGTTGGCGCTATATGAATCCTGTATAATAATAATAATACACATCAAAACACTTTTTAATGATATATTAAATAGACCAAAAGTGAGGAAATAAGAGAAATCCATTGCTAATGTTTACCTATGCTCTTACAACTGTTGATAAGAGATCAGCCACATGATAGTGCCTTCTTATCATAGACTTGTGAGAAGGAGCAGTAAGGTGTTCAGTACACCTCTGGTGTCCGAGCTCCTGCTTTTGCATTTCCGATAACATTTCAGAAAAAAGAATGTACAGAAAAAACAAAATATTAGGTTTGAGTGAATTAACCTTTTAAAAAAGGACAAAGAATCACTGCTAAGTTAAGCAGAATTAATGCTATAAGTCACCTAGAGTACTAGTGACACTCTGTGATAGCTTGATGGCAGAAAATCGTGCGAAAAATACCGCTTTCGGAGTGATCGTAAAATAATCGGATTATCAATACAGAACTTTCAAGAGCCAGTCATGGCAGTTCATCCGATATTATCCGTTTGGACATGCACATTTTTTTTTTCCGTACAAAGCCACATCGTAGGATTTTCATTCAATCAGTACAGTCGTCATTCGAAAATACAATACACATTACATCACTTCTGATTTTTTATTCTGTCGTACGAGAATTTTTGTGACTTTAGTAAACTCTTCAGGTTTGATCTGAGATTAGCATGCAAAAAAAGACGGACAATCATTCGTCCGATAATCTCATTGTGTACCAGGCATTAGTGACTTGAAGCAGTGGGTCATTTTAAAGCGGTTCTTCAGCATTTAAAAAAAAAATAAGATTCAGCAGCTACAAATACTGTAGCTGCTGACTTTTAATAAAGGGATACTCACCTGTCCAGGTTTACAGTGCTATGCTCACCCAAACCGCTTCTTCATGGGTCTTTGTGTCCCATCGCTAGCATTTCTACTGTGGGCAGCTGACTGTAATTCCTTGCGGTTTCAAAGCCGGCTGCCTTGTGAATGGTCACACAGCCTTCTGGGACCTGTGACGTGTCCCAGAAGGTTTTGGGGGAGGGGAGAACTTCCGGTGGATCGCTGCTGAGATCCGACCAGAAGGAGTGGGTACTTGTCAAAACCACATTTTCATTTAAAGACCTTGCAAGTACCGAAAATGCCTGATAATCTGTCAAAAATGCACTCAGTTCTTAAAGCAGAGTTCCGCCGGCCTTTTAAAAAAATAAAAGTCAGCAGCTACCCATACTGTAGCTGCTGACTTTTAACATTAGGACACTTACCTGTCCTGGACTCCAGTGATGTCGGCACCGCAGCTGATGTTTCCATCAGCTGGTCGGGTGCTGGCACCACCATTGCGGGTAAGGGAATCCGGCAGTGTAGCCTTTCGGCTTCACTACTGGCCTGGCTGAAGGGGAGGGAGGAGGGAAGGAGTAGGGGGGACCGAGCAGCTGATGTAATTCGCCACGGCCGGTCTCCCGGAATTAGGGACAGGGTACCTGTAAAAAACACCTGTGATTGCCAGGAAATAAATAAATAGAATGCACATTTTTTTACCTGTAAGTTAAGGTGAACTTATCCTATATTGCAGCAGTTTCCATGTACGCTTCTTCACTTTATGTAGTTCTCAGGATTACAGAACATTGTCCATATCATAATGAAGACTGCTAATGGATGATTCTACAGGGAGAATGTTTATTTAGCTAATGAGAACATGAAGCAGCTTCTTCTGTGGGTTCCTCCAGCCATATTGATAACCACATATTGAATGGATGTTGGCTTTTTGGCTCCTCAGTAATTCTTGGGGAGGCTTGAAAGATCGTAATTACTCTAGACACCTTTTCTGGATAATAGAGCTAGTATAGCTGTTATGGTGGTGTAGCGAGGGGAGAATGGTACCGGTAGTCGAATAGTTCAAGCAGAAATCAAATATGGCCAAGTTTGTCACAGTAGTACATGCCTGAGTAAGGCCCAGGGGTCAATATAGTCCTTGCTGAGGTTTTTCTATTGAAAGGGAAAAATGTAATACCTTTCCCACTTTAAGGCTGAAGTGGATTATAAAAGTACAAGGGGGTCTAGTTGTAGAAGCTGAAAGTCCCTGGGGTGTTTTCCTAACACTTAGTGATCCACCGACCTGGAAAAAATAGCAGGTCAGTAGATGGGTCAGGTGTCCTAAGTGCACATTTGTTCCATATCAGTAACTCATTGAGCAGTTAAGCCTAAGAATGAGGGTGACAAACAGGATATTAGTAACTTCTAAAATGGCCATATTTCAATCACAACAGGCTTGCTTTAAGGGAAAAATGTGTGAGATGCAGGGAAACCAGGGGGAAGAAACTTTCTGTATCTATTTTAAGCTTCTTCATATGGGTATTTCTAGAGCAGTCTAGGGCAGAGATCATCACACGTCTAGATCAAAGGTCAACTCATGTTCTGCCTGCTCAGGACCTCATGTCTGGCTCTGTGTAATTAAAGTGTTGCACAGACTACAAAAAAGATTACACATAGAAATAAAATGAAGCAATAAAGGAAGATGGTTGAGAAAGAATGGATGATCTGGATGGAAGTTAGAGGGACATCAGGAATATGTCTTTCCCCTTCTCTCCTCTCTTATTCCTGACTCCAAAGTTATTTCTGAAAAGTCAGTCTTATATCAGTAATTGCATAAAGTATAGAATGTTCATAAACTGGTGTATATATTTGTTTTTGTGAATGTATAATCTTTTAAGGAGTTTACCACATCAGATTAAATTTAAAATGGGTATGGTTTCTGAGGAGCAATAGAAGTTTCCTAAACTTCAATTAGTCGTGTACCTCTGTCACAACCTTTGCAGAATCTTAGGCCCCCTTCGCCAAATGGTGACCATCTACACACAGATACCAACATCTTGTTATGGGTATAAAATGGCTTCAGCTCCTGTTTTCCACCTGTAGAGAACTCCACTGACACGTTTTTCCCTTTTTGGGCTAAATCAGAGAGGCCTCTCTGATTAAGCCCTAAAAAAGGCCAAACGCATCTGAGGCCCCGTACACACGACCGGTTTTCTCGGCAGAATTCAGCAAGAAACTCGATGGGAGACGTATTCTGCCGAGAAAACCGGTCGTGTGTACACTTTTCGCCGAGAAACCCGTCGGGAAACTCGTCGAGCCAAAAAGAGAGCATGTTCTCTATTTCCTCGTTGGGCAATGGGAACATTTGGCTCGACGAGTTTTCTGACAGTCGAACAAGGAACTCGACGAGCAAAACGATGTGTTTTGCCCGTCGAGTTTCTCGGTCGTGTGTACGGGGCCTTAGGAGTTCACTACAGATCAAGAACAGAAGCTGAAGCCATCTTTTACCCATCTCATTCACATTTATGCAACAAGGAGTCGGTGTCTGTTTGCAGATGGCCACCATTTTGTTGAAGTTTGCTAGAGCCTGACAAGCCGATCATGTCTGTCTTGCACCAGTCTATTCACATGCTGATTCAACTGACACAGGTTTGGGGGGCATTTGAGCAATACTATTTTTATTATTTTAAGCCACCTGTTTAATAAAGAGAACTACACCCCCAAGCAATTTACGCAGCAATTATCCTGTTGTATACTCCAGAATGTCCATAGGACTTAGGGTGACCACATTTCCAAACTACCATTCAGGGACACCCTCCCTTCCCAAAAATCAGCTTGTGCAAATCACAGCACAGTGATTGGACACAAGAGGTGAGATTTATGATTTCTCCAATCACAAGCAGGGGGCGGGATTGTGCTCCTCCAGGCATTCCCAGCCAGGACAAGTACTGTCAGTGAGTAAAGCGGTGATGTGGTGGCCTTTTTGGGGGCATCAGATTGGCCCGGGTGGGTGGCTGTGTCAGTTTCATTCCGGGACACTGTATTGTCCTGGAATGAATGTGCCCGGGACAGACCTGCTAAATCCGGGACTGTCCTGGCCAATCTGGGACACGTGGTCACCCTAATAGGACTACATATACAAACTGTCACTCAAAGCTCCTAATGGTATCTGCAATTAGTAGATGTGTCTAAAGTAAGTAAACTGTAAAGTCAAAGGTTGGTGGAAAACTGACTATCACACCTATATGAGCTTGTTGGACATGCTATTCTAAAACCATGGACATTAATGAATAATACCATGCATGGTATATTGGACCAATGTAACTATGTATATAACATACCTGGCTGATACCCCTAGAAGCTGGAAATCACTGAAGTAGACGCACCTATTTGAGTGGTCTCCACTTTCTTCCAAGTCCAGTGCTGAGATGCAGGTCTCAGCACTGGTAGAAAGAAGTGGAGCGCTTGACTTTACTGCCTGCCTCTCCATCTCGTTCAATCAGAAATTTTTTATTATAAATACCAATACTAAAAGAGAAAATTCCTTAGCCACACATCACTACAAAAACCTCAGCCTGGCATTATCAAGGTCACCCCTTCCCAACGCGTTTCACCCAGCCCATAGGGTGCAATCAGTGGAATAAAGATTCCATTAACAGAGACTGGTTTCAAGATTCAGAAACAGGTTTTTGTAGTGATGTGCAGATAAGGTAATTTCTCTTTTAGTATTGGTATCCACAGAACTGAGATGAGCTCAGTCCTTGCCTGCACCCCCAGCGGTTTATGAGAAGAGAACTTGTTGGAGCCTCGAGCAGCATACGCAGTTCCATAATGGTTCACCATATCTTTATGGAGCTGGCTTTGTACACAGGGACATTGTCATGCTGGAACAAAAAAGTTCTTTCGCAAACTGTTGGCAAATGGTTAGGGCACACAAATGTGTAAAATGCCTTTGTATGCTGTAACATTAACAATACCCTTACTGGAAATACCTAAAATCATTGCCCATACAGTGTATATCTTCCCAATGCATTTCTTCTCAGATATTGTGGGCCAGATTCAGAAAGCTGCGCGCAAAGTTGCGGCGGCATAACTTTTCTTATTTACGTTAAGCCGCCGCAACTTAACACGCAAGTGCTGTATTCACAAAGCACTTGCGTGTTAAGTTGCGGCGGCGTAGCGTAAATTGGGCGGCCTAATTCAAAATAGGCGGGTAGGGGGCGTCTCCTATTTAAATTAGGCGCGTCCACGCGCCGAACGTACTGCGCATGCGCCGGCCTTAGAAAAATCCCAGTGCGCATGCTCCGAATTATGACAGTGTTTTCGACGTGAACGTAATCAACGTAAATCCCCATTCACGGACGAGTTACGCAAACGACTCAAACATTTTCAAATTTGCCGCGGTCACGACATCCATACTTAACATAGGATGCGCCTGCTTTGGGCAGCTTTATCTTTACGCCGGGAAAACCCTTACGTAAACAGCGTAAAGTGACTGCGTTGGGCCCACGTACGTTCGTGAATTGGCGTATCTCGCTGATTTACATATTCTCTGTGTTAATCAGCGAGAACGCCCCCCAGCGGCCATTTTAAAATTGCAGTTAAGTTTCGACGGTGTAATACAATTACGCCTGTCAGATCTTTGCTGCAAACCGGCTTATCTTGTTTTCTGCATACAGAAAAACAGATAAGCCGGCGCAAAGTGTGAGTTATGCCGGCGTATCACTGATACGCCGGCATAACTCTTTCTGAATCTGGCCCACTGAGCCCTGCAGTGTGCCACCCAAGGGAGGGAAAATATTACCAGTAATACACAACTCATGTCTTGGGAACAATATTTTAGTACAAAAACTCTAACATTCTAGCTTTCCCTCCTTCTTCTTCTTCTTGAAATTGAAACTCCAAGTAGAGATAAAAAAATCATAAATTAACGTATTTGTTACAAAATAATTAAATGTGCTTTTGAAATGTCTGAATTTGTCTTGATGTAGTCCTCCTGTAATACCCTCATAGGTGTGTGCAGCCTATTGCATTAGGGTGTGCACCCCAAAGCTCAAACACATACTACCGATTACTCAGAAAGGGAAGGGGCCGGTAAGTTACATATTTACCGGCCCCTTCCCTACTCCTTCTAAAACATCCCTGCAGCAACAGCCAGAGGGAGAGGAGAGTAGGGAAGCCGGCAGCGGTGCAAGGGGAAGGAGGGGGGAACCTAGGCAGTAGGGGGAATCTGTCCTATACAGGGCACACCTGGCACACCCTGTGCGCACGCCTATGAATACCCTGTTCAGCAGACTGGGGGCTGGGGCCAGCACTAGCAGCCAATCAGGCTTTGCTGCATTCCACATGTGCTAAAATCCTGTTGTCATCTTCTAATAAAAAAAGGATGCCAACATAACATGTTTTCTACGGAGACTTGTCCTCTACACCATCCGACCGATTGATCATTCAATAGTCTATTTCCTTCAGAAGTCCTCATGTTCCTTTGGTCAGGTGCTGCCAGTCTCTCTTTCTCTTAAATGTGTTCTATTTTTGTTATAATCTCCATTTAACAAAATCTAGCTGTCTCTTTGATTCATGCATGTCTCTTTTCAGTCTCTTTTCCAAATTGGGCCGTCTCTCTTTTTTATTAATGCAAGATTTTTTTTACAGTTCATTTTCAAAACTTTCACTGAACTTTTACTTTCAGAGTCACGCGACGACTACGACAAAGAGACATTCAAGGAGAGAGACGGCCAGGAGAGCTTATGCAAAAAAAGATATTCCCACACAGACGAGAGAGATCAAGCAAGAGAATCCAGCTGAAATATAAATGTGGGAAATAATCCACGTAGCCTGAGAAACGTGTGCGGAAACAGAGGAAGATATCCAGAGAAACGACAAAGTTTTAGAGACAGCCAGAACCAGAGTGTGTGAGGCGTCCAGAGCCAGAGAGATTGACGGAAGAAAGATACATTCAGACAAAATGAAACAGTCGTAGACTGCAGCAAAAGAGTCTGAAAATCCAAGAGACAACAAGGAAGTGTGACGGTGCCAGAGAGATGTACTCACCATACTGCCTGACTCAGGTACTATTTTGTGATTTCTGTCATTGTGTGTAGTGCCGGGCTGAACAACGGCAATTTTGTACATCTTTAACCAATTTTCAGGAAATTCATTCTATCAAGCTCATTTGTTTTATTCTGAATAAAGACGAAAAGTGCACAAACCCCTATCAAACATATTTAAAATGTATGTGTAGCCCCAATGTATTTAATTTTTTTTTTTTTAGTTATGGATAGAGCAGGGTATAGTTAAAACCCTAGCAGTTTATTTTTTTGCTGTCTGTATATTATTAGGGAGATCTTCATTCACTTCCTGTCCTGAGGAAGCAACAGGAAGTGAGAAGAAACCCCTTCTCTCATTTTCTCACGTTCTATTGACATGTGTAACTTTTTGAATTTCCCATCCCTTTGACAATGGTCACCAGGACAAAAAAAGAGGGCGAATCTACCTAACACCAAATAAAAAAACAAAAATCTTTATACATGCACTTCCATTCTCTAATTTGATTCTTTAACCACTTAAGGACCGGAAGATTTTCCCCCTGGCGATACGGCACTGCCTAGTTTAACTGACAATTGCGAGGTTGAGCGACACTGTACCCAAACAAAATTGGCGTCCTTTTTTCCCCATACATAGAGCTTTCTTTTGGTGGTATTTGATTACCTCTGCAGTTTTTATTTTTTGTGCTATAAACAAAACAAGAGTGACAATTTTGAAAAAAAATTAAAATATTTGTAACTTTTTTCTATAATAAACCCCCCCCCCCCTAAAAAAAAACGAATTTCTTCGTCAGTTTAGGCCAATTTGTATTCTTCTACATATTTTTGGTGAACAAAAACACAATGGCCGGATTCAGAAAGAATTTACGTTGGCGTATCTATTGATACGCCACGTAAATTCTAGGATGCGCCGGCGTATCTTCTTTCTGTATTCAGAAAGCAAGATACGCCGAAATTTGGCTAAGATCCGACTGACGTAAGTCTCTTACGCCGTCGTATCTTAGTTGCATATTTACGCTGGCCGCTAGGTGGCACTTCCGGGGATTTACGCGTAGAATATGTAAATTAGGTAGATACGCCGATTTTTTTACGTCGTTTACGTAAGGCTTTTTCCAGCGTAAAGTTACCCCTGCTATATGAGGCGTAGCCAATGTTAAGTATGGACGTCGGGCCAGCGTCAAATTTTGCGTCGTTTACGTTGTTTGCGTAAGTCATTCGAGTATGTAGATCTTACCAAGCTGTACATAAACTCTAGGCGCACTCCTGTCCTTTCAAATAAAATTCAAAATGGCGGTTTCATTTTTTAACAAATAATACTTAAAGGAAACCTGTAACAAGGTAAATAAAAAGGCTGCGATTGCTAAGTTCTGTGTTTGAAAATTCTATTTGCCTGACTGTATTGCCTATCCTCTGGTTTCAAGACTTTGAATCACTGGCAAGAAGCAAGCTTGCGGATAAGAAGCTCTGACTTTTCTCTGACTCATAGGAACTGCATACTTGTTATAGTTCTTTGTATTAAAGCCAGAGGTTCAGTACACCAGCCAGGCAACAAAATTGTTCTGAAAGTCAGCACTGCCTTATCCACTCCTGAGGCCCCGTACACACGACCGAGTTTCTCGGCAGAATTCGTCCAGAAACTCGATCTGAGCCGTATTCTGCAGAGAAACCCGGTCGTGTGTACACTTTCGGCTGAGGAAACCGACGAGGAACTCGTCGAGCCAAATAGAGAACATGTTCTCTATTTCCTCATTAATCAATGGGGAAACTTGGCTCGCCGAGATCCTCGGCGACTTCACAAGGAACTCGACGAGCAAAACGATGTGTTTTGCTTGTCGAGTTTCTCGGACGTGTGTACGGGGCCTGTCAGTTTTGTGATGAAGTCCAAGTCTTGAATTTTGATATTTTAAAATGGTCTTTCTACATACATTTTTTCATAAAGTCATGATGGAGGGCTTCCTCCTTGGGAGCCCAGGACAACTTGATGACATATAGTTACATAGTTACATAGTTAGTCAGGTTTAAAAAAAGACACAAGTCCATCCAGTCCAACCATAAAAAAATAAAATAATAAATAAAATAAAAATACTGCATATTCCAGATGAGGTCTTACTAATGATTTGTACAGGGGCAAAATGATATCTCTCTCTCTGCAGTCCATACCTCTCTTAATACTAGAAAGGACTTTGCTCGCTTTGGAAACCACAGCTTGGCATTGCATGCCATTATTGAGCTTATGATCTACCAAAACCCCCAGATCCTTCTCCACTACGGATCCCCCCAGTTGTACTCCCCCTAGTCCCTAGGAGGTGTGTCTTTGACACCCTGAGCTCACAGGAGGGAAAGCGATTGAATGATGATGGGATGACTAAAGTAGGACCATGGAGGAGGAGGCGTGGGGTAGGGCTGAAGGGTGGAGAAGCTACTGCCACTGTTTATTTTTTTTTATATACAGGATTTAAAAAATGGAAATGGGTTTTAACACATGATTTTTTTTAGCTATTTAAAAAATACAAAGGGCTGTTTGGATATATATTAGGGTGTGCCTAATTAAGTGTATAGATAAAAAGGAGGAGTCAAAATGTCTATCCACAGAAGAGGGTATTTAGGCTGGGTATTTGGGCTAAATAATAGCTTTGCAAAAGGGAACATCATTAATTATATCTAAAGAAGTTTTTAATGATGCGAGAAAACCTATACAATGATGTGAAAAACCAAAATTTTTTGTAGATGGGCTCCTAGTGCAAACTTAGTTTTGGATCCCAGTGCTGGAAAGCCACAATACCCACCAAGTAATTATCCCAGTTGGTGAACTTGGTGACCACATGTTAGGCCCTGAATCTAGCAGAATGCTGAAATCTATGGACTTGAAATATGTTATACAGTCCCATTCTTCTCTATAGCTCACAAAAAAAAAAATTCAGACTTGCAAATGGCAGCTGAAGATAAATGGCAAAGAATAAAATGGAATAGAAATGCTACAAAAAGACTGGCCTATGGTAGATATTATTTTTAGTTGGCCTTGCTACATTCCTGTTTACATAGGCTAGCACTAAAGTTGGCTAAACACGGCTGTTGGGTGTAGATGCACATACAGTGCCCTTGCTGTGTCTACTTGCATTCCAACATAACGCAGTGTAAAGTAAACACTTTGTAGAGTGCTGATCTTAGCGATCATGCTTAATACAAATCTTCTGCACCATGCCAAGAACGTGTACCAAGCTTGGCGTTTTGTTGCTCGCATTTACAAAACCTCTAACGTGAACCAGTCACCAGGATAAAAGTCCATTAGTAGGCAATACCAGACACTCCAAGGCATTGGTACATAACATTTCTCTGGTGCAGCCTGGAAGCCCCTCAATTTGGACATGCAGAATGCAAATGTTGACTTTCCTCCGGGCTCACGTGTGTCCCCATACAATTTATTGATAAAAGCTGGGTGATATTCACCTTAGTTAAATACATCACTTGCATACGGCATGCACCCAGGCATCAGGGACATTCAGGGCACTCCAAAGCCCAATTTTGACAAGTAGAGGGTATGTACCAGCACCCTATTGCAAGGCTAATCGGCTAACCATAGACATAGCATTGTGGTTTCAAAAGGGCAGTTTTATGCCAAAACTTTTTTTATTGTACAAAATTTCATTCATTTAAAAGATCATTCTCAAATGAACATCATTAAAAAAAAAAACAGTCTGCGGAGTTTAAATTTTTTTTTTAATTTTTCCATCAGATCAAACATTTTTAGTGTGTTTTTCCTTCTTAAGATAACCAAGTGATTAAGCACAATATATTATATTGTATTTTATATTTCCTGCACCCCAAAGCACCAGTTTAATGATATCTGTATGGCATGTGTAATTTGCTAGCATACTGTTTTATTCAACAAAGTTGATCGTTACTGTTTATGCAAAGTTCTTGGGAATAAAAGATTGGGGTGGTTCACAAGTCTGGCAAGCCCA
Source organism: Rana temporaria (assembly GCF_905171775.1). NCBI lineage: Eukaryota > Metazoa > Chordata > Amphibia > Anura > Ranidae > Rana > Rana temporaria. The sequence goes on from NC_053491.1 coordinate 443,536,129, forward strand.
GTCATGTCCAAGTACTGTGTGTACTATATGTGTATACACTATATCCTAAAGGCAGGTTTTATTTAATAATTTTACTGTGATGATGACTGATTTACATCCATCATGAACCATCATCTCCTGCTGCACTGTTTAAATATATGGTTACAATTAGGAGAAAAATAAATATAATGCTAACTTATAACCACATTAGAAATGATAAGTACATGCAATTCCCAACTAATTACACACAGCAAAAAAAAAAAAAGAACCTAACAAAAAACAAATGCTAGGTGAGCTTATAGGCTAGTGGATCAAAAAAAAAAAAAAAAAAAAAAAAAAATATATATATATATATATATATATATATATATATATATATATATATATATATATATATATAGGCTGTTTATTTTCAAACCTATGAAAAATAGCAGGGAGAGTTGAAAGTGTATAAAGTGTAAGCTGCATACGTATATATGTATGTACAGATGTATGTGCGTTTTTGTAGTCAGAAAATTTGAAATTTGTTTAAAAAGTAACACGTGAGAATGAACTGCAATTGGAGAATTCAGTTTGCTACTACCTTTGCCAGATGAAATGATATATAACTAGAGTGATAAAATATGGAAGGTTTGGCCTTTGCAAATTTTGCAAATTTTTAATTCATTTTTGACTTTTGGTCAGAGTTTGAGTGTACGGGAGATTTTGCTTTCTTTGAAATGACGGCAGAGGAAAGGTTTTAGCCCAAAATTATCCAGGAGGATTGTGTTGTGGAAAAAAAAAACAACGATGGAATGTATGTGTATTTACTGTTTGTATATATATTTATATATATATATATATATATATATATATATATATATATATATATATATATATATATATATATATATATATATATATATATATATATATATACAAGTAATATTAAAGCTCAATGTCACATAACTATATATATATATATCTACATATAGATATATAATATATATATATATATATATAGTTATGTGACATTGAGCTTTAATATTACTTTTCTTTCCACATGCCAATCCATTTTTCAAATATAGGTAGTGAGTGCAGCTCTGAATGTACATACAGGCGAAAGACACAAATCTGTTGAACTCAAAATGCACTTAAAGGACCTGATGCAGTAACTGTGGGTTAGAATCTGCAGACTCGGCTCTGCTTAACAAGAAAAAAGGTGTTATGGGACATATTTTGTTTTTCTTTAAATCATCACTGTATGGAATTTAAAAAAAAATCTATAACCACAACATAGCAATGCAATTTTTTAAGAAGTGTCTTATAGCCATTTTTTCAGAAGCCTTTTAGAGTGCATAGTCATAATGTAGGCATTAAACTGTATATATGTATATTTTATATGTGCACAGATTGATTGAAAGATGGACAGCTGAAAAAAATTTATAGATGGATGGATAGATAGATAGATAGATAGATAGATAGATAGATAGATAGATAGATAGATAGATAGATAGATAGATAGATAGATAGATAGATAGATAAATCAGGCATAATATACAAATGTATAAAATTAGTTTTAGTATTATGTTTCCTTTGTTCTATTTGTTTTTTTAATATGTTATCTATTCTATTTTACTATGTTGCCATTATTTGCACTACATGCATAAATTATGATTGCAAAATATATTCTATGTACAGTATTTAATTTATATATATATACACACTCTGTCTGCTTTCAGACGATCCTTAAAAAATTATCTCTTTAGGGAAGTTTATATCACCTCTACCTAAACCCTGGAATTTTACTTTGTCCATTAAAGCAGGCCATAGACGATTCAAAACCTAAAGAAAATTTGTGTTGACCGTCGGGTCATTCATTTTTCACATGATTAGTATGCCAGCTGCAACAAGCGATTTTCGTGCCACAATCAAAAGCATCTGATCCAACATGCTGCATTTAAAAAAAACAAAACAAAAAAAATGATGGCACAATCGTATAGGTCATCTTTTTTTTTCGATCCACAGAATATTCGGTTTTCAACTTGTCTATGGCCGGGTTAATTCATCCTCCACAACTATTACCTTACCTCTCTCTTTAGATTTTAACCTCTCACAAGCAGGGCCCTCTGAACCCTTCTGTATTGTTTTATATTGTAACTGTACCGTCTACATAAGATTTTTAAAGCGCAAACTGTTGGTGCTATACAAATGCCTAATAAATAATAATAACATACTACCTTTTTTAGCATAATATATAGAACTCAGATTGATATAAAAAATATATATATATATTTAACCACTTCCATACCAGGTACTTACGCAGCTTCCCGCCCAAGCCAATTTTCAGCTTTCAGCACTGTCGCACTTTGAATGGCAATTGCGCGGTCATGCTACACTGTACCCAAACAAAATTGGCGTCCTTTTTTCCCCACAAATAGAGCTTTCTTTTGGTGGTATTCGATCACCTCTGCGATTTTTTTTTTTTGCGCAACAACTAAAAAAAGGCTGAAAATTTGGGAAAAAAAATTACGTTTTTATTTTTTTCTGTTAATTTTTTTGTAAATAAGTTTTCTCTTTCAATTACGGGCACTGATATGGCGGCACTAATGGGCACCGATGAGATGGCACTGATGGACATCGATGAGGTAGTACTGACGGGCACAGATGAGGTGGCACTGATTGGCGGCGCTGGTATGCGACACTGATGGGCACACATAGGCGGCACTGATGGGCACACATAGGCGGCACTGATGGGCACACATAGGCGGCACTGATGGGCACACATAGGCGGCACTGATGGGCACACATAGGCGGCACTGATGGGCACTCATGGGCGGCACTGATGGGCACTCATGGGCGGCACAGATGGGCACTCATGGGCGGCACAGATGGATACTTATGGGTGGCACAGATGGGCACTGATAGGTGGGCACTGGGCATGGATGGGCACTGTGGGGTGGCACTGATGGACACTGGGGTGGCGCTGATGGACACTGGGGTGGCGCTGATGGACACTGGGGTGGCAGCACTGATTTTTGCCAGGTTGCCAGTCAGTGCCCATTTGTGGGCACTGACTGGCATCTTTTTTTTTTTCTTTATGCTTTTTTTTTTTTTTTTTTTCTGTCTTTTTTTTTTGTCATTTTTTTTTTTTTGCCCACCCTGGTGCTCCAGGGTGGGCATCCCTGGTGGTCCAGTGTGGCGATCCGAGGGGGGCTGCGCTGATAAACAATCAGCGCTAACCCCCCCTGTCAGGAGAGCCGCCGATCGGCTATCCTCTCCTCGCGTCTGTCAGACGCGAGTGAGGAAGAGCCATCGGCGGCTCTTCCTGTTTACATCGTGATCAGCCGTGGTTGGACACGGCTGATCACGTGGTAAAGAGTCTCCGCCGGAGGCTCTTTACCGAGATCGGAGATGCAGGGTGTCAGACTGACACCCCGCATCACCGATCGCCGCGATGTGCGCCCCCACGGGCGCGCGCGGCATGAAATCCTGCAGGACGTTCTGGAACGTCCTGTCAGGATTTCATAACCACTTCCCGGACGTAAATCGGCCATAGGCCGGGCGGGAAGTGGATATATATATATATATATATATATATATATATATATATATATATATATATATAGATATATGTACATATTAGGTGAACAAATTTTTTTTTCACAAACCCTCCATACAGAAATAACTGATACAACTGCTGGATAGAAATAGCAACCAATGGAATTGCAGCTGCCATTTTTCCAGCACAGGTTAAAAAATGCAAAGCTGATCTTATATGTTAATAAATTTGTCTGAAGGTATAAGGGCTGTCAATTCGCAAATTATGCACACAGAAATGTGCGCCATTTGGACTTTAAGAGGCTTGGAAGACAGCATAGGGCATGCTGGGATTGTACACACACCAGACATTGATGATTATGACATGTTGATGAGGCAGAAGGGCCTCACATAGCTCCAAATTTTTCACCTTAATTTACCTTTCCTGTGTGCAGCAGCAGCCTTGCTTCCTATTGCAAAATCTCTACATAGCCATCACAGTATAGTGGGAACTTGCACAGTGCTAAGCATGCTTTCTGTGCCTATACAACCATGCTTGGCTGCCCGGTGATTGGCCACCTGGGCACTGAGCACTGCTTGATAAAAGGGCAGGAGGAATGTTGTGTCTCCATCCATACCTGGAAGTACTGGAGTCTTTGAGGTGGCTGTAGCAGGGATCAGGGTAGTGGATGTAGGTAGGGAATTAAAGGGGTATTTTGTTTTTTTGATCACGGGTGTAATTTAAAGGATAACCACACCTATAAAATTGTGGTAAATACATTTAAAGTTTTAAATGTCCTACGATACGCATAAAAAAAAAACTTGCAGCAGGAATGCTGATAAAGAACCAGCCAGCCTGCAGTATTTAGAGTCCTTAGTAGCCAAACTGAAGCTCCTGACTCCCACCGGCCTTTGGAATGCAATTCAGATATAGGGAAGCGGGGTCTGGGTTGTGCTATACATTTTTTACTATGAGACAACACCATAGGCCCAAAAATTATTATATGGGTAAAGTAATCCTATAGGGGGTTTTATAAACAAGCATCAAAAAACTTTCAGAAATATCCAACCTAAATATGTATAAAATCGAATGACGCTACACACAAAATCACTAAAGTTCTAGGATTTGGTTACGATTAAATGAGAATGGCAGTGGGAGCAAAGATCCTTTGGTCCATTTTATATACACTGAATAACAAGACAAATAAAGAAGCCTTCAGACACACTTATATAGATGTATTCAGTTCCCCCTTAAAACCCTACAATAATTTGACAAGTGTTCTGCCTTAAGTCAGGCAGGTAGATTAAGCAGAACGCTGTCTCTTCTGCCTTTCCATGAAGATTGAAATGTCTCAGTGACCATTGTTATCTTTCACACACATACCACCAATAAATCAGCATTGTAGGTCATATGGAAAGCAAAATAAGTCAATATTTGAGCCATCTATGGGGACCTTAGGTGACTTCTTTTACTTTAGAACAGATTAAGTTTAGGGCAAGGTAAAGGATAATTTTAGGCTACTGATAATAACACAAATGGTCCCTGGTTTGTAATGCATCTCTTTAAAGCCAAGCATGCATTGGCATTATAAAAAAAAGTGGTATCACCATTGGTATCACCATTCAAAGTAAGAGACATTTCCAGGGACAAATACGTCTAAAACTGTCCTTGTAAATGGCAGTCAGATGATTGGGAAAAACGTATTATGCATTTTGATTGTTGTGAGTAGGGTACAGGATGTACGTATAATACAGTGAACTATGGGCATTCTGGTGACCCCTACATTGGTGGTCAATGGAAAGAATGCTCTACACAGACAGCTAAAAAGATCATTGATGTCCTCCTATTGGCTCTGCTAATCGGTGTTGGCATAAAAACTATGCAGGCACCATCAATCGGCTATAGATCAAGGATCCTTTAACAACCTCTGGAGGAACCCTGGTTGAGAATGGCTGATCTAATGCATTACACATCTTCAGTTTTACAAGAGACACCTAGAGAATGGGCACATGAAAGGAATGTAACTAATGCTACTCCTTATTTACCAGCCAATGTTATATATATATATAGAATAAAGCAGTGTTTCACTTACCTATAAAGCCCCTTTGATCTTCTCAGCTGCTGAAATTTCCTTCAGGCCTTGTACACACGAGTTTCTCGGCAAAAACCAGCAAGAAACTTGCTGGGAGATATTTTTTTGCCGAGGAAACCGGTCGTTTGTACATTTCCATCGAGAAAAACTGTCGAGAAACTTGACGAGCCAAAAAGAGAGCATGTTCTCTATTTCCTTGACGGGAATGGAGAAAATTGGCTTGTCGAGTTCCTCGACAGCCTAACAAGTAACTCGACGAGGAAAACGATGTGTTTCGCCCGTCGAGTTCCTCGGTCTTGTGTACGAGGCTTCATAAAGACTTCCAGATGTATACCCTTACTTTACTGAAGTTAGACCAATACAAGATGAATTCTGCAGTTTCCATTAAAATAATATCCATTGATTCTCCAATGAAGGTCCTTGCTCAGGGTGACAGCACTATATCCCTGTCTCCCAACTGTGCTTCATCCTGACACATCTGCACCTGATGGAGACACAAGTGGTTGCTTCAACACACATTGGATCACTGTCCAAAGGCATTTTCAATATTTTGAACTCATTAGGTTTTCATTAACCCAATATCCATGAATTTGACCACAAAGATCCTTGTTCAGGGTGACAACACTATATCGCTGTTTCCCAACTGTGCTCCCTTGTTGTCACCCTGATACAAGTGGCTCTATTAACATGCATTGTTCAAACATGGTCAACTGTTGTCACCATCAGGACACCCTCAATGATATTAAGTATCGGTTCTAAAGGCAGAAGGTTTTTTACCTGAATGCATTAAGGTAAAAAAAAAATTCTGGGTGCAGCCCCCCTCCCCTTATACTTACCTTAGCCCCATATCGATCCAGCGATGTGCATGAGAGCAACAGCTCTCCCGGATTTCTCACTCCTCATTGGCTCACACAGCAGCTGAAGCCATTGGCTCCTGCTGCTGTCAATCACAGCCAATGGGGAGAGAGCAGGGTCCAGGCTGAACCACGCTCAGTGTGTGAATGGACAATGTGTATTCACAGAAGCACAGCTCAGGAGCGAGCCTGCTTGAGTGCACCCATAGCAAGAAGCTTGCTATTGGGGTCACTCGGCAGGAGAGAGGAGCCATGATCGCTGGCAGGGGACCCAAAAAGAAGAGGATATGGGCTGCATAATACATATAGATAAATCAGAAGCTCCACAAGTCGGTGGTGGTAGATTATTTACGGGTTTTGCAGATATTCTGAAATCTGCTTCATCAGTAGACATACCCAAAGAGAATAATAATGATGCCATACACTGGCCACCCTGGGGAAAACTATAGGGGATATATAAAAAAAACGCAAAATGGGTTTCCACCATCCAAAAAGTATGGGATCCTTAATTGGTGTATTCGTTTTCTGACACTTTTGTATGTTGTGATAGCAGAATCCAAAGTCAGGGGAATAAAATCTGAAGCTTCACAAGTCAGTGGTGGTAGATTATTGACGAGTTTCGCAGATATTCTGAAATATGCTTCCTCAGAATACCTACCCAAAGGGAATATATATGATGGCATACACTGGCCATCCTGGGGAAAACTATATGGGATATAAAAACATCCGCAAAATGAGGTTCCATCCAAAAATTTGTATTTCTTCGTTTTCTGACACTTTTGTATGTTGAGATAGAAGTCAGGGGGAAAAAATCCATTACATCGGTGAGGGGCTTCTTATCAATTATATGTGAGAATAAAAAATCCATTCAAAAGTTGTACCCCTATAACCCCCAAAGGGGATCATGTGTGTCTGGACACACCCTAATCACCTTGTGTGCTGCAGATGCCCCCTGTTTAGACCAGTGATATTTCACCAAAGCCCTCTAATGGGGGAAACTGGAAAAAAAAATTGTAAATAATAATAATAAAAAAATGGTAAAAAAAATAAAATAAGTGGCGTCCACTGCCCCACTGACACCAAACTCTGCCCTACTGACATCGTCCACTGCTCTACTGACACCGTCATTATATACTGTATACACATGTACACGCATATGAGTTTGAGCTTTGGGGTGCACACCCTAATGCAATAGGCTGTGCACACCTATGGTCAGTACCAAAAACCTAGTAAGAACAATCTTCTTGCCAGAAGCCACCTGACCTTTCAAAAAAAAAGGAACCCCCCCAAACTACGTGGTCCATGCGATGTGCACTATCAGGGGCTGGTGCTTTGATAGAGAGAAAGTTGCTGCAGGAGGTAAGCAGCACTGTAAAAAAAGGGATAGAAAAAGGTGAAAGCGAGTATATTATGGAAAAAAAAATGCTTGAGATACACAACGCTTTAGCAAAACAAATGCCAATTAGAACGTTTTTACATTATTATTATTACACGTACTTATATAGCGCCGTCAATTTACGCAGCGATTTACATATATTGTGTACATTCATATCAGTCCCTGCTCTCGCAATTGGAAAACGCACATATATCTTTTCTCTGAAAAAGAAGCAATGTTGCTTCAGTTTGTTACACAGGACCTTTCAAAGTCTTTTGTGTGTGAGATAGGAGGAGGGGGGGCCCTGTTTAGATTTTGCATGAGGGTTTTGTGGCTTTTAGTTTAGGGTCTGGCGAGTAGGATGCATACTTGAGTTCATACGGTGTAGTTATGGATACTACTTATTAATGTAGATACTCATTATTAGCAGAGAGTGCTCCATATTACTGGAGGGGCTCGGGGACTGTTATATGTGTTGGAATGCATGTTCTACTCCAACACTGGCCATATGGAAAAAGTAGTAAGAGTACGACTCCAACTCTCCTCCCAGCTCCGCTCTCCTCCCTTTCTCTTTTCCCCCCTTTTTTCTCTCAGTCCCTCCTTGTCTTTCCTGCCCTCCTCTCTTTTCCCTATCCTTCCCCGTCTCTTCCCCCCTTTTTCTCCACCCCCAACACTTTCTCTCCCTCTCCCCGTTGCGATCCCCCCCTCCTCCTCCTCCTTCCCCTCCCGTCTCAGTCTGTGTATGTTTGGACAGGGTCCTAGGCTCTACTCCTGACCTTGCGTTACCTCATCATGTGATCCTGAGCTACGTTTGGTTTATATGGCAATAATGAGCAGTCGGGGCAAACAAAACGACAACACCATATTATTTAACTCCCCCCGTGCCAAAGCAGCACACCGGACAACGCAGCAACAGATGTGAGGAACGGAGCTGCGGGAAAGGATACAGAGCCGCCGAGAAAAAAAAAATGCTGAACAAGGGAATGTGCGATGATAGAATCACAGCGCGGGATCATTTCACGTCTATCGTTCTGCCAAGTTGTATAACATTAGGCAATTATGTGTAATTGATAGGAATAAAGAGCGCAGGTCTGTAATAAAGTAGAAAGGACCAGGGGGGAACAAGAGCTTGCAATCAGCCACGCTAATTTTTGCTGAAAATTCTTTCAGTGCAATAAACTATATAAAGCCTGTATGAAACGTATAAAGTCTGACAAAGGGATCTTAAGGCCCGTACGCACAATACGAAAATCGGAAGTAAAATTTAGTCCGACTAACAATCTGCCGATTTTCGGATCGTTAGTACGGCGGTGCTTTCGACAGCTGATTACGGTTTTTCGTCCGACAAAAAGCTGGATGGGCAGACTATAAAAATAAATTCAGACGTGAATTCCACCTCCGATTTTCATTTAATTAGTATGGTTTTCGTACGAAAAAAATCGCAAGTCTAGGCATGCTCAGAAGAATACATACAAAACTATTCAACACATTACGTCACGTATGGTGAGTAGCCTCTTAAATTTTGACATGAGACTAGTATTCAACAAAAAATCTGATCACGTGAATGAGACTTTAGTTATCCCAAAAGATTAAGGGCCAGATTCTCAGAGCAAGTACGCCGGCATATCTACTGATACACCGGCGTACTTTCAAATTTGCCGCGTCGTATCTTTAGTTTGAATCCTCAAACCAAGATACGACCGCTTCTGGCTTCGATCCGACAGGCGTACGGCTTCGTACGCCTTCGGATCGTAGGTGCAATACTTTGGCGCCCGCTGGGTGGAGTTTGCGTCATTTTCCGCGTCGGGTATGCTAATTAGCTTTTTCCGTCGGTCCACGAAGGTACGCACGGCCGTCGCATTCTCTTACGTCGTCACTAGTCGGCTTTTCCCAGCGTATAGTTAAAGCTGCTATTTTGTGGCGTATAGATAGACTTGCCATGTTAAAGTATGGCCGTCGTTCCCGCGTCGAATTTAAAAAAATTGAATAGGAAAGGACGTAATTCACGTCGAAGTTCAAAAAATTCCGTCGGTGCGACGTCATTTTTTGCGCAAAGCACGGCGGGAAATTTAAAAAACGAAGCATGCGCAGTTCAATCGGCGCGGGGACGCGCTTCATTTAAATGAATCACACCCCCTACCCGCCCAATTTGAAATACTCGCCGAGAGATACACTACGCCGCCGTAACTTACAGCGCGAAATCTTCCTGGATTCGACATAAAGCCAGGTAAGATACGGCGGCGTCTCTGATACGCTGCGCCAGGGCAATTCTATGTGAAGCTGGCCCTAAGTTTTTAACAACTTAAAGGGGAACTTCACCTCATAGGGGAAGTTTCGCTTTATGTCCCCCCCCCCCTCCTATAATACTTCTGGGAATTTTGTAGGGGGGAGCAGGTACCTAGTTTTGGTAGGTAGCTGCTCCCATTTCCGGTCAGATTGCCACATTTCAAGTGAACTTGGTGTTGAGTTATTCACTTTAAAGCGGAGTTCCAGCCTTTAAAATATGTCACTCTAAAGGGGAAGTTCCACTTTATGTCCCCCCCTCCTATAATACTTCTAGGAATTTTGTAGGGGGGGGGCAGGTACCTAGTTTTGGTAGGTAGCTGCTTCCATTTCTGATCGGATCGGGACATTCCAAGTGAACTTTATGTTGAGTTATTCACTTTGAAGTGGAGTATCAGCCTTTATAAAGCTTCACCCTAAAGGGGGAGTTCCGCTTTATGTCCCCCCCCCTCCTATAATACTTCTGGGAATTTTGTAGGGGGGGAAGCAGGTACCTAGTTTTGGTGGGTAGCTGCTCCCATTTCCAGTCAGATTGCCACATTCCAAGTGAACTTGGTTTTGAGTTATTCACTTTAAAGCGGAGTTCCAACCTTTAAAGAACTTCACCCTAAAAAGGGAGTTCCACTTTATGTCCTCCTCCCCCCCCCCTCCTATAATACTTCTGGGATTTTTGTAGGGGCGGGGAGAGGGTACCTAGTTTTGGTAGGTAGCTGCTCCCATTTCCGGTCGGATCGCCACATTCCAAGTGAACTTGATGTTGAGTTGTTCACTTTAGAGCCCTTTCACACTGTGCCGCCCATAGCGTCGGTGGCAAAACGGATTTTCGGTGCATTTCGGCTGCTAGCGGGGTGCATTTATCCCCTGCTAGCGGCCGAGAAAGGGTTAAAACCGCCTGCAATGCGCTGCTGTAGCAGCGCATTGCGGGCGGTATAGTCGCGATGTATACACCGCTCCTTCTCCGCTAGCAGGACTTTTTTTACCATCCTGCTAGCGCACTGGAGTGGATGGGGACAGGCTTTCACACTGGAGTGAATGGGGACAGATTTTTAAGGGCGTATAGGCGCTATTTTTAACGCTATAGCGCCTGCAATACGCTCCAGTGTGAAAGGGGTCTTAAAGCGGAGTTCCAGCCTTTAAAAAAAATATATATATAAAAAACAACCCCGTGGTGGTCGCATCTTGCATAATACAGTTTTTTGGTTAGTTGTGGAAATGACTCACTGTCGTCTCCCAAGTAAGCAACCTTCCATCTTCAGTGTTGGCATCTGAAGCCCACTCATAGCTCCTTCCGGGATACCTGATCTCGCGCATTGCATACACAGCGTAATCTCCTCTTCTCAAGAGAGAATACATTCAGTTCCTCTAATCTTTCCTCATAGCTCTTATCAGTTTGGTTGCCCTTCTCTGCACTTTCTGTAGATCCCCGATATTATTTAGTTCCTGTTTTAATAAAGGTCTATATCAGTGGTCTCCAAACTGCGGCCCGGGGGCCAGATGTGGCCCATTGCTTGTTTTTATCTGGTCCTTGGGGCACTATTTAATTTACTGATACCAACAATGGGGCACACTTCTTCCAAATGATACCAACAATGGGGCACAATTCCTCCCAATGACACCTAATATGGGGAACAATTCCTCCCAATGACACCTATGATGGGGCACAATTTATCCCAATGACACCAAAAATGGTGCACCATTACTCCCACTGAAACAAATGACGGGGCATTATGTTTTTCGCACTGACGTCCGGACCTTTTCTACCTCCAATAGCCACAGTCTGGCCCCCCTAAAGTTTGAAGGACAGTAAACTGGCCCTTTGTTTAGAAAGTTGGGAGACCCCTGGTCTATAGATACTTTCCCACTAAGTTTCCTTACCCTTTTGCCCCTTCCCCCCTCCCCCCGTGCCAAGTCACTGTAATTGCCTAGATATCGCTTTTGAGGCCAATGGCATTGTTACATTCCTCAGCTGGCTTCCTGAACTTATGTCCACACATGGCCCCAGTCTATGGGTATGTGGACAGATCATCTCCTAGGACCTATATATCTAGCAGCCCCTCAGAACTCTATGGGCCCGAACTGTGCAGTCTTTGGATCAAGAACGTGGATGAAGGATGTAAACAATGCCGCAGGCCTCAGAGTGAGATCTCTAGGTAAGTACAGTGATTTGAGGAGAGGGGATGGGCCACACCTGCTTAGGAGGAAAACGTTTAAGGAAACTACGTAGGATAAGAACTTTTTTTGAATAAGGGTGACTAAAGCTTCCTGATATCCAGCCCTAATTCTGCACATCCTTACAGACAGCAACCATTGTGGTCAGCACCAGGATTAATTTCTTTGGAACAATCTTTGCACTGTTCAGGCATATTTGATACAGAAGAGAGCATTAATTACATACATTTTCCAGTTCACAAATAACCCCCATAGCGCCATGAACCTTAGAAGTCCTGGCATAATGAAACGTGAATGCCTCACACGGAGGACTCCTATAACTTAGAAATGAAAAATCAGGCCACCCATGTGGCACAGAGTTTTGCTCAGACTTTAAAAACCACCCTTCATCTTGGGTGCCAAATAAAGCAAAACTGTTACAAGACACTGTCCCCGGTTTTCCTATTTAGGCGCACTGAGAATAAAGAGAGAACATTCAGAGCCCAAATTTACCTTTTTTGTAGATTTTCTGTCTGCTCTATATCCACATTCTTTATTTTATTTCCATTGCTTTTCTGGCCCCGCCCATTTTCTTTTTTACTGGTTGCCATTGGTGACTTGTGCACACGTAGTGAGTTATTAGATCTTGTAAAACTGAAGGGTTGATTTACTAAAGGCAAATAGGCTGTTTGCCTTTCAAGGGAGAATGCACGTTGCAAAGGAATGTGCCCCAAAGCTTAGTGAATGAGATGATGCTCTGCTGACTTCAATTATGTGCAAGCAAAAATTATGTTTTAAAAAATATTTCCTTGCACGTGATTGGGTATTGGGTTTTAAATTTTTTGAAAATTCCACCTCATTCACTAAGCTCTGGGGAAAATTCCCTTGTAAAGTTAACAGCCTATTGCCTTTAGTAATTCAACCTCTATGTGTCTGGTGCACTTCTTCTAAAGCTTCGTACACATGATCCAACTTTATGGCCATAATTGTCTGACGGACGTGTTGTGTCCGATAATCCGACCATGTGTATGTTCTATCATACAATTATTGGCTAAATTAACGACAACAAAAGTTGGCTGTTCATGCTCATCAACTGTTGAGCCAAAAATCTGTTATGTCGGTTTATCCGATTGTATGTATGCAAGTCCGTCCAACTAAAATCCAAAGTACAAACACGCATGCTCGGAACCAATGCTAAACATCAGACAGCAATAGCAGAAGTTGCCTAAGAGGGGGTGGTAAATAGCTGAAAAAACATGTGGTTTGGTGAATGTTGGCTGAAAATGTTGTGCTGTGTTTATGCAGAACAATTTCACGGCCAACGCCCTTTGGCCCAAAATCCACATAAAAGTTGGATGGAAGTGCGATCGTGTGTACGAGGCTTTATTGTCCAAAGAATTCAGTGGGGGAGATTTACTAAAACTGAATCTGGTGCAGCTGTGCATTGCAGACAATCAGCATCTAACTTCAGCTTGTTCAATTAGGCCTTGACATTAAAACCTGGAAGCTGATTGGTTTCTTTGCAGAGCTGCAGCATATTTTGCGCTCTCCGATATTAGTAAATCTACTCCAAAGTGTACCTGTAGTACTAAAAAGTAGTAAATTAGGAAGAACTGATCTAGCTAAACTATACAGTGTATAAATATATGTACAACACCTGGGATGTATATATATCCTCTACACATTGTAACATTAACTGACTACCCTGCCTGCCCCCCCCCCTGTTGGTTCGCACCAGAGCCTTCGAACGGACCGAACGCGCAAACATTTAGAACCCCATTGACGTCTATGGGACTCGAACGTTCGAATTCAAAAGTGCTCATTTTAAAGCCTAATATGCAAATTATTGTCGTAAAATGTCTTTGAGAACCCGGGTCTTGCCCCAGGGAACATGTATCAATAGAAAAAAAGTTTCAAAAACGGTCGTTTTTTTTCAGGTCTCCTGAAAAAATGACCGTTTTTAAAACTTTTTTCCATTGATACATGTTCCCTGGGGCAAGACCCAGGTTCTCAAAGATGTTTTCACAGGCATACTATAGACACCTAGCAGGTACAATATTTAAAGGAATTTTTCATTTTTTTTATTTTTTTTATTTAAGCATCATTAAAATCACTGCTCCTGAATCTTTAGGTGCAAACTACAGAGCACACGGCCAGTACACACCAAGTAGCTTTAGGTGCAAACTACAGAAGACACAGGCAATAATCCACATAAGAATACTGCAGCTAGCACAATCACCTGCCTGCCAGTAAATTAGGAAGAACTGATCTAGCTAAACTATACAGTGTATAAGTATATGTACAACACCTGGGATGTATATATATCCTCTACACACTGTAACATTAACTGACTAGCCCGCCTGCCTGCTCTATCTACCTGCAAAAAATTACACGCTCTCTGTCATCTCTTAACCACCGCAACACACTACACAAGGCCGACCTGCAGGCGGCCTTTTATAGTGTGGGGCGTGTACTAAACCCCCTGAGCCATAATTGGCCAAAGCCACCCTGGCTTTGGCCAATTATGGCTCTCTGTTTTTTGCAAGCTGTCATTGGCCAAGCATGCGGGTCATAGTGCATTCTTGGCCAATCATCAGCCAGCGATGCCGCAGTGAATTATGGTCTGTGAAACGTAATTCGAATTTGGCGCGAACGACCCGTTTTGTTCGTATTTCGACGAACGATCGAACATACAATGTTTGAGTCGAACATGAGTTTGACTCGAATACGAAGCTCATCCCTACTAAAATGTAATCAAGAGTATTTAATGTAAAGATAGCACCAAAGCATTGCCTGAAGATGCCTCACAGTCCACTTTCACCCATGCCTCTAAATGTGTACCCATTGCAGCCATATGTACAGGAGTCCTTTAAAGTCCTGGTACAGGAGGAACTGTCATTGTTATTACAATATTTAAATTGCTGTGCAGCTTCATTTCTTTGTATGACAAAGGTTAGATGTCAGATTAAATTCCAATTACAGCTTAAAAGCTCATGTACACAGGAATTTGTTTTCTGATTGTAGTCTGCTTTTTTTTCCCATTCAAAAAATGCAAATGCAAAAATCAACTCAGAAATGGCTCATTTTTTTGGAGAAACTCAGAAGCAACCCATTCCTTCCTAAAAGCCTACTGCATTTGGCTTACTTCTAAAGCTGGCCATAGACTGATAGACTTTTTTCATTCACCCTGTAGGCTGAGTGAACAAAAATCGGACACATTCCTCCATACATGCTATACAGTGCGGATGGACAAATCTGCAGTACCAGCTATTGTATTCTGATAGCTGGCAGCTGCCAGAACACCTGAACAGCAGCTGCATCTGGTTGAATGCAACTGCTGTTCGTCCAATTATTTTCCACCAAGAGGGGGCCCAGCAGGGCCACCTTCAAGGTGAATTTTGACCAGGTCATCAGGACTTGGAAAATTCACAGTGCATGGCCTGATTTCATATACATGGACCCTAAGATGGTAATAAATATGCATGAACTGGAGCAGAACTTTAATTTCACAGAAATTTTGGTCAAATTTTACCAATTTGGCAAATACATTTTAGTGGAGAAGGAAGAATGAATATACAGTATATAGATATTGATATCTATATATATCTAAATTTCTCTCTCACTCTCTCTATAGATAGATAGATAGATAGATAGATAGATAGATAGATATCATCTATCTATATATCTATCTATGTATATATATCTATCTATCTATCTATCTATATATATATATATATATATATATATATATATATATATAGAGAGAGAGAGAGAGAGAGAGAGAGAGAGAGAGAGAGAGAGAGAGAGAGAGAGAGAGATCTAGATATACTCTCTATAGATATATAATTATTTATTTTTTAACAACAGATAGCACAAAAAAGGTAGAATAAAAAACAAAAAAAAGAAATAAATACAGAAGTTACAATTAAATATTTACAAATAAAATGAAGAAAATACACACATCAAAAGGACACTGAAATAACCAAACTATACCCAAATATCTTACACCCTTTAAATAAAGATATATATTTTTTTTCATTTGAAGATTTCTGTCTATTTTAAAATCAATAACTGGTCACCTCTTGTAACGAACTTGTGAATATATGGAACTCCTCTCCTGATCTCATTGACCTTGAACAATTGCCATGTAATGAATGCCCTAAACTATCATGATGTCTATATTGCACTAAACTAGACTAAAACTGGAGAGTGCAAAATCTGGAGCAGCTGTGCATGGTAGCCAATCAGCTTCTAACTTCAGATTGTTCTATTAGGCTTTGACAATAAAACCTGGAAGCTGATTGGTTTCTAGGCAGAGCTGCACCAGATTCTGCACTCTCTGCCGGTTTAGTAAATCTCCCCCTCTATGTCCAATCTCTAATTAATTGTACTGGTAATTTTAAAATCTAGTACAAAAAAGCGTAAGAAACAAAAAACCCAGCAAAATTAAAGTCACTTTTTTTGCTTTTAAATTCCTCATAGTCCACATGATCTGTGTATTCCAAATAGTTTGTGTGAATTGTTGTCCCTCATGCATAGTGCACTCAAGGAAGGGCTAACATTTGTGTGCCCATCTCTGGCCATGTAACCACAGAACCAGAGGAAGTGTACTCTATACACAGAAGAATAAAGAGTTAAACCCTTAACAGCTTGCGAAAGCTGGATATATCTAAGTGTGAACACAGTGTGAACACATGGAAAGTAACCATTATTTACATTTTCTGAGAAGGTGGACTTTCACTTTATTTGACCGTAATAAAATTGGTAAAAATTTCAACAAAAAGAAGGAATAATTTGAGCGTGTCAGCAAAGTTGTCCATATACTAGGAGATCTGACTGCTCATCCCAGCTGTTTGGCAATTGGATGTTTGTCCTAGTTGGATGTACTTGCGTCCATTCAGCATCAGAACTGGCGTCCCAAGCTAAAAAAAGAAATAGTTGTTCAATGTTGACATACGCCGCCTTTCTGCAAATTTACAAAGTTCTTAACTGAATACTGACCAACAGTGGAGACTGCCTTTATCCCATACATGAGGGTTTTCTCTGTATTCAATGCATTTGCAAGCCTTTTCCATATTTAAACGTTGAAGATGGCAGTTTCTGTAGGATATAGGTTTTATGCTATCAGTCATCCCGAAAGAAGGACACTCTTTATCAGGGGATCCTTCTGCACAGTTGTGGGAACATGGAACTGGCAGCTCACGGACATTCTTGACTCTTGCTTGAGAACTTGCACAGCTACTAAGCAAAAAGCATTGAAATTGTTTCTGCCAGAGACGGCATATTTTTCTGCAAGCAGTTCATTGTATATTGTAGATTGGGGACATAGAACTGACTGGGTTTGGACGCAACATTGACATTTTCCATAACAAATGGGTCCTGGTTTAGCATCTAGCACTGTTTTACAGCATCTAACTGGTTGTAAAGACCACTCTTCCTACCCTGTGCTAGGCATTTACCAGTGCTTATCCTTACCTTTACTGTAGTTCACCCATCACATAAAAACCAAGAAGATAATTTGGGGTATGAAAGAGCATATGGACGCCCCCTAAAGCCTCGAACACACGACCGAGTTTCTCGGCAAAAACCAGCAAGAAACTTGCTGTTTTTTTTTTTTTTTGCCGAGGAAACCGGTCGTGTGTACACTTTTCGACGAGAAAACTGTCAAGGATCCCGTCGAGCCAAAAAGAGAGCATGTCTTCTTTTTCCTCGACGGCAATGGAGAAATTTGGCACGCCGAGATCCTCGACAGCCTAACAAGAAACTCGACGAGCAAAACGATGTGTTTCGCCCGTCGAGTTTCTCGGTCGTGTGTACGAGGCTTAACTCCCTACAATGCAGCACTTGGGTCCAGAGTGGTAAATCCCTCCCTTTTTAGTGTATTTTTTCAACAAGTTCTGAAGCTTTTGTAACCTTTTAAAACCATGTGGCACTATTTACATGTATAGGCACCATGGTATCAGTAACCTGACCTTTTTTTACCAGAGTCCAGGCCTAGCCGAAATATTGAGAGGTTCGTAAACGCTGTGTTTGCTCCCACTTTCAACAGCTGAGTTTTTGTCAGCTGTCTAATTGACTAGACAAGAGCTTTTGGGCTTGTGAAATTCTAAAGTCTGTGTCGTTTAGCAGAGGAATGGTTTGTTATTCAAATGGGTGGGGGTGTCTCATAGATAATGTGAGTGCTGATGAGTGCTGCTTTATATCAACTAAGAGTGAAAAAGCTGCAAAGTCAACATGTTAAACATTTCTGAAAAAGAGTGCATTTTAGAGGCTTTACAAATCAGGCTATTTTGCCTGAAGAAAACAAAATTCCAGACCTGTACATTATACAAGGATAGTATGTTTAAATCTGAAAATTCTTAACCAATGCTTTTTGCATCCTCACCATAGAGCATAATAGAGCGAAATGCTGTGTCCCCTTTGAAAGTTGTCCACCACGTATTGTATACTGCAAGTATAGTATGTACAGTATAGGGCAGTGGTCTCCAAACTGTGTCCCGGGGGGTAAATGCAGCTCTTTGCTTGCCTTTATCCAGCCTTGGGGAACTATTCATTCCACTGACACCAATAATGAGGAACTATTCCTCCCACTGATTTCCATGATGGGGAACTATTCCTCCCAGTAACGCCAATCATGGGGCATTGTTACATATGCCAGGAAATGTTCTACTCCCACTGGCCACAGTCTTAAGTTTGAAGGATGGTAAACTGACCCTTTGTTTAAAACGTTTGGAGACCTCTGGTATAAGGGATGCAGAAAACCCCTACAACTGTCTCTACAAAGGGTGTGAAGGTTCTGATACCAGGTAGATTTGTGAAGCCTCTAGGAAAACAGTAAATTATCCAGATGCCTGAGTAACCCAAAATCTACGAAAGACCTGAAGATGAAGAAGCAATACAGTTTGTGGTTCAGCATACCAAAACCACTAAAAGGCCTGAATGAGTTTTGATGGCTCTAAATAGAAGTCTATGTGGTTGCAAGGGTCTACACCCTCCTGTTAATTCACATGGTGGGATGGCTAGTGTGCCATTTAGCAGCCTAGGGACACCAGTGGGTAACTTGGTGTTGAAATGAGGGTGGTTGCTGATTGCAATAAACCTGGGAGATGTAAAACTTTCCGGTGGAGTGGTGAGGGCCCAGTGTTAGAACCGCTGAGCAGTTAGGCAAATGACTCTGCAAGAATATGCATAATTGAGACAATTCCTGTTAGAAGCAATTGTATTTTTAATTGGAGTCAGTAACATCTATAGTTATTATCACTGGAGTCTCGAGAACACCAAGTCTAATGCCTGGTCTATGTATTTTACCAGAAGTTCTAAAATCCCCTACTCGTCATCTTAATCTATGAAACACTTGTATTCTACTGTTCTACATCAGTTCTAGGAAAAGGGGAAGATTTCGGCTGGGGGAAGGTGATAGAGCTAACCATTAATTTGCTAAAAAAAGGTGTAGACTACAGAGTCTGTATCTGAATTTGTGACCCCCTTGTCACTAACTCTGTACTTAGCTAACTCCCTCCTAAGCAACATGGCCAAGAGATGTCTATGGGGGCTGTACACATTTTCTTTCTAAATGGGCTTACATAAAAAGATTAGGTGGCAACAAGGTGTAGGAAATGACAAAGTGTGCAGACAGATGTCCACAAATTAGGAATGACCACCCTGCAGATTTAGAGTTTTGAGATTAGGTGGTGTTTAAACACCAGATCACTAACTTTCTGGAGATTTAGTAAATAAGTGAGGTCTGGTGTCACCAACCCAGACAAAATCCATTGGGCTATTAGGATTTTTGAGTTTCTCTGCAAAAACCAGCAAGAAACTTGCTGGGAGATATTTTTTTGACGAGGAAACCGGTCGTGTGTACATTTTCGACGAGGAAACTGTCGAGAAAATCGACGAGCCAAAAAGAGAGCATGTTCTCTATTTCCTTGACGGGAATGGAGAAAAATGGCTTGTCGAGTTCCTCGACAGCCTAACAAGGAACTCAACGAGGAAAACGATGTGTTTCGCCCATCGAGTTCCTCGGTCGTGTGTACGAGGCTTCAGTGTATATTAAAGAATTGGGTCTGAAGTGTAAATGTGGCTGGAGCGCATCAGGCATTTTATCTCACCCCTTTATGTTTTTATTTTTTTTATTTTATCCAAACAAGTTTTATTAACAAGACAGCACATACAGAATTAATATATTACAAACATCCCATAGTCAAAAACTGTTATGGCAGATGAACAGTGGGCATTCACCCCAATTATGTGTCTGCTTATCACAACAAACATTTGAGTTGCATATCTGAATGTACATAATGTTGAAACAAGAGAATACATATCAGAACTATAATATGAAAGCTTCTAACTCTGGAAGTTTGATAACATACAATAATGGTTATTTAAAGCTTATAGGCTTGTAAAAAGGCCTGCGTATAGAGGAGGAGAAGGGAACCCCATTTCTACCTCAACCTTTGGGTAATGACTGAAAGAACAAGCCTCGTTGGATTCCATGTCTGAGGAGTGTGACAATTTTGAAGCACCTTGAAATAAATCCACTGCTTCTTCAATTTGTATGGTGCCGTTTAGGTTAGACATTTTACATGATTGCCCCCAGGGATGCTTCCCTGCTAACTATGCTAGATAAATTCAACTCAAAGGAGTTGCAGGTCCACACCCAAAACCTAGCTGATCCGGAAACACCCTGGAATTACCCAAAAAGACCTGGAGTTCATGACCAGGAAAAAAAGAAGTATGGGCTGATCTACCCAGTGTGTTTTTTCCAAGCCTCTCCCATGTTTACGTGGTCTAAAAATGATGTTGATGATGCAGAATGCATGGATATCACAGATTTAGACATTTATTATAGATGCATAAGCACAAACTCATGACACAGGCATCGAAAAAAAAAAAAACATAATTCTGCAAGTGTCTGTATTGAGTGTCACATGACAATTTAGCAAATCACATGACATAGCGTACATAATTTTTTGTTCACTTCTTTTGTCATCTGTATGCTGTGTGCAGTAAAACAAGTCATTTTGAGGTGCTGGGAAGGAATGGGTGCCTCCCTAGAGGGACAGGGGGCTTGTTTCAAGCTAATTAAAAGCCCATTAATTATTGATATGGGGAAGAGGGGACAAGAGGACCAGCAAGGAATTGGAAGGAATCGAGCCTGAATAATTCATGGTGAGGAGAGAGCTTTCTTGGAAAAGGCCTTGGACAGTGGCAGTGCCAGCCTCCCCTTCACACACACGCGCATCTGCACCACAACATGTGTACATAACTTAGGAAAAGCATTGCCAGCCTTCCCCTGATATGCCAGGCTACGTAAACAGACAACTGCAATCTGCATGACCAGGCTCCCTCACAATCATTGAACGGCCATAGTCTGGAGCTGAAGACTTTGGTCTGCAGACAAATGGCCGTGCCAGGGAGTGTACAATTTTTGCATAAGGGGGATGAGGGCTTTATGCCATACTGGTCATTACCATTTGAATGATGTGCCCGTCTCTCTCCACTACCCAGCTGGACTGTAGCCATTTGCAAAGTCCAGCAGCTTTACTGGCATAGGCAAAAAAGCTGGTATAAGCAAGAGAGTAAGCCAGGCAGCTAAAAGCAAATGTGAAGTAGGCAATACGGCACTGGCCAGTTTAAGTCTCGATGACACAGGGTTAAAGTTTTTATCTTTCAGATGTAATATGACACTTAGATGTTGGGTACTGTAATAAGATAATACAAAGGTAACATTATATTCAAGAACTGGGTTTCTGTAATAAGATTTTACATGTGTAATAGTACACTCAGAAGCTGGGTTACTGTAATAAGATGTTACACGGGTAATAAGACACTCAGGAGCTGGGTTACTGTAATAAGATATTACAGGGGTAATAAGACACTCAGGAGCTGGGTTACTGTAATAAGATATTACAGGGGTAATAAGACACTCAAGGGCTGGGTTACTGTAATAAGATATTACAGGGGTAATAAGATACTCACGAGTTGGGTTACTGTAAAAACATGTTACAGGGGTAATAAGACACTCAGGAGCAAGGTTACAGTAATAAGATTTTACAGGGGTAATAAGACACTCAAGGGCTGGGTTACTGTAATAAGATATTACAGGGGTAATAAGACACTCAGGAGCTGGGTTACAGTAATAATATATTACAAGGGTAATAAGACACTCAGGAGCTGGGTTACTGTAATAAGATATTACAGGGGTAATAAGACACTCAGGAGCTGGGTTACTGTAATAAGATATTACAAGGATAATAAGACACTCAGGAGCCGGGTTACTGTAATAAGATATTACAGGGGTAATAAGACACTCAGGAGCTAGCTGGGTTACTGTAAAAATATATTACAGAGGTAATAAGACATTCGGGAGTTGGGTTACTGTAATAAGATATTACAAGGATAATAAGACACTCAGGAGCCGGGTTACTGTAATAAGATATTACAGGGGTAATAAGACACTCAGGAGCTGGGTTACTGTAAAAATATATTACAGAGGTAATAAGACATTCGGGAGTTGGGTTACTGTAATAAGATATTACAAGGATAATAAGACACTCAGGAGCCGGGTTACTGTAATAAGATATTACAGGGGTAATAAGACACTCAGGAGCAAGGTTACTATAATGGGATGTTATAAGTCACTCAGCAGCTGGTTAATTGTATCAAGATTGCACAACGGAAGTACGTTGCTGAGGAGCAGGGTATTGTTGGGGTACTGGCATGCCAGAATATCCTAGCAGAGCAGGCAGTAATAACACATGAGCACTAGCATAAGCTCTGTTTACACTGCTGATAAGTGTAAAAAAAACAAAACAAAGTGATGGCTACCCATAAAAGACAGCTAGGAATTCAGTGATAACAGGATTGGGTATACAAATTTGCAATTGGGCCATTATCTGTTATCTTATATATTAGTTTAAATCACAGCAGTGACTTTGGATATTGCACTTCTGTAAAAAAAAGACATTTATGTAAATCTTTTTTGGTTCTGTCAGATTGTCATTGTCTGATTTGATTATTTTTACAAATTCTTTTTTGGATGTTGTCCTTACAATATTCCAGTCTCTAAAAACTAAATGTTTTAAAAAAGCTTGACCTGCAAGAAGTTTGTTATAATGAATAATATTCTTACTCTAAGGACTAGGCATTTTTTTTAGCCAGTGTTTCATTATTTTAATGGTTTCTTTTTTTAGAGTATTTTAGTTAAATATTAATTTGCACTGCCTGTCCATTGTCTTGCTATTGTAATAGGGGAAAGTAAGCGTTTTCTCCTTTTTGTCTCCCTCTATTGTTTCCTCCACTAGCCATCATTTCCTAAAACTGATTTTTTTAAATTCATGAATGCATATGTTAATATATTAAAACATGAAATACGTAAATTAAGTCAAAGTCATAAAAAAAAATTTTTTATGCACATGGCTGACTTTAGTAAAGACTAACAAATTGTCTCAATAATCCTCTTTATGTTTTTTAATTACTAAATATGAAAAGGTGTAAGTGACTTAGATTGCACTGATCCAATTGTACACGTTTGTGCCTTTCTGTGCAAATCACAGTGAATGAGGCAGATCCATTATTACTGCTTTCCCTGCAGTAACAATATTACTTGGAAAGTATACGTACTGGTAACACAATCTCTAATTAGTGCCTGTTGCAGTCCAGAAACAAAAGGTTTTGGAGTTATAAAATTGCAAACTGTTTATAAAACTCTGCTAAGGAATGCACATTTCTAACTTTCCTATCAATATAAGTCCACATATCTTTTTCTATACAGTAAACATCACCATGTCAACTCAAGTACAGTGCAGTCACTGGACTTTAAAATTTTAAACCACCACCATCACCAATTTGGACAGCCACTCACCAAACTTTCAGGCTTGACTTTCATCTATACTTGAATGTGTTACTAATGTAATAAGTGTTGTTTTCCAAGCCTTTAAGCCAGTGGTTCTCAACTCCTGTCCTCAGGACACTCTAACAGGCCAGGTTTGCAAGATAACTGAAATACATCACAGGTGATATAATTTGCTGCTCAGTGATTGCAGTGTTCTAGTCTGCATCTCCACAAGGTAATACCTAAAAACTGGCCTGTTAGTCGGTCCTGAGGACAGGAGTTGAGAACCACTGCTCTAAGCTCTTGTGATCTCCTTTGTCCTCCTCTGGTCTTCATAGGCTTTTCTCAGGCCCAGCAGGTGATCACCCTACCTTTGTCAACGCATGCAAAGGATTGAGGAAACTGAAAGCAACATCACATGAAATAAAAAATGCTGCAAATAGTCTAATCCAAAAATGACTTTTATTATAAAATACAATTCAAAGATAAAAATGGCCCTGACGCATTTAATCTCAGCTGAGACTCACGAGGAGATTGCTAATTTCACTGATCAAGTATCGATCAGAAGGCTATGTTTCATCACTAAATGAAAATTTTCTGTTGCTGAATTTTTGGTGGAGTTTCTATTGGTATGAATGGAACCCCATGTACAATGTATGAAGTTAAATTGAATCTCCACTTACCTTCAGGAGAAATAAACAAGCCTACAGACTTTGGCAATTGTTCTTGCAGGCTTTTACCTCTGTATGTCCTGTAGATAGTGACAAATGATATGTGAATGCATGTGCCGAAAGCAAGAGGCTCAGCTGTGTTTATATTTAGTTCCAGTGTTTTATGGGGAAACATTGTGCCCCCCGTCTACTTTTGGGTGGACATCACCTTCAAAGATAACATTTTGGACATCCCTTAAGAGTAACATGAACGGGGGGTGAGAATTCTCACGGTTACAAGGAAATATGCCTTTTTTTTTTGGCAGAGAGAGATAACCATCAGAGAATCATAGCTGGTTACAGATTTCTTTATTTTTTTGTATGGCCTTTATTTTCCACAAGAATTTGGGATTACAATTCAAAATGTTAAGGTAGCATTCAAACTTCTATTATAGTATAATCGAAAATTGTTATCATTTTTATTAGTCCTTCATACTAAACCAGGTAATCTTTTTAGTGTTATCGTAAACCCTGGGGGTGAGGGAGGAGTTGAACTTGGGTGAAAAGTATTAGGAAAATTAGAAAGGATGGGGCTGGTAAGGTGGTTGGGTTTAGGTGAGTTGGAAGGAGTATGTGGCTGGGTTTAGGTGAGTAGAAAGGAAAATGTGGTTGGGTTTAGGTGAGTAAAAAGGAATATGTGGTTTGGTTTAGGTAAGTAGGAAGGAATATGTGGTTTGGTTTAGGTGAGTAGGAAGGAATATGTGGTTGGGTTTAGATGAGTAGAAAGGAATATGTGGTTTGGTTTAGGTAAGTAGGAAGGAATATGTGGTTTGGTTTAGGTGAGTAGGAAGGAATATGTGGTTGGGTTTAGGCGAGTATGAAGGAAAAAGTGGATGAGTTTAGGTGAGTAGGAAGGCAGGATAGGGGGCAGCTGGGGGCGAGTAAAGTATGAAGCTGAGATGAAAACAGGGGAAGGTGCAGATTTTTAATAGCATTAGGTGAGGAAATATATAATATTTAAATTTATTTTCCAAAAACTGAAATTTCCCTTATGATGATGAATGTTTTCCCATAATCACCCCAAGCTCAAGTGTATGCACAAAGAACAATCAGACAATTGTTAACAGACATCCCCACACACTGTTCTAGTCTGACAGTCAGGAAGCAACACAATTTCCACTCATTATTGTGCACTGTTCTGAACATTGTTATCATTTTTAATAGTCCTTCATACTAAACCAGGTAATCTTTTTAGTGTTATCGTAAAACCCTGGGGGTGAGGGAGGAGGTGAAAAGTAGGAGTAAAATTAGGAAGGATGTGGCTGGTAAGGTGGTTGGGTTTAGGTGAGTAGGAAGGAGTATGTGGCTGGGTTTAGGTGAGTAGAAATGAATATGTGGTTTGGTTTAGGTGAGTAGGAAGGAATATGTGGTTTGGTTTAGGTGAGTAGGAAGGAATATGTGGTTGGGTTTAGGCGAGTAGGAAGGAAAAAGTGGTTGAGTTTAGGTGAGTAGGAAGGCAGGATAGGGGGCAGCTGGGGGCGAGTAAAGTATGAAGCTGAGATGAAAACAGGGGAAGGTGCAGATTTTTAATAGCATTAGGTGACAAAATATATAATATTTTAATTTCTTTTCCAAAAACTGAAATTTCCCTTATGATGATGAATGTTTTTCCATAATCACCCCAAGCTCAAGTGTACGCACAAAGAACATTCAGACAATTGTCAACAGACATCCCCACACACTGTTCTAGTCCGACAGTCAGGAAGCAACTCAATTTCCACTCATTATTGTGCACTGTTTCAAACATTACTATATTTCTAGATATTTCGTCAATTGAAGATGCATATTGTATGATTGTTTAAAATTAAATGTCTTAGAAGGCCTTGTTGACTCTGCTCTACAGCAAATTTATTGAATGGGAAAGTGAGTGACTGTTCAGGTGCCTCATTTTTATTTTCACTTTTACCCTTGGATAAACTTTCCCTCTGAGTTTTCTAGTATTATACAGTTTTCTCCTTCCTTAGCTTCTTTGGCTCAAGTCTCTTGCTAGCTCCTTTATCTTTTCTGTCTTCTTCTCGGTCTGTTCCTGCCTTGCTCAGTCTCTTTTCCTCTTGCGATATCCTGTTTATCTTCCTGTATTGTCTGGCACCAGCTTGACACTATAACCTACACACACAGGCACACATACTCACAATAACTCTGCATGGGCATACCATAGCATGTCATCTTTAATAATTACGAGGAACGTGTATCACTGGGGTTTTCCACTGTCGGTCCAGATATTGTAATTCCCTTTTGTTGTGGATGCTATTCGGACCAATAGGGCCTGTGCCTGTCATACAGAGGCCAATCAGCTCTTTTGAGAAAACACACCAAGAATTGCACTACTTGTCTTTTACCAGAGAAATGCAGCATGGCCCTAGAAACCCAATGCTTTCAAGTGAGCCTTGCCGGGAGAAAGTTGACAGACCAACAAGTTTTCTTTAGCCCCTCATCCCCAGCAGCACATACTCAGCTTTGCTTTGCTCCCCACTGCCACAGAGGAAATACCCAAACTTTCAGAAATGAAGTAGCATGTAAATCCTCCATGTGACAGCACTGGGCCAATCAACGCCTTCACATGATGAGTCTGATGGCTTCAGACACAGATCTTTCCTTTGGCTCCTGTTGGTTGAATGGAGTTGCATGAACGGATGTGCTACTGCAGAGTAGGAAGGTAAAATAAACCTGTTGCTTTGCTCTGTATGGGCAAAGCACTGGTTAATTTAAAGAAGCAGTAACTATGGAGCTCCTTTTGCCACTTTTGCTCAAAACCACAGAGGATTGGCACCTTTCACCCCAACTCTTACCAGTTCACAGCTAGTGGGGATTTCAACTAAAGTTGTAGGACAAAATAAAGTGGACCTGTGCTCAAATACTAACATAAAGCCATGTATTGTTCATTAATTTTATATTAGTCCTAAAATGAAATGTTAGATATGGATAAGTGAAAAATAACAGAAGACTTGTAGTATTTTGCTTTCTTGGGAAAAATGCTCCTCCATGTTCCCTTCAATGGTCAACATGTCTAAAAGACTAGGCTTTTGATCATGTGATCTCTGTTAAAGGAGAAGATTGGTCAGTTAGATATCTAATCTTCCCCTTTAGCAGAGAACACATGACCAAAAGCTTGACCCCAGCACAGGAGGAAGCCTACAACAGCATTTCCACCAGGAAAGGTACATTTTTCAGGCCTTCGATTACCCAAAAATGTATACAGAATTGCATGGTCAGATCTGAGTATAGGTGCACTATTCAACACGTTTATTCCTCTGTGTACCAACCAAGATGGGTCACTTGCTTCTTTCTGGGTCACTAATGGTGAGATAGCCATGCCACATATCCAAACCAAAATTCCCAGTTTCAGTGAACTGGGGCAGTCTTTGAAAACAAAGTGATGTCACGTGTTCATGATGGATTCTGCATAATGTAAAATACATAGGTGATTGGGGAATCCAGCTGTGAGATGGTGACTTCCTTGTAATGGCCCTATGGGAAGATGTGAAAGAACAAACTGTTGTGTGGAAATGCCACCATTTAGCTCTACAAGTGAAGCCTCGTACACACGACCGAGGAACTCGACGAGCGAAACACATCATTTTCCTCTTCGGGTTTCTTGTTAGGCTGTCGAGAAACTCGAGAAGGCAAGTTTCTCCATTCCCGTCAAGGAAATAGAGAACTTGCTCTCTTTTTGGCTCGTCGAGTTTCTCGACAGTTTCCTCGACGAAAATGTACACACGACCGGTTTCCTCGGAAAAAAAATATCTCCCAGCAAGTTTCTTGTTGGTTTTTCCGTGTGTACGAGGCCGTGTGTACGAGGCCTGAAAGTCAGGTGGCCAGTTCACACCCAAACTTGATATATCAGTGAGTAGAGTTAAGGAGGAGGGAAATGCTCTACCCACTTATTTTACCAACGGAGCATGTTTACCCTAGAAAAAAAGCACCTAATGTGATATTTTATTAATGTGCTTAAAGTGAACGAACAATACTGGTAAAGTGCTGGCAATTTCAGTGTCTGCATTTAGTTAAATAAGTTCATGTGTGCTTTAAAAGGTCCCAGCCACATGCTATATACATGGCCTCCGCATCTGTCCAATAAGCCTTACCCCTCCCATGATCAAGCCTGCTCTTCCAAGGTCAGAGTTGCTTTTATCATTTACAATTCTTTATGTTATAACTTTAATGTCCACAACTTTTAAAACCCGATTTACTGTCATGGGGTTGATTTATCAAAATTGGAGAGTGCAAATTCTGGTGCAGCTCTGCATAGAAACCAATCAGCTTCCATTTTTTTTTTCAAAGCTTAATTGAACAAAGCTGAAGTTAGAAGCCCATTGGCTACAATGTACAGCTGCACCAGATTTTGCACGCTCCAGTTTTAGTAAATCAACCCCTATATGCTCTTTATAGTATGCTTTTTTAAAAAGACTTATTGTGGCCAGATGCCCTGCAAGGCTCCATGAAATACATGGGGTATATTTCAATCTCTAGTTTCATATGTCATCTTTTGTTTTGTTTTTGGGAGCAAAGACATCATAATATATGTACTTTTCTTGTGCAAATTTTTTTTATTATTGATTTTTGGGCATAAAAGTACAAGTTTAACAAGACACTTTAGATAAGGGCTATAGCTAAACATCCGGAAATGTATCAGAGAGTACTGAAGTGCACATCAGTAGAGCACATAAAATAAAGGGAAAAAGAAAAGGCTCATCAGCCTTAAAAGAAATTACATGAAAATAACATATAGTATTATTTGCAACAATAACAGCGTTTTCTGTATTACTGACATAAAAAATGAAGGCGTGAACCAACACTATTCAAGAGACTGTGCTAGAGAACAGCAGAAGAGCAAGAGCGGCAGGGAAAAATTTGAGAAATGTTAAGGAAAGAAAAAAAGGTGGAGGGAAGAGATGGTCTGGGGGTTCTACATTTCCTTGTGACTTCCTCATTCAAAACTGCCAGGTGACTTAGAGTTCAAAGAGGTGACAAAATCCCTTGGGGAGACTCATGGGCCACATAACTCTGTGAAATTTCACCACATTTCCCTGCAATTTGGCCAAGAGTTTTTCATTGACCAACACCCACTGCATGTGAAATTTACCACCAGCTACAAATGGAGTGTTGGATAGCCAAGCTTTCGCTATCATCTATTTCATGGCTGTCAGTACATGGGTCATCAAAATGTGTTGCTATTTCATGATCCCAGTGGGTTGTGAAAAATTGCTTTTTGTGGTAGTAAAGGTATTGGCTCCTGTGAAAACCGATTCAGGATGTCAAATACTTGAGTCCATAAAGTGTATACCATCAGGCAGGACCACCAGGTATGTAAAAATGTACATATGTCAGAGCAGCCACGAAAGCAGGTTAGGGAAGTGTGTGGGTAAACCCGGGCCAGTCTGGTCGGCACCATGTGTCATCTGAGAAGGACTTCAAAGTTTGTCTCGAGCAAGACGGTGGTATGCAAAATTTGTGTCTAGTCCACTAGTTCCAGTTGCACTTCCAAGTCTTTCTCCTAGTTGTGCATGCAAGAGAGTGGATCTAGTGTGAATTTAGAAATAAGTGTAGTGTATAGGAGTGAGACATTTCGATTCAAAATGAGTGAGGCTCAATCTGTCTCCTCACAGCTTTATTGTGAAAGAGATATAGGGAGTTATTTACTAAAGGCAAATCCACTTTGCACTACAAGTGCATTGCAAGTGCATTTGAAAGTGTACTGAAAGTGCACTTGGAAGTGAAGTCGCTGTAGATCTGAAATGAGGGGAAGCACTGCTGATTTTATCATCCAATCATGTGCAAGCTAAAATGCTGTTTTTTTTTTTATTTTCCTTGCATGTCCCTCTCAGATCTAAAGCGACTGCACTTCCAAGTGCACGTGTAGTGCAAAGTGGATTTGCCTTTAGTAAATAACCCTGATAGTGTTTAATTTGTAAGTATCGAACCAGCTTGTATGAAGAAAGGTGATGGAAAGCTTGGAGGTCTGCGAAAGATTTTTTTACCTCTGACGGATACCAGAGTATGGAATTGAGTCAATTCCAATGTGATCCAATGCTTGAAAGCCTGTGGTGACTCAAAGCCATGTTGGAAGGCGGGATTATGTAGAAAGGATAATAATGGAAAATATGGGAATAGCAGTCCCCAAGAGTACTTGATTTTGTTCCAAATCTGCAGAGAGTGGCAAAAGTTAGGTTTGGAATTTGTGGCTCTATCTCCATCCATAAAAGGTTGTATATGGACAATGCTGTGCAGTCCTCTGCTTCCAGGTGGACCCATAAAGGGGTTTCATAGCTGGCATGGTATTTTCTTAGTTGAGACAGCTGTGCGGCCTGAACTGAACTGATCTCAGAAAGTTCTAAGCCTCTGCTTGGAGTCTGAAAAAGTATGTTTAGAGATTCAAGGTTTGTGACTACGACATATAAAGTGCTTTTGTTTAAATATCGGCCATAGTAGAAGGAGCTATGTGAACTGGCAAGACCCTGAATAAGTATAGTTATTTAGCCACATTATTGCCCTTCAGACTTTTGGAGAGCCAGACTGTGGCCATTAAACAATGCCTCAGGCTCGGTGGTCAGTGGGAAGAAAAAAAATGCCTGTGGTCAGTAGAAGGAGAAATAGTGCCCCATAAATGTTATTAGTGGGAGAAATAGTGTCCCATCATTGGTTTCAATGGCAAGAATGGTGTCCCATCAATGGTGTCAGTGGGAGAAATAGCACCCCATTGTTGGTGTCAGTGGGATGAATAGCACCCCAAGATTGGTGTCAGTGGGAAAAATAGTGCCTCGTAGCAGTGGCAATAGTGACCCAATGGCCAGATAAAGGCAAGCAAAGGGCCACGGTTTTGGAGACCACTGGTTTAGACAGATAAGTAATTTTAATTTCCGCAATGCAGCCCAGCCAAGAGAGGGTATATTCAACCCAGGTACGCAAAAGTTGTCTCAGTTTGGAAAGGAGTGGGGGACAGTTGGCCTTAAAAAGTGTGGAATAGGATTTAATCAAGTTCATATCTAAGTACGGAGGCTTGGTGTCTACCCAGTGGTATGGGAATGTGGGAATGATTGCTGGAGAGAGCTGCATAAGGAAGCAGGGAGGGAAATATTAAGGACTTTGGATTTGTTAGGGCAACAAGACAAGGGGGTTACTGATTGTCTGGATAATATCATCCACAAAGAAATAAAATTTACTGTATAATGGTGTTCGACTTTTAATTCTGTGATATCTGATGAGTTCCTAATGAGTTGGGCTAAGGATTGCATAGCGAGTGTGAATAAAAGGGTTGATAGTGGACACCTTGTCCATTGCCCCACAGTATAGGGAACTCTTCTTCCTCTCTTTACAACCTATTCTTCCTCAAAAACTCATCTTCTTTCTCTAAATGCAGCCTCTACTTTCTCTGCTCCTGTTCCTCCTTATACTGCCTCCACCTTCTTTACCTCTTCTTCCTCTCCTTACAGCATCTACTCGTCTTCTTCTTTGTATGGCCTGCATTTTTTCCCCCTCTTCTTTTGCTATGCATAGTCTAAGTTACCCCTCTACCTTCTCTTTTACATTGTGATAGCATTTTGTCTATCGCTTACCCCTGCAGACCATATGTACTTTTTCTCCGTTCGCTGAATCTGGGCAGCAGCTCTCCTTATTGCAAAAGTGTCTTTCCTAATCTTTGTTGTATGTCCTCTGTCTTTACAGAGCCTCCAAAGGTTTCCTTTTCCATCTCTCTCCCTCTCATTACCTCAGTTCTGTCTATTTCAGTGTATTGAAGTCTGTCTTTTGAAGCTCTCTTTCCAAAATCTTTTCTGTGTATGAAAACAGGGACAAACAATAAACCAACCACCGCACACTACAAGGTTTAGGGTTACTAACACAACAGCTTTGCTGCAGATTTTTTGGGACTGCGGACGAGGACAAGCTGTTTAGCTGCTAAAAAAAAAGTAGACGTTTCGTCTAAATTCGAAAAAATAAAAGCGCAAACTGGGGAGAAAGAGGTGCAATCTGTGGGTACCTGATATCTTGAAAATAAAAAAAGGAAATTGGAGTCCTTTTAAATGCATCCAGACCACTGCTGGATTGGCAGGGAGATGGACTGACACAGCTGAGATCTGTTGCGGTTCAGCCACTGCCAAAAGTGCACTGCGGTTTTTCGCAGCCAATCAGGATGTGCGGCTTGAGTTTTTTTGGACGCCCTTATTTTTGGGGGGCCCCGGTCCTGCGAGATTGGGGGTGGTTGTTTAGGAACGGGGCGCAACCTTTTTCTGTTCTTTATGAAATAAACCATATTAATGTTTTTCCTTCTTTTTTTTCTTTTTTTTTTGGATGAAGGTTGGATAGGAAGAGGGGGGAGTAGGCTGCTTGGAAGTATGGTGTAAGGGAGGGGTACCAGGATTATTTTGGGGGAAGGATGCTGGGGGGGGGGGAGCCTCTCTGAGCAGCGCCAAGTTGGCTGAATGAGACCCTGTCTGGCTTCCTTTCCTCTTCTGTTCCTTTCTCACCATCACACCATTCAATACTGCTCCTTTATCTTTCCCTTTGTGATGGCTTTCTTTCTTTCCTTCTGTCTGTTTGCTCTCTCAGTCTCTCCCACACCCCTTTTCCCGTTCTCTCTTTTATCCATCTGTCCTTTTCTTCCTTTCCTTTCTTCCTTATGGTATGGATATATATATATTGTTATCCTCAGTTCCAATTTTCCTCAAAAAAAATTATTATCCTAATTTAGTTTTTCTTACAGAGTTCGATCTCTAATATATCTCCTCGCTCACTTGCAATATTCCTTTGCTTCTAAGGTTTCATCCGACCACTGCATTATCATAGAAACTAACATTGTGTGCCATTATTAAATAAATGTCATACTTTTCCCCATATTTACTTTGTGTCACCTTGAAACCCTTTGTAATTAATAAAAAAAAAAAATGGTTGCCCCAATCAAAACAGATAATTGCTATAAATACTTTTTTTTGTGTAGGGTCTTATAGGTATTACGGTTTAAAAAAAAAAATAAGCAGATGCATAAAAAAGTGAGCATCATACAATTCAACCAAGGACCGAAACAGAACGTCGGACTTAAGCTGCGTCCAGATGGAAGAGGTTAAGAACCCCACCTAGGCCCTTAATAAAAATTTATTTTGGCTTGCTGCTGTCTATTTTATGTATATTCCATTTTGAAACGGCAGAACTTTTTTGGGCTTTTTTTTTGTAAAGTACAACATTTCTTATAAAAAAAAAAATCTTCAGATTAAGTTAATTTAAAACAGAAGTGTGGGTCTCTTAGGAGACCGTTAAAACAGGATGTGAATTGGCCTTATGGAATTATCTAAACCCACCAATAATAATATGGGTCACTTTTACTTATAACGACTTACTTTAAAAAAATCTTTTTTCTGTTTATGTTTCAACGCAACGCCACGGTTTTGAGCAGAGCAGTTTGTAGTTCTAAAGCCATATAAATATATGTAAATTACTAACATGAAAATGAAAAAGTAGGGCAGTAATTGTAAACGTGCCTAAAGTTTTCAAGCATTACTGGCCTGCCCAGTGAAGCTTACAGTCTAATTTTTGGCACCCGGGGAGATAAATGGTCGTGCCCAAGTTTTGCACATTGGTATAGATTAAAATGAATGGGAATTGGCATATCGTTTGCTTTGATGAGCTAGAATGATTTATGACCTACGTGTAGTTACTTATTAATGGTTAAAAAAAAAAGTAGATTTTTTTCCCAAAAGTAATGAGACTATTTATTTGCATCATCCCAAGGCACTTCTGTAGATTTGTCTAAGAATTTATTTGTAGTGACGCTGTGTCCAATCAGACCTGGCACACTCAAATGGACAAATGGACTGACCTTGATTTGGTGTCTACCCAGTAGTATGGGAATGCGGGAATGATTGCTGGAGAGAGCTGCATTTTGTAATTTGTACTGTTGCACAAAGTACAAAATTTAAAATGTACATATATATATATATATATATATATATATATATATATATATATATATATATATTTTTTTTTTAAAGAGAATATATATATATATATTTAAAGAGAATATAACTATAAATATAATATTAATATATATATATATATATATATATATATATATATATATATATATATATATATTATACACAGCGTACGTAAAGTTTTCCTATTCTAATACACTAGCAACTAAGCAACGACCAGTTTGAGCAAAGATATTTTGGCTGTTGTTTTTATTTCTAAACATGGAATTCTAAATGTACACAGTGAGTAACATTTACTAAGCCAACGGTAAAATCTGTAAAAAATTCCACAGTTCATATACAAAAAAGTTTCGGATTACTTTTAGGTGTGTGTGTTTTCCTCTCAATATTTTACATCAAAGAATACATCTGCTATTACAATTTGTTACATATTTGGCATAACTTTTTAAATCCTGTATAAAAAGCTATGGGGTTCTAGAAAAAAAAAAAACTTTTCAGGAAATAATGAAATAATACAATTTAAATATTTAATTTAACATCTTGCCAAAAATGCTTATGTGTTTTGAAAAAAGAAATAAAAATAATTACCATTTTAGACACACATACAGCAATTATAATGTTGCACTAAAATAAAAAATAATAGTAATCTAAAAGCTCTTTTCACAAAGGAAAAGGATATTTTTTATATATTATAATACAAAAGAAAGTATGGGCAGTTTCTACAATGCAGATTTTTCTATTGAGACTACACAATTACAGTTTTAGAGAAAAAAAGAATATATTTATGTACAGTATACGGTATATATATATATATATATATATATATATATATATATATATATATATATATATATATATTCACCCATATCCCCAGGGCACTTGTGGAATGTGAGTGCGATGTTACGTTATGTTTTTTTTTTCCTGGTTTCTTATGCATTTTTTCCTTTCTAAAAGGACGTTTCCAAAGCTCTTCTCGGAGCTGCAGACCTAAACCTACATCACAGTTATATATGAAGCAGACAGAGGGAGAACAGTGTCAGCCCGGGATCTCCTATCCTCTTTTGTTTGGTGGTGAACATCCTTAAACAGAGGGAAACAGAAAATTCAAAGGAAAAAGCCAGGATAGGATGAGAACGTTGACAATGAGGGAATTGTCACCTACACATGCGGCATGCCCATTCAAAAAAATACATCCTAAACTACAACAAATATTTCTCTATTATCCCATAATACACCCAAACAGCTACTGTTCTATATATGATGTAAAGGTGTTTTTTTTCCCATTTCTTTTCTGAACTGGGGGCTTTGCACGGAACCTAGTCAAAAGTGTTACTGGTGTGTAACCCGAAAACCAAGTTGGCATGACATCACTTCTTGGCATGACTTGGGCTGAGATGTCTTTTGGCCACAGCCATCATCGTGGTGAAAGGACTCAATCAGGGTCCAAAAGAATGTTTATTAAGCCGGTGGGTATCTTAGAAGTGCAGGGCCTTGAGTATAAAGTTGTGTCAAAGAGGAGCCATTTGTGTTGCATGCAGCAACTTAATGTTCCTTAGAGGGCTCTGACAACATGAAAGGGACAAGCTAATTGATTGCTGTTCTTTCAAACACGAGGCTGATCTGAATGTGCTAATGTTATTTTACTCTCTTAAGTAGGGCTGACATATTTCACAGCACAATACAGAAAATGTTGATCCATTCTCTTGAGTTCCTGCCCTGGAAGGAGCTTTCAGTCCAACGTCTCTCCACCACAGTCATACACACACACACAGCAACGTTAATTTGGGTAGAAGACGATATTCCTACCGTATGTTTTTGG
Source organism: Rana temporaria (assembly GCF_905171775.1). Taxonomy (NCBI): domain Eukaryota; kingdom Metazoa; phylum Chordata; class Amphibia; order Anura; family Ranidae; genus Rana; species Rana temporaria. Next base: position 443,572,668 of record NC_053491.1, read on the forward strand.
ATTGTGGGCAGAAATGCACACAAGCACAGGGAAAACATACAAACTACATGCAGATGATGTCTGGTGGCAATTAAATTCAGGGTCTCAGGGCAAATTTACTAACCACTTATCCACATCACTGGAGCCTAACTCCAGACCAAATTTTTTTTCGGAAAGTTGGGAAGGGTTTTATTGCCATCGATCTCCCCAATCTGGAAGATTTCCAAAAAAAAAAAATTCAGATTGGGATACAGACAGAAACACATTTTAGCAGTGTGGAAGGGTTAGAACGTCTGACAATGTCTGTGCCTTCCAGTCCAACCGACAACTGCAACCCCCATTTTAAAAATGTGTGAGGTTTCTCTTGTTAAAAAAAAAAAAATGTGTGAGGTCACGAGCAAAAATATATTTAATATTTTTTTTTTTTTTAAACTAGGCTTTAAATTCTTGAATGCCGTTACATTGGAGAGTGATAAATGCAATGCACTTCTGATAGCTTCATGTAGTAAGGTGAAGATATCTCTTCAGCCTCGTACACACGGCCGAGGAACTCGACGTGCCAAACACATCGAGGTCCTCGGCCAGTTCAGCACTGAAGCCGCCGAGGAGCTCGGCGGGACGAGAGCTCCCATAGAACAACGAGGAAATAGAGAACATGTTCTCTATTTCCTCGTCGAGCTCCTCGTCGGCTTCCTCGGCCGAAAGTGTACACACGACCAGTTTCCTCGGCAGAATTCAGCCAGAAACTCGGTCGGAAGCTGAATTCTGCCGAGGAAACTGGTCGTGTGTACGAGGCCTTACTCTTGCCTTTATCCTGTGACCAGCAGCATCATTCTGGCTGATTATACACGCAACTAAGCATTGAGACCAGTTAAGACATCTCTTTTGACAACTGCACAGTGTGTGACAGCATGAAAATCTTTTGTTACTAGCATTGTTTTTTTTTATAAGAGAAAAGAATGATCTTGTCCTGTGCGCTGTAGCACGCGTGACTCGGGTGCAGCTAAAGTAGTGCTCAGTGGCTCTCGACAGTCAATGACAATTAGGTTTTGCAATTGCTCGCTACACAATTCCCTTTTTTTTTTTTTTCTTCTTGCATATATTTTTTTTTAAAGAGTTTTCCTTTAGCAATACATTTTTTTTCAGATCCAACAGTTTTCTCAGAAATTAATCTTCAATGAAGTGATTTGTTCCAGTTATCTAACTATAATTGAACAATTAAAACAAAAAAAATTAACAGAAATGATGTCATGGGTGTTGCACATAATGGGTTGAAATGAATCGTTTAACACCACGAATGGTGCAATTCGTGCAAAACGAAAACAAAAAATTTCCAACGAAAAATTTGATCTGGTGGAAAGTGTGGCGTTGCGATATATTTAGGCAAATTATTGTCACCTCATGTTCCATTATTGATCCATCATCAGAAGTTCATACAAGGCTGTTTAAACATTGCCAATGTTTTCCAGAGTTGACCTTGGTGGTCAGTATCCACCAGGCCTCTGATCTGTCAGGGTCAATACACTTTTCAAACACCAGGCAAAGGGAGGATTTCCTCTTCTGAAACATTTCATTTGGCTGTATCTGCATGTTAATAAATTAGGCATCTTTTGCCCAATGGTCCAAGTAAATTGTAAAAAGCTCTTCGGCTACCCCTTGAACCATGCTTGTGAGTCCCTGGGAGGGACTGAAGCCTTTGAACCAGGGCTTTTTTTCTTAGAGAATAGGTGCAGGTACTCTGAGTCAGCCCTTTTCTATGCCCCCTACTCACCTCTGAGCACCATCCCTTGGTTCCACCCCTACCCACCTAACAGGATCACCCCTTTTGGAAAATACAGAACCAAGTATCATTATATGGTACTACTTAATTTGTATGGAATTTGTTAATGATAACAAGGAAAGCAGTAACATAGTAGATTCCTGCAGCCAGCAGCAATTAGACCCCCCAAAACAATAGATTCTCCCAGGAAACAATAGATCTCCTTCAGCAACAATAGATCCCCCGGCAACAATAGACACCCCAAAAATAATACCTCTCCCTAGCAACAATAGACTCACCCCATCAAGAATAGATCTCCCAGCAGCCAGCATCAATAGACTCCTCCTTCATTAGTAGATCCCTCTCAGCAACAATAGTCCCCCTGCAACAACAGATCCCCTCTAGAGAAAATAGATACCCCAGCAGCCAACAACAATAGACCCTCCAGCACACCCCAGCACCCCTTGCCATTGCATACATTCAGTGCCAGAGGTGCCGGAACTACGCTCCCCCGCGTTCCCGCTGAAAAAAAGCCTTGCTTTTAACACATGATTCTGTTCTGCTCAACCCTCTCATTTTCCACTTAGTGTAGATGAGGCTTCTGTGGGTTCAGAAAGAGGGGGCAGGGGACACATTGACCTCATATTTGCTTGCTCAGATTTCATCTCATTTAAAAGATGAGGCTGTTAGGGTAACAGGGGTATACCTAGAAAAGTAATGGCATAGTGGTTGGCACTTCTGACTGGCAGCACCGTGGTCATTGGTTTGAATCCCAACCATGATACTACCTGCCTAGAGTTTGCATGTACTCCTTGTGCATGTGTGGGTTTCCTCTAGATACTCTGATTTCTTCCCATACTCCAAAGACAAGCTGGTATGTTAATTGGGTCCTGCTTAAATTATATATTAATACTTAGTAGAGACTGTAGAGCAGTAACAGTGTGTGCTGTTGGGTGGTAATAGCGGGTACTGTGGAGCAGGGGGATTGCGGAGTGGGGCAGAGTGGACTACAGAGTGATGACAGCAAAGATCGCAGAACAGTGACCACTGGTCTGGAACTTCACATGGGTGACTGTAGGGATTGTGTAGTGTCTGGTGGCGATAGGGGGCACAGCTACCTGTATGTAAGCCAGGTACTTATTAGACAAGGGGACAGTAAAAAAAAAAAGTGTAAAGCCTTCTACACACGGCCGAGGAACTCGACAGGCGAAACACATCGTTTTCCGCGTCAAGTTCCTTGTTAGGCTGTCGAGGAACTCGACAAGGCAAGTTTCTCCATTCCCGTCGAGGAAAAAGAAGACATGCTCTCTTTTTGGCTCGACGGGATCCTCAACAGTTTCCTCGTCGAAAAATGTACATACGACCGGTTTCCTCGGCAAAAAAAAAAATCCCAGCAAGTTTCTTGCTGGTTTTTGCAGAGAAACTTGGTCATGTGTATGAGGCTTAAGGCTTTAGAGGCTGCTCTTATCCAAGCAAGGAGGATAAGGAAATCAGAAAACCATACAAGCTGCCGGTGCGGTGCTTCGATTTTTTTTTTCTGCACCGGCCCTGGGGTCAGGAATATGGACCATCGGCCGCTTTCTTCTTCTGCTCTGCTGCTGGTCCATAAGCTGCGTCTCCATTAGCCTTTTCACCAGTTCATAAGCAGCCGTCCACAAGAAAAGCCGAGACTGCAGCCACTTTGCATGCACTGGGCTAACGCTATCGGAAACAAAGCCTACACCGGAAACCCAGTACATGTGGCTGAATTTTTCAGCATCAGCTATGTTCCCAGCTAGTCACCATAACAATGCAATGTTTTGAAACCATGCAATGTCCTTTCATCAAGGCATGTTATACATCATTGCTATTCAGTCTTTAAAGAAGTTATTATAGTCTTTTATGGCGTATGTATTAGGATCTCTAAATATAGCCTATTAATAATTCTGTTTTTGTTCCTGAAGCTGGAAAGGGCCACAAATGAGCAGACGCCCAAAATTAAATGGTGTCTCTGCTTACCCCTACCAGTGGCGAGGATGTGTTTAGCAGGACGAGTGGCCACATACAGTGCCTAATTGTTTGATTTCTTACGCTTGTATGGGTAGACCATAAACAGTGCTGTAAATGTTGCAGTAGTTGTGAAAGCACATTGGGGTGACATTATGGGACCAATTTGGAAGTAAATAGTGCTCGGTAAAGTTATTTGTGATGTTTTCGCTGCCATAAGCCAGCTTGTTTTTTTGGGATAGCCAATGTATTTTTTTCCATTTTTCATAAGGATCAATAAGACGGACATTAAATAAATATGATAACAACTATTAAAAATATAATAAAAAATAATAATAATAATAATATATGATTCACATTTTCATTAAACTAGGGACATACAAAATATAAAGAACACATTCTTGATTTTGTACATCCCATGTTCAAAAATGCAATTAATTTACATTTTTTTTTTATAAAAAGCGAATTAATTTAAAAAAATGTACTTTATTATAATATTCAAACTTCCGAATCCTAGTAAATGAAAAACATGAAACTGTCAAGTAGATACATAACTCTAGATTTAACATTACGCTTGCTTGGGAAACAAACTAAATATGCAAAAAATATAAATATATTAAAACCTTTTACTACTTCACCTGTTTCTGGTTATACTTCATTATTAGACTCCTGCCAAGCAATCATTATATTCTGAATGTGTTTTCTTAAACCTCCTAGGTGTGTGGGGACTAATGTAAAAAAGTGTAATAGGGGTTTTTAATGTGTATGTGTGTGTGTGTGTTTGTTAGATGTCTATGTTTTTTTTATGTTTTTTTTTTTAGCATTATTTTTTAAATCATTTAAAATTTTCTTTTTTACTTAATTATTGTTACATGGGAGCATTTGTGCACCCAAGGGCACATGAAGTGATCGAATGTCTGAAGCCTTGTACACACGACCGAGGAACTCGACGGGCGAAACACATCGTTTTCCTTGTCGAGTTCCTTGTTAGGCTGTCGAGGAACTCGACAAGGCAAGTTTCTCCATTCCCGTTGAGGAAAAAGAAGACATGCTCTCTTTTTCGCTCGACGGGATCCTCGACAGTTTCCTCGTCGAAAAATGTACACACGACCGGTTTCCTCGGCAAAAAAAAAATCCCAGCAAGTTTCTTGCTGGTTTTTGCCGAGAAACTCGGTCGTGTGTACGAGGCCTAAATGTTATCTTTCCCTTGTGTGATGAACTTGACCCACCCAGAATGCTTCTCTTCTTCTGTATGAGTAGACAAGAAAAAGACCCTTAAACTGACCATGCACTATTCAATCTAAAGCCGGCCATAGACCATGGTTGCAGGAAGGAAAATTACTTGATTTCCCCATCATCACAGTCAGTGTTGATGGGGGAATCCCTTAGATGGAGCAATTGTTTTTTTTCCGGCAGAGAGGTGGGGGAAGCTGTCCCCGCCAGGAGAACACAGTGATTACTGCTAGCAGCTATAGTAGCTTAAATCCTACAGGCTGGTTGTACCCAAGTTGATCGATTTGGCCGGTTCAACAGACAGTGTTATGGCTGGCCTAATTATGCAACTTTCTTTAGACCTACCATTAGCTATACAATGCAAGGGCATATCTGGTTTGATTCTAATTGAATGTATGGTTTAGGTTTGTTCTCACATTACACAGTTTTGGTAGTAATGAAGTAGGCAAGACTACTCCAGTGATCTCCATTAGCTCCCAGGTCCCATGCTAAACAGCTGCCCTACTGCACTGGTATGGGTGCCATTCAGACTCTGAGGCCTCGTACACACGACCGAGGAACTCGACGGGCGAAACACATCGTTTTCCTCGTCAAGTTCCTTGTTAGGCTGTCGAGGAACTCGACAAGCCAATTCTCTCCATTTCAGTCAAGGAAATAGAGAACATGCTCTCTTTTTGGCTCGTCGAGTTTCTCGGCAGTTTCCTCGACGGTAGGCAAAAAAATATCTCCCAGCAAGTTTCTTGCTGGTTTTTGCCGAGAAACTCGGTCGTGTGTACGAGGCCTCAATTTCTTCAGGACTAAACATTCTTGGTTGCTTTAGTACAGGTAGAGATGGTTGTACAAGATTTTGACATGTTGTCCCTGCTGAATTCATAGTCATGCATCAGTCTTAATCAATTATAGTGAACCTATACTATAGTTACCATCCACAACCCCTCCCCCACACACACATCTGGCCCACCCAGTGGTAATAAAACCCTTTAATAACTATATGTCATCCATGGCATCCAATCATGGAAATGCAAGTGGAAGATCAGAGTTTAGATAGAGCCACTAGATTTGGCCAACTCTACTTTAACAATAGTCACCAAATCCTTTCAGATGAGATCATACAGATTACATATATTGATCCTGGGGGGGGGGGGGGGGATGAAAACCAAAGTTTTCTACAGAACTTGGGCTTTTCTTTACTAGCTGTAAATGGAATGGAGCAGGATACTCAAGACAGGGAGATTTTTTTTGGTAAGGCTGGAAGAAAGAATGTGGCTCAATTCACCAATTCACCAGTGATAGAATGACTATGAGTCCATTCACCTTCCCCTAAAGTATCACGCCCTCACTAACCTAACCAAAGAGAGGTGGCTGCACTGGGTAGAGTGGCAGCTGCTCAGGTTTTCTGTTGCTAGAGAGGTGTCTCCGGTGGAAGAATTGCCAGCATGACATGGGCCATAGGCTGATGTCAGGAAAGCGGATAGGCACATTAGAGAACTGTTATGCTGTGTACACACTGTCGAAATTTCTGAAAAGAAAACCGTGGATTTTTTTCCGACGGAATGTTGGCTCAAACTTGTGTTGCATACACACGGTCACACAAAATTCCAATCATCAGGAACACGGTGACGCACAACACTACAACGAGCCGAGAAAAAATAAGTTCAATGATTCCGAGAATGCGTCAAATTGATTTCAAGCATGCGTGTTTTTTTGCGCGTCAAAATTGCATACAGAAGATCGGAAAAATTGAGAACCAGCTCTCAAATTTTTGCTGTCTGAAACTCCGACAGAAAAAGTCTGGATGGAGCCTACACACGGTCGGAATTTCTGACCAAAAGCTCACATGGAACTTTTCTTGTCCGAAATTCTGATCGTGTGTACGCGGCATTAGTCCTAGATCCTGCAGGCAGTCGCCAAAAGTATGTACAGTTTCCCAAAGTATACAGTATGCTTTATACCCACCTGTGACATCTAATGAAAAAAGTGTCAGGTCAACTTAGCACAAACAGCATTTACTGACACCATAAAACTGAAAAAACTAAAGACGGAGCTGTTCGTCCAGGCCTATGGATAAATGTATATTCTTTTCCCTCTCACAGTCCGCCCCCTCATTGAAGGGGCCATCTAATAACTATGATGTCTTCTACCCCTCCTCTAGTATCCCCACTGTTCCTTTTTTCTCTTATATTTTTTCTCATACACTTCACGGCTCTTTCCTCTTGCTCCCCTAAGGGCTGGATACCCTTTCCTTTTCACCGCCCTCTCTTCTCTTTTCTCTCTCTTCTTCACCACGGATTGATTCAAAGTTACATCTCACCAGCGGCGCTTAGACGCTCACTTCACAGTGGGCATTTGGCGCCTAATTAAGCTCAAAAATCAATCAATCAATCAATCAATCAATCAAATAATGGTTTGCTTTGACCAATAATTTTCACAGTCCAAGATTTGTTGGAACTACCAAACTTATGACCAGCAGAAGACATTATGAAAAGAGGTAGTATGGACCAAAGGTACATAAGTGGTCCATTCTACCAAACAACAGCAGTTAGTACTTATATCTATCTAAGACTCTAATGCCCCGTACACACGATCAGATTTTCGGACCAAAAGCTCACATCGGACTGTTCATGTTGGAATTTCCAACCGCGTGTACGCGGCATAATAGGAAGAACTCTGCACTCCCAGAACTCTGAGTTCCCAGGTCTGCACACCTGTTGTGGCCATTATGAAGGGCATGTTTTTTTATTTTACATTATGGAGAAATTGGTCGGGGGGCTGTAATATACAAAGGTGGGAGGGAACACCCAAATCTCCTTGGCATACAGAAAAAAAATTCAGGAGCTATGTCAGGGAGATCATAGTCAGCTTCCAAGACATAGAAGCAATGGGCTGACTCGGCACTCGGCTAACTGTTCTACATCTATAGCATATTACTTTGAGGAGGACTGGTTCAGCAAGGTGCAAAAATGTTAAGTACTGTACAAAGTGCTGTCACTTTAAATCAACAAATGATATTTCATGTTACTGTTAGACCAGTAATGAGATGAATTTTGAGCAGCTAGGTACTGCCCTTCATACTAAAATATACAGTATACATACTGTAAGGGCATTAAATATTGGGTATATACAGTATCTATCTATCTATCTATCTATCTATCTATCTATCTATCTATCTATCTATCTATCTATCTATCGGAAGCAGCCACAGCCTGAGAAGAAAAGTGAATTCCCTCCCAGCATGCTGCAGAGAAGAACCCTCGCTCTCAGTGTGGAAGCAGATGTGTCTCTGAAGAGGTCTGACACACCCCCTGGTGAATCAGACCTATAGCTCTGCAATCAGTGAAGCTCACACTCCCTGCTGATTGGGAAGCTCTAGAACTCACCCAGCAGGGGACATATTTGACCTATGCAGAAAGACCACTGCTTCCACACAGAGAGCAAGGGTCCTCTCTCCAGCATTCTGCTCGGCCAAGCTTTTTTCAACCAGGGTACCCAGGCACCTAAGGGTGCCTTGGGAAAATGCCTAAAAATTGCCCAAAAATTGTACCAAAGCCAACTGATGGATCAAGGCTGCATTTTAGTTGCACAAAGCCACAGGTTTTCGTTGTGCACCATTACCACTGCCATCCTATTAACCAATGACGTCATCAGTTGATAAGGAGGAAGTTTGGCACCTGTACGGTATCCTTGTTTGCCCTTCCCTGCCCCTCTCCGTCAGCACTGGGGTCCCATTAGCTGAGTAAGTGAGAGAAACTGAGGGAGAAGAGAAACACTGGAAAACTAGTTAGTACCAGAGTGCAAAGGTGTGCTTGCTTTGGAAAAATAAATCACCTCTAAAGTTGGATGTCCTACGTCACGTGTGTGGATGTTGTTATGCTATGTAAAACTATTTGTTTTGTTTTTTACATTTTTTTTTTTAATTGGAAAAAAACAACTTTATTGAAAATAAATGCACATATGACAACAGGTATCAGATACATGTGTCTTATAAACCAGTAAGGATACAGTCTTCTTGGTCCACTCAGTCTGAGCACATCATCCAGGGTAGGATTCGTTTTTTACATTTTAGATTGGGGTGACTCAGGATTGTGCGGAATTTTAAAAGGTACATTGACTGAAAAAAAGGTTGAGAAACACTGTGCTAGAAATGCCTGCGCCTTCTTAGGCCTCGTACAGACGACCGGATCTATCCGCTGGGATTGATCCGCGGATCAGTTCCAGCAGATAGATCCGGTCGTTTGTACGTCCGAGCGGACATTTCCCGGCGGATAAAAATCCAGCCGACGGATTCCCAGCGGATAAAAATTTCTTAACATGCTAAGAAATCTATCCGCTGGAATCCAGTCCAGCGGACTGATCCGGTCATCTGTACAGACTCACCGGATCAGTCCGTCCGCTCCCCTCCCTCGCATGCGTCGTAATGATTCGACACATGCGTGGAAGTATTTACCTTCCAGCGTCGCGCATGTCGCCACGTCATCGTCGGGGCGACGGCGCGACACGTCACCGCGGATGTATTCCGCGCGGATTTCGATCTGATGGTGCGGACCGTTTCCAGCGGATATCCTCTCGTGTGTACGGGGCCCAAGTCGCACAGAAGCACATTACATAGATGGCCCTATAGGAAATAATGTATCTTGTCCTGTGATGACCTCCTGTGATGCAACCTCCAAAGTGGGACAAATTGCACAGGTGCGAACAAGGACTCCACTCACACTTGTACGACTCCAAAGTTGCGCTGACTTTGGAGTGCAACTTTGGTGCAATTTTGATGCAACATTGACGCAACTTTGGATGGGTGCAACTTGGATATTACTTTGGCTTTGACCGGTGATAAGGGACAACTGTTGCATACGAGTTGCACGGTCTAACATTCAGGTATATCTTTCATGCAACTTCTCAGGGTTAACATTGAAGTTTCTGGCCCTCAAGTTGCATGAAAGTCGGACCAAAGTAGTGCATGAACTACTTAAAAGATTATGCAACTTTAAGTTGCTCATATATGAATGGTTATCATTGGAAAACAACTCAGTCCAAAATTGCATGACAAGTCGCACAAGTGTGAATGGAGCCGAAAGAAAACAAACTGTAAGACAAACAGTTTAACAAACTGTTAAACACCCTTTGCCTTAGTGAAAAATCATTGTTTCAGCCCAGGTTAACACTGGGCTGCGGGAGTGAAACTGCGAGAGTTCAGCTGAACTCGCACGATTTCACTCCCGCCTGTCAGTCCCGATTTCGGCCGTGATTTCAGAGGCATCTGTGCAGGTGTCTTCACAGATGTCAAAGTAAGTCGCAGCCCGAAATTGCAAAAAGTGCAGCGTCGCACCGATTAGGACAGTGCAATTGCCGCCGATTTGACATGTGAAATCGCATGTCAAAACGCTCCAGTGTGAACCCTTTCACACTTGTGCGACTTCAGAGGCACGTGATTTTGCCGTTATTTTGCAGCCGTGATTTTGCCGTGATTTCGCAGCCGCGATTTTGCCGTGATTTCTGTGTAAACTTGAGGTTTTTGGACCTAAATTTGCATCAAAGTCGGACCAAAGTCGTACAAGGACTACTTTGAAGTCAGTGCAACTTGAAGTTGAACAGATATGAATGGTACTCATTGGAAATCATGGGGTAAGACTTGCCATGCGACTTTGCAATCCCAAGTCACAGGACAAGTCGCACAAGTGTGAAAGGGGCCTTAGTTGATGTAAAGCCTATCTGAGCTTTAAAAGACATTGGGGGTTATTTACGAAAGGCAAATCTAATTTGCACTACAAGTGTAAACTTCAAGTGCAAAGTGCACTTGAAATTGCACTGAAAGTGCAGTCGCTGTAAATATGAGGGATAGATCTGAAATGAGGGGAAGCTCTGCTGTTTTTATTATCCAATCATGTGCAAGCTAAAATACTGTTTTTTATTTTCCTTGCATGTCCCCCTCAGATATACAGGGACTGCACTTTCAAGTGCACTTTCAGTACAATTTCAAGTGTACTTTGCACTTGTAGTGCAAAGTGGATTTGCCTTTCGTAAATAACCCCCATTATGGGTAAGGGTTATAGAAAGACATGAGGGCATTTAAAGCGTAAGTTTCCCTTTTCATGAAAAATGATAAGGCCCCGTACACACGACCGAGTTTCTCGGCAGAATTCAGCCAGAAACTCGATCGGAGCTGAATTCTGCCGAGAAACCCGACCGTGTGTACACTTTCGGCCGAGGAAGCCGATGAGTTCCTTGTTGAGCCAAATAGAGAACATGTTCTCTATTTCCTCATTGTTCAATGAGGAAAGTTGGCTCGCCGAGATCCTCGGCGGCTTCACACAGAACTCGACGAGCAAAACGTTGAGTTTTGCCCGTCGAGTTCCTCGGACGTGTGTACGGGGCCTTAGGTGATCTTACTCCAAATACCCCGGCCACCCCTCTGGCCCTTAATGGTCATAGTGGTTATGATGTCCCGTGCTGTTGGTATAGTGGTCTGTACACCACAATACACAACCTCGGAGTGAGTATCCATCATAATGCTTGCAATAAAAACCAATGAGAAGCTGGCCAAGTGCATCTGAAGCCTAGTACACACGGCCAAGGAACTCGACGGGCGAAACACATCGTTTTGCTCGTCGAGTTCCTTGTTAGGCTGTCGTGGATCTCGGCGAGCCAAATTTCTCCATTGCCGTCAAGGAAAAAGAGAACATGTTCTCTTTTTGGCTCGACGAGATCCTCGACAGTTTCCTCGTCGAAAAGTGTACACACGACCGGTTTCCTCTGCAAAAAAAAACAAACAGCAAGTTTCTTGCTGGTTTTTGCCGAGAAACTCGGTCGTGTGTACGAGGCCTGAGGATTCTTCTTCAGGTAAGTTGTCCCAGACAAAAGAAAAGTGGTTGCAATAACCAATGAGCGTTTGGAATTGCGAGCATTATGATGGATATTTACTCCGAGGCTTTGTTATCGAGGTGAGAAGTGTAAGAACTTCTACACCAGGAGTATGAGGCATTGTGGCCAGCGTGGTCTGGAGGGATGGCTGGGATATTTGGAGTTATTTCACCTTTCCATTGTCCGTGAAAAGGTGAACTTACCCTTTAAGCATAAAGTTCTTGTTTACCAAATCCCCCAGTTATAATATCCTTCTCATTCTGCTTTACGGCACCTGAAAGAAGTTGATAGCTATTTACAGACATCGAGATTTGTTCTCCCTTCTAGCTCCGTCATTCATAAGACATTATAGTAATATAGGGCGTTATGGGGCGACGTTCTAGAGAATAATATATATCGGCTGTAATCCCCCGCATGCAGGCAGGTATAAAGCCTAGTAAATTTACAGCTGGACGCAGAAAAGACGCTTCTGTCTAGGGCAGTAAATCTCATAGACTAGACACAGGAAATAGCTCCTAACACCTTCTCGTGTGAATGTATGTGAACAGAGGCCAAATTAGGGCACGTAAGGTAATCGCCCCCAAACTTCAACCCCCGAGGGGCCCCCCGAGCTACGGCCTTACGTGCCTGCGCTCGCCAGCAGCTGTGGAGTTAACTGGTCTCCGTTCTGTAACTTCTCCCCCTCGTTTCCTTGGCTTCGGGCCCACGGCCAGCGCAAGTCTTGATTTAAACCCCACTTTGCAATCACCTCATCAGGCCGCCCCAGGAAATGACAGACCCAGCGCGTTCTTTAACCCTTGCGCTCCCTGGCCCCCCTAGCACCCCCAGCGCAGCCACTCAAAGGGTTAATGACCGTTAGGCTCTTGCATAGCAGGCTCCGAGGAGCGAGTTGTGTAGAAGGTCTGCCAAAGGCTTTTTTTGTCCTGGTAAAGGACATTTTTCCGTCTCTTCGTGATCACAGTGCTTCCTCTGTCTTTTTTCTATAATGTGTCTTTTCTGTGAAGTTCCTCTATCTCACCTTGTATAATCATTTTCTATGTGCTCGCTTCCCTCTCTTTTCTAGCGTCTCTCTCGCTCGCTCCCCCTATCCCAGGCCCATAGTACTTTGATCAAAACAAACTTGTGTGAGTGATATTGGAGTTATTTCAGGTCGTGCTGGCTCAGGCTCAGGTCTGTTCTGCATTAACTTGCTTTTTTTTTTCTATATATATTTATATATATTACGAGAGGATCGTGATTAAAGGGGAAGCGTCCCGTTAAAGAACGGCAAGAAAATAACTGTTTTAACGTCACGGAACTCTGAGAAGCTGTCCTTGGTTAAACTCCATGACACATAGTTCCTTCTGTCTGTGTCACCCTGTGGTGGGAGGGACAGAATGCATGTCACATAACTCCTATTTGGTGGTGTCACCCTGTGGTGGGAGGAAAGACTAAATTTCACATGGCAACTTCAGCATGGTGTCACTCTCCAGTGGGAGGGACAGACTCATGTCACATAACTCCCCCTTGGTGGTGTCACCCCCTGGTGGGAGGGACAAATTCGACTTCACATAGTTCCTCCTGTCTGTGTCACCCTGTGGTGGGAGGTACAGGCTCCATCTCACACAGCTCCCCCTGGGTGGTCTGTCACCAAGGTTGGAGGACAGACTGAATATCACATAGTTCCTTCAGGATGGTGTCACCCTGTGGTGGGAGGTACAGACTCCATGTCACCCTGTGGTGGGAGGACTAATTCCATTTCACATAACTTCTCCTTTCTGTGTTAACCAGTAGTGGGGGGGGGGGGCAGACTCCATATCACATAGTTCCTCCTGGGTGGTGTCACCTTGTGGTGGGAGGTACAAACTCCATGTCACACAGCTCCTCCTGCATGGTGTCACCTATGGTGGGAGGACTAATTCCATTTCACATAACTTCTCCTTTCTGTGTTAACCTGTAGTGGGGGGGGGGGGCAGACTCTGTGTCACATAGTTCCTCCTGGATGATGTCACACTGAAGTGGGAAAGGCAGCCTCCATGTGACATAACTTATTTTGGATGGTGTCACCCTCCGGTGGGAGGGTCAGACTCCATGTCACATAACTCCTCTTGTCTGTGTCACCCTGTGGTGGGATGGCCAAACTCCATGTCACATAGCTTCTCCTGTCTGTGTCACCCTGTGGTGGGATGGCCAAACTCCATGTCACATAGCTTCTCCTGTCTGTGTCACCCTGTGGTGGAAGGGACAAACTCCATGTCACATAGCTCCTCCTGTCTGTGTCACCCTGTGGTGGGAGGGACAGACTCCATGTCACATATTTCCTCCTGGATGGTGTCACCCTGTGGTGGGAGGGACAGACTCCACGCTACATGGCTCTTCTTGGATAGTGTCTACCTGGGGTGGGAGAGACAGACTCCATGTCACATAGCTTCTCCTGAATGGTGTCACCTATAGTAGGAGGGACAATCTTCATGTCACAAAGCTCATCCTGGGTCGGTGTCACCTATGGTGGGAGGACAGAGTTTGTTGCACACAACTCCTCTTCTCTGTGTTAACCTGTGTGTGTGTGGGGGGGGGGGGGTGTAGACTCCATGTCACATACATCCTTCTGTCTATTTCAGTTTCAGCCTGTAGTGGGAGGGACAGGCTCCATGTCACACAGGTCCTCCTGTCTGTGTCACCCTGTGGTGGAAGGGACAAACTCCATGTCATATAGCTCCTCCTGTCCGTGTCACCCTATTTGGGAGGGACAGACTCAATGTCACATAGCTTCCCCTGTCTGTGTCACCCTGTGGTGGGATGGCCAGACTCCATGTCATATAGCTCCTCCTGTCTGTGTCACCCTGTGGTGGGATGGACAGACTCCATGTCACATAGCTCCTCCTGTCTGTGTCACCCTGTGGTGGGATGGCCAGACTCCATGTCACATAGCTCCTCCTGTCTGTGTCACCCTGTGGTGGGATGGCCAGACTCCATGTCACATAGCTCCTCCTGTCTGTGTCACCCTGTGGTGGGATGGCCAGACTCCATGTCACATAGCTCCTCCTGTCTGTGTCACTCTGTGGTGGGATGGCCAGACTCCATGTCACATAGCTCCTCCTGTCTGTGTCACCCTGTGGTGGGATGGACAGACTCCGTGTCACATAGCTCCTCCTGTCTGTGTCACCCTGTGGTGGGATGGACAGACTCCATGTCACATAGCTCTCATTGTCTCTGTTACCCTGTGGTTGTCACATTTCTCATCCCCCTCCCCATGTGTGTCAGTGTGTCACTTTCTCTGGGTCACAGGTCTCTTGGGCCGATTGTCTCAGTGCCGCTGTAATTTCCGCTGACATTACATCCTGTCTATTATGAGTCCTCATTTTACAGCCTAGCAAGTTTAGTTTAACCCAGTAATTGCCAAGCCTTTGGAAATAATTAAGTTTGCTTTAGGACAGCGGAAAGCAGAGCACATCCAGGGATCTGCCTGCGCCTCACATCTCTAGTTATTTTCTAGTGTCGTGTAACAAATTGCTTGAGCACATGGAAACCAAGAGGTTACAGTAAAGATTAAGTGATTGTGTGACTAACGGGTGTCATAGACCTTCAGGGCTAGTTTACACTTGCTTCAAAACATGGCTTCGGACACGCTTTGTTAAAGCTCTCTGAACATCAGTCAAAGCTCCTGTCACTAAATAAAATGGTTGGCCCCGTACACACGACAGAGGAACTCGACGTGCTTGGCACGTCGAGTTCCTCGTCGAGTTTTGGGATGAAGCCGCCGAGGAGCTCGGCGGGCCGCCTTCTCCCATAGAACAACGAGGACAACGAGAAAATAGAGAACATGTTCTCTATTTTCTCGTCGAGTTCCTCGGCGGCTCCATCGAGCCAAAACTGTACAGACGACAGAGTTTCTCGGCAGAATCCGGGTTTTGACCGAGTTTCTCGGTGAATTCTGCCGAGAAACTCTGTCGTGTGTACGAGGCCGTTAGCTTACAGTCCTGTTTACACCTTGCTTTTGCTTGGTGCTTCGATGAGGCTTTGGTGGGGCTTCAGTGGAGCTTCAAGCGAGCTTTGCCATGGACTTCTATGGAGGTTTAGAACTAAAACTACATGGGGTATAATTTTTTAATCAAAACCAAAGCAAAGCAAAAACAAGGTGTAAACAGGACTGTAAGATAACCATTTTATTTAGTGACAGGAGCTTTGACTGGCGTTCAGAGAGCTTTAACAAAGCGTGTCCGAAGTCATGTTTTGAGGCAAGTGTAAACTCGTCGTTAATGTGTGTTGAAGCTGAAGCAAGTGTAAATGAGCCTTCAGTGACTGATTTCTATACAAAAAAAAAAAACTTTATTATTCAGTTATGATTTATTCAGCTGAGTTCAGTCACAGATGGATAAGAAAGATGTTATATGCTACATATAACGTTACGGAGTGTCTATAAATGGTTTTGAATTATTCTCTACTGTGGAGTGTTACTTATTATCTGTTTTTTGATAATAATATTCACACTATATAATGATACCGAAG
Organism: Rana temporaria; assembly: GCF_905171775.1. Classification (NCBI taxonomy): domain Eukaryota; kingdom Metazoa; phylum Chordata; class Amphibia; order Anura; family Ranidae; genus Rana; species Rana temporaria. The sequence continues at coordinate 443,588,968 of NC_053491.1, forward strand.
TATACATACACCGATAATGATCACACCGCACCGTATAATGATACCGAGTGTACATACACCGATAGTGATCACACCGCACCGTATAATGATACAAGTATATATACACCGATAATGATCACACCGCACCGTATAATGATACCGAGTATATATACACCGATAATGAGCACACCGCACCGTATAATGATACGAGTATATATACACCGATAATGATCACACCGTATAATGATACCGAGTATATATACACCGATAATGATCACACCGCACCGTATAATGATACCGAGTATATATACACCGATAATGATCACACCGCACTGTATAATGATACCGAGTATATATACACCGATAATGATCACACCACACTATATAATGATACCGAGTATATATACACGATAATGATCACACCGTATAATGATACCGAGTATATATACACCGATAATGATCACACCGCCCCGTATAATGATACCGAGTATATATACACCGATAATGATCACACCGCCCCGTATAATGATACCGAGTATATATACACCGATAATGATCACACCGCCCCGTATAATGATACAGAGTATACATACACTGATAATGATCACACCGCACCGTATAATGATACCGAGTATATATACACCGATAATGATCACACCGTACTGTATAATGATACCGAGTATATATACACCGATAATGATCACACCGTACTGTATAATGATAACGAGTATATATACACCGTCAATGATCACACTTTACTGTGTAATGATACCGAGTATACATACAACGATAATGATCACACCGCACCGTATAATGATACCGAGTATATATACACCGATAATGATCACACCGCACTGTATAATGATATCGAGTATATATACACCGATAATGATCACACCTCACCGTATAATGATACTGAGTATATATACACCGATAATGATCACACCGCACTGTATAATGATACCGAGTATATATACACCGACAATGATCACACTGCACTGTATAATGATACAGAGTATATATACACCGATAATGATCACACCGTATAATGATACCGAGTATATACACACCGATAATGATCACACCGCACTGTATAATGATACAGAGTATATATACACCGATAATGATCACACCGCACCGTATAATGATACAGAGGTCAGTAGCAAGGTCTCATTAAAAGTAAAGACGTTTTGAAGCGCCCGGGGGTCAGTAGTATGTAATGCAAAGAGCAGTTGTCAGTAGTGTGTAACAAAGAATGCAGGGATAAGTAGTATGTAGCACAGGATGCAGAGATTAGTAGTATGTAAAGTAGATTGCAAGGATCAATAATATTGAACATGGAGTAGTAGTACAGAGATCAGTAATATGTAAAGCAGAGTGCAGAGGTCAGTAATAAGTAATACAGTGTGTAGAGACCAGATAAAGTAATGCAGTGTGCAGAGGTCAGTAAAAAGTAACACAGAGCGATAAGGTCAGTAGTATTTAGTATGTAATGCAGAGTGCATTGGTCAACAGCATGTAATACAGAGTGCAGGGGTCAGTGGTATAACGCAGAATGCAGGGGTCGGTAGTATGTAATGCAGCGTGCAGAAGTCAGCAGTATGTAGTGCAGAATGCAGGGATCAGAAGTATGTAATGCAGAATACAGGGATCAGTAGCATTCAACATGGAGTACAGAGGTCAGTATTATGTAATGCAGTGTGCAGAGGTCAGTAATAAGTAACGCAGAGGTCAGTAGTAACACAGAATGCAGGGTTCAGCAGTAAACAACACAAAATGCAGGGGTCAGTAGCATAGGCGTGCGCAGGGGGTGTGCCACACCCTATTCACTCTGTGTGGTGTCGATTTACCCTACTGCTTGGGCATCCCCCTGTGTTGCGCCCTCCACAGTGCTGCTGGCTTCCCCTCTCTCCTCTCCTTTCCTCTACCCCCGACTACTGCAGGGGATGTTTCAGGATGGAGAGTGGGGGAAGGCGCTAATCAATATGTCATTTACCGGCCCCTTCCTTTTCTAAATGAACACAGTGAACACACTCACTTACTTACTGTGTTCATTCATAACTGAAGCATAGTAAAGTGTTTTACTTACTAAGTAAGTGTTTACAATGCTTCAGTTAGTGAACAGGAAGCCGCTCAGCACAGAGCACTTCCCATTCATTCACTGTCCAGTGCAGCTGAGGCTGCAGACAATGGCATGTGTGTTTGAGCTTTGGGGTGCACACCCTAATGCAATAGGCTGCGCACACCTATGGACAGTAGTATGTAACACAGAATACAGGAGTCAGTAGTATGTAACACAGACTGCAGGGTCAGTAGTATTTAATACAGAGTGGAGGGTCAGTAGTATGTACAGTAACACAGAATGCAGGACTTAGTAGTATATAATAAAGAGTACAGGGTCAGTAGTATGTACAGTAATACAGAATGCAGGAGTCAGTAGTATGTAGCACAGATCGCAGGGTCAGTAGTATATAATACAGAGTGCAGGGTCAGTAGTATGTACAGTAACACAGAATGCATGAGTCAGTAGTATGTAGCACAGAGTCTAGGGTCAGTAGTATGTACAGTAAAACAAAATGCAGGAGTCAGTAGTATGTAACACAGAGTGCAGGGTCAGTAGTATATAATCCAGAGTGCAGGGTCAGTAGTATGTACAGTAAAACAAAATGCAAGAGGGAGTAGTATGTAACACAGAGTGCAGGGTTGCAGGGTCAGTAGTATATAATACAGAGTGCAGGGTCAGCAGTATATAATACAGAGTGCAGGGTCAGTAGTATGTACAGTAAAACAAAATGCAAGAGTGAGTAGTATGTAACACAGAGTGCAGGGTTGCAGGGTCAGTAGTATATGATACAGAGTGCAGGGTCAGTAGTATGTACAGCAACGCAGAATGCAGAAGTCAGTAGCACAGAGTGCAGGGTCAGTAGTATATAATACAGAGTGCGGGGTCAGTAGTATATAATACAGAGTGCAGGGTCAGTAGTATGTACAGTAAAACAAAATGCAAGAGTCAGTAGTATGTAACGCAGAGTGCAGGGTCAGTAGTACTAAAACAGTCTGCAGGGGTCCGTAGTACATAGCGGAAAGTGTAGGGCTCATTAGTATGTAATACAGAGTGCAGAACTCAGTCTTATTTAATGTAGATTGCAGGGGTTATCAGTATGTAATGCAAAATACAGGGGTCAGCAGTGGGTAACGCAGAGTGCAGGCATCAGCAGTATATAATGCAGAGTGCAGGCATCAGTAGTATATAATGCAGAGTGCAGGGGTCAGTAGTATATAATGCAGAGTGCAGGCATCAGTAGTATATAATGCAGAGTGCAGGCGTCAGTAGTATATAATGCAGAGTGCAGGGGTCAGTAGTATATAATGCAGAGTGCAGGCATCAGTAGTATATAATGCAGAGTGCAGGGGTCCGTAGTATATAATGCAGAGTGCAGGCATCAGTAGTATATAATGCAGAGTGCAGGGGTCAGTAGTACACAACTTTATGATTATCTATATATGGTTACATATATATTTCTTCCTCCTCGCTATATACAGTGCAGCACAGGGAAGTGGTGGAGACTTGTTCACTCGGTTCTGGCATGCTAACCCCACTATTCAACCCCTCACATCCATTCATGGACACAACAGGTTACGCGTGGAAACTAGTATAGAAGAACAGATCTCACCGCCACTTCTGTATGTAGCTTTGGAGACGGGGAGAAAATACTTTACCATAGGTGGGCACAGTAGGGACATGATGGACAGGTCACGATCAGCGAGTTACCAACGAGGGCAGCGTGCGGAAAGGAATGAGTTACATTTTATAATGATAAACATTATCAAACACCGGCGTAATCTCTGAAGTTGTGCCTGGCACTTCAAATCTCAAAGTCCAGAAGTTTATGGAATTATGTGAGTTTATTTGTAATGCTTGGACATGGCATGGTATTAGTTCTGAGTTTTCCAGGCCTGTTGGCAAGTACATTGTAGGCACAGCAAATAGACTGATCTCATGATGTGTGTAATATCACTCACATGTGGCACTTTTTATAAGAGGACGTTTTTATTTTGGTGCATGTGTGGCGAAAGAAACAACAAAAATTGTCTTTGGAGTGCCCTGCGCTCTCCACTACAGGGAACTCCAAAAACATAAAAAAAAACAAAAAAACAAACAGCATTACCACATTTATGCTCACCCGTCTTAGCTTCAATCTTTATTCCAGACTCTTCATCTCATTATTACTCCTTAATGGAATATATAAATGTATCCCCCTCTTATGACATTGTTGATTTTCCTCAGTATCTTTTGGTGGTATTTGATCACATCTGTGGCTTTTATCTTTTGTGCTATAAACAAAAAAAGACCTACAATTTAGAAAAAAATATATATATTTTTTACTTTTTGCTATAAAACATTTTCCAATAAAAAAATGAAAAAAAAAATCGAATTTATTCATCAATTTAGGTCAATATGTATTCTGCTACATATTTTTGGTAAAAAAATTTTTGGTTAATTTTTGGTTAAAAAAAAAAAATATGCGTATATTGATTGGTTTGCACAAAAGTTATCACGTCTACAAACTATGGGATATTTAATGTCATTTTTATTTTTACTAGTAATTGCGGCAATCAGCGATTTTTGCGTCATTTTGGTGGACGATTTGGACACTAAGGGCCCTTTCACACGGGCGGATCAGTAATGATCCGCCTCAGTGTGTCCGCAAAAGCTCAGCTGGGATCCTCCATAAAATCCCTGCTGAGCTGGCAGCTGACAGGGCGATCCCCGCACACTGTGCAGGGACCGCCCTGTCTTTCCTCCGCTCTCCCCTATGGGGGGATCGGATGAACACGGACCGTATGTTCGTGTTCATCCGATCCGGCAGACGGAAGAAAAATAGGATTTTCTTCCGTCCGCAAATGCGGATCTTTGCGGAGGCGGACAATTACAGGTGTCAGCGGATGGTCATCCGCTGACACCCGTAATCACATAGGGACCAATGTATGTCCCGTTTTCATTCGCAACGGACGGATGAAAATGCGGACATACGGTCCGTACGTGTGAAAGGGCCCTAAGGGGGTTATTTACTAATGGCAAATCTGCTTTTCACTACAAGTGCAAAATGCACTTGAAATTGCACTTGGAAGTGCAGTCGCTGTAGATCCCATGGGGGACATGCAAGGATAATAAAAACCAGCATTTTAGCTTCCTCATGATTGGATGATAAAATCAGCAGAGCTTCCTCTCATTTCAGATCTACCCCTCAGATTTACAGCGACTGCACTTCCAAGTGCACTTTCAGTGCAATTTCAAGTAAATAACCCCTAAGTGACTATTTTCGGGGACCAGTGACACCAATACAGTGATTAGTGCTAAAAAAACACTCTCACTGTATAAATGACACTGGCAGGGAAGGGGTTAACAACATGGGGGCCATCAAACTGTAAAGTGTGCTCCTGGGGAGTGATTTCTAAGGCCTCGTACACACGACAGAGAAACTCGACGGGCGAAACACATCGTTTTGCTCGTCGAGTTCCTTGTTAGGCTGTCGAGGATCTCGGCTAACCAAATTTCTCCATTGCCGTCGCATGCTCTCTTTTTGGCTCGACGAGATCCTCAACAGTTTCCTCGGCAAAAACAAAAAACAGCAAGTTTCTTGCTGTTTTTTGCCGAGAAACTCGGTTGTGTGTACGAGGCCTCACTGTGTGGGGGATGGCTTAACTGGAGGAAGAAAGAGATCTGTGTTCCTGATTAGCAGGAACACAAGATCTCTCGCTTTCTCTCTGACAGAACAGCGCTCTGCCTTGTTTGTATAGGCAGACCGTCATTCTGCCTCTCTTGTGAACGATCGGCGGGTGCCATTGGCCATCGCGGCCACCAGACTCGCTGAATTGACTCCCGCTGTGTCCAATCACAGAGGCCGCAAAGAGCTGAACTGTGCAAAATGAGCCAACCAGGGGTGGACTGACAACTCATGGGGCCCCCGGGCAATAGGAGATTATGGGGCCCCCGGGCAATAGGAGACTATGGGGCCCCCTGGCAATAGGATATTATGGGGCCCCCAGGCAATAGGAGATTATGGGGCCCCCAGGCAATAGGAGATTATGGGGCCCCCAGGCAATATATTATGGGGCCACACAGTATACATACACACAGAATTTACATACGCAAACTGAAATGGTACTGGAGAGGCGGGGCAGCTATAATCTTGGGATTTTTAGACCAAAGGGATGTCTGTAAGGGACATTTCAGGGACAGATGTAAAAAAAACACAAATTTTGACATACTGTCCCTGGTTTTACTGAGGCTGGCAACCCTGATGGGGCCCCCTAGTGGCATGGGGCCCTCGGGCAGTGCCCGAGTGACCAAATGGTCAGTCCGCCCCTGGAGCCAACAGTTATAACCGGGTAGGGGGAATACCAACAAAAAATTGGTAAGGCCTAAAGGACACATAAAAATGTTGTTTTAAAAATAAGGAGAAAGAGAAGTCACTAAATGGCAAGCTATGGTTTAGTAATAAATAAATAATAATGGCTGCCTGGTTGTTTAGAAAAGTCCACATTAGATTTTGGACCTGTATAACTCTACAGGCTTCCCTAAGCCGTGGTCCTCATCGCACTCGGATATTATGAACTGAGCTAAACGAAGACCCACCCAAATTCAGGGACGATAAGCATTATAGCAGCTGTGAACTGGAGGTGCCAAAGCTTTAAACCTCAATACAGAGAGTTCTGGAGCACATATATATATAAAACAAAAAATCCGGAAGAATTAAAGTGCAACCTCAGGAAAAAAACAATAGAGGCTGATTTCGTAAGGGAGTTGAGAACGTGAGAATATTCACTTCATTTAGCCAATTATGTGCATATAAAATAAATGAAACCCGAACTGCAGGCACACAAATTTTCATTTTTATATATTTAGTATATTTTTATATTTATTATATATTTATATTTTATTATATTTAGTATATTTATATATGTATTATATATTTATATTTTATTATATTTAGTATATTTATCCTCAATTGCCACAAAGGATATAAATACATTTTAGGTTTTACCCCTCTTCATGACCAGAGCATTTTTTGTGATTTTTTGACTCGCTATAACTGACAATTGCGCGGTCGTGCGACACTGTACCCAAATAAAATGTATGTCCTTCTTTTCACACAAAGAGAACTTTCTTTTGGTGGTATTTTTTTCAATCAAATCTTTTTTTTTGTTTTTTTTGTTTTTTATAATAAAACAACAATTCAAAAAACATAAAAAACAACTATTCCCACATATATTCCCACCCAAAGACATTTGAACGCCCCCCCCCCCCCCCAAAAAAAACAGTATTACCATATTTATGCTCACCAGTGTACGCTTCAATCTTTATTCCAGACCCTTCATCTCATTATTACTCCGAGTCCTTAATGGAATATGTAAATGTATCCCCCTCTTATGTCATTGTTGATTTTCCTCAGTATCTTTTGGTGGTATTTGATCACCTCTGTGGCTTTTATGTTTTGCGCTATAAACAAAAAAAAAGACCTACAATTTTAAAGGAAAAACTATATTTTTGACTTTTTGCTATAAAACATATCCAATAATAAAAAATGAAAAAAACAAAAACAAATGTATTTATCAGTTTATGCCAATATGTAATCTGCTACATATTTTTGGTAAAAAGAAAATCTCAATATGCGTACATTGATTGGTTTGCGCAAAAGTTATCACATCTACAAACTATGGGATATTGAATGGCAATTTTATTTAAATTTTTACTAGTAATTGCAGCGATCAGAGATTTTTAGCGGGAGTGCAACAAATCGGACACTAAGTGACACTTTTCGGGAACCAGTGACACTAATACAGTGATGATCAGTGTTAAAAAAAATGCACTCTCACTGTATAAATTACACTGACAGGGAAGGGGTTAACATCATGGGGCTCTCAAAGGGTTAAGTGTGCTCCTAGGGAGTGATTTATAACTGTGTGGGGGATGGCTTAACTGGAGAAAGAGAGAGATCTGTGTTCCTGAATAGCAGGAACACAATAATCTCTCTCTTCCTTTCTGACAGAACTGCGGTCTGCCTTGCTTACATAGGCAGATCGCCATTTTGCCTCACTTGCGAACGATCGGCGGGTCCCAGCGGCCATCGCGGCCACCAGACCCGCTGATTGGCTCCCGCTGTGTTCAATCACAGCGGGAGCGGGTCGCCAGCGTCGCGTGCGTGCGTGCGCCCGAGACCCCAAAGGGGAAACAACGTACAAGTACGTTGTTTTGCACAACCAGGCCACTCTGCTGCAGTAAATGTGTGGTGGGCTGTCCGGAAGCGGTTACAGGAAGCTCCTGCACAGAGGGAAAGTCTCACACTGAATTACTGCACAGATCTAGAAGAAATTCACGGAGCACACCGAGATTCAAGGAAGAATTCACATGATCAGCACCCAGACAAGGCCATCCAGTGCCCAGGGCAAAGATACCAAACTGGACCCCAACCTTCCTTAGGGTCATGGCGCCCAAATCACTGCCATAAACCTGTGCGCCCAGGGCAGTCGCCTCTCCTGCCCTCCCCTTGTCCCAGCTTGGCAAATGATGAATGTATTTAGATAATATGTGTATCACCTTTAACAGGAATGTTGTTTTCACATGATTGGATAATTGAAGTGAACCTTCATACAATGTATTGTGTGAACATCCTCAACTCCTCTAGTAAATCAGCCTCCTAATCTCAGTTTTATGCCCCACATGCAGGGCCGGTGCTACCACTAGGCATACTAGGAAGCCGCCTAGGGCGCCCTGCTGCCTAGGGCGCCCTGCTGCCTAGAGCGCCCGGCCACTGGTGTTCCTACTCTCTTCTCTCTGCAGCAAGCAACTAAGTCTCAGCATCAGCAGACAGCCGCCGTTCCATTTGCACATAGTGTCAGAGGTGCAGCTGCGGCGGAGGACTGTGTCTGTGTCCCGACTCTCGAATGAATGGAAGCAAGCAAACATTCCATGATGGGCACTCGTAGGCTGCATTGATGGGCACTGGTGGGGCTTCATTTAATGGGTGCTGGTGAGGCTGCATTTGATTTACGATGGTGAGGCTGTATTTGATGGGCGCTTCATTAAAAAGGTGGGGTTTACATGGGCAGGGGAAAGGGGGTGGAGTCAAGGGGGCAGCAAAATTAAGTTTCGCTTGGGATGTCAAAAATCCTTGCACCAGCCCTGCCCACATGTGATATCCTGCCATACCTTTATAATGGCAATGATCCAGTGTGTTCAATGTTCTGTTCCCAAAGAAAATAGGTTAATGGTACCCACCCATTTTGTAATCAATTATAGCAAGAAATGGCTATAAAAGTAGATGAACAGCCAAAACTTTTTTGGGGGGGTTTGGATAGAGTAGGAAAGGGTTAAAACCCTGGCTGGGGTATTTTGTGCTGCCTGTGTACTGTTGGGGAGATTTCCCTTCACATCCTCTTCAGCATATTTTCTAAAGTGGGGGGAATTATCCTCTTAGGGGTCATTTACATTGGCAGTTGGGGGTGGTAAAAACACAAAGTTGAGTCACGTTTTTATCATTCCCTCATTAATGTAGTTCTAAAGCCTAAACATTATTAACCTTAAAGTGTTGCTAAACCCACAACAGTAAAATCAGTCTGTATATGCAGTAAAGCATGCCTGTTATACTCACTGTGGGCTGGGTGCTGTTTGATCCCGTCCTCCCAGTTTCTTCCCTACTTCCACTGTCCCTAGTCCATCTCTGATAGTACAGGGCCTTAGGGAAGCTGCACATGCTCAGTTTGGTGTGTATTGCTAGAGAGGTTTTTTTTGTCTGGGGAGGGTGCATGTGATCAGCACAGGGCCAATCACCACTATCACTTAGGCCTCGTACACACAACCGTTTTCCTCGACAGAATCCATCAAGAAACTTGGTGCCAGAGCTTTTTTGCCGAGGAAAACGGTCGTGTGTATGCTTTTCATCGAGAAAACTGTTGTGGATCTCGACGAGCAAAAAAGAGAACAAGTTCTCTTTTTCCTCGTCGGGAGTCTCAATTTCCTCGTTGTGTTTCTCGTCGGGCTGGTTTACGACGAGAAACACGTTCGTGTGTATGCTAAGAAACCCGCGCATGCTCAGAATAAAGTATGAGATGGGAGCACACCTTCGGTAAAAGTAGCGTTCGTAATGGAGATTCGTCACACTGTAACAGACTGAAAAGCGCGAATCGTCTCTCACCAAACTTTTACTTAACACGCAGTAACATGAGATTAGCAAAAGCAGCCCCAATGGTTGTGCCAGTGGAATCGAACTTCCCCTTTATAGTGCCGTCGTACGTGTTGTACGTCACCGCGTTTGAGAACGACGAGATTTTGACAGTGTGTATGCAACAAAAGCTTGACAAGATTCTCGACAAGCCTGACAAGAACCTCGTCGAGGAAAACGATGTTTCAGTTACGAGGAGTTTCTCAGTCGTGTGTACGAGGCCTGACAGTGGGTCTTGGGTCATGCATACTTGCCAACTGTCCCGTTTTTAAAGGGACAGTCCCGTTATTTGGGACCTAGTCCCAGCTAATTTAGCCTGCCGGGACTTGTCCCGGCTATTGGGGAAGGCAGGTGCGGCTTCTGGGTCTCAGCAGGGACCTGAGCCTGCGGTGTGTGTTTGGGATGCAAAGCTCCTTTCTGTCCCCTCCCCTCCTTCCAGTCTCGTGCTGTGCGGGGTTCTTGTTATCTCTGACTCAGCCTCCCCCTCCAATCAGCAGCGCGGTGTGCTGTGAGACCTGGGAGGCGGAGCTCACTGTAGCTCCTGTCGGCTGGCCAGAGGAAGGGAGGAGGTGAGTGAGCTGAACTTTTCTGTGGGAAGTTTCCTAGGGTGGATAGTAGTACAAACTTTCAAGGAGATTTTTTCTTAGGAGAAGGTTTAAAGGAGATAGTGAGGGGGAGGGGGCTGAGGTCTGCAGCCCAAACACATTTTGGCAGATCACTTCTAAGCATGAACACTCTGTGCAAACATCATCCAATCCAATTGCTCAGACTAGATAATGTGGAGTCATTTATAGCCATTCATGTAACCTGTGTGTGTATGTGGTGAGTTCACACCTCTGATTGTACATGTATACAGGTTCTGAGTCTGTGCAATCAGAAGTGTGAACTCACCACTTACACACAGGTTACATGAATGGCTATAAATGACCCCACATTATCTAGTCTGAGCAATTGGATTGGATGCAGAGTGCTATAAACTGGATTACATAGATCTGTACTTACATCTAGTACTGTTGTATGATTCATTGTTTTAAATGTTTTTAGTGGATGAGTTTTTTTTTTATTATATACATCGCTATCTGACCACTTCTCAGTCCCCCTCTCCTGTACATACTGCCCCCAGGTTGCATCACCCCCAGATCACATCATACAGACATCACTCCAAGCTGCTTCCTCCCCCCCCCCCCCCCAGCTGAGGGACAGCATTCCATGGTCACTTTCCTTCCCTTATCTTCCCAACATCACTTCCTGATTACCCCATAGACACCACAAGAAATCCCTCCCCATTATGCCACCGCCATACCCTCCAAACTCCTCTCCCGTACTAACTGTGCCCATCATACCCTCTGCACTCCTCCTCTCCTGTACATACTGCCCCATCATACCCTCTGCACTCCTCCTCCTCTCCTGTACACACTGCCCCAGCATACCCTCTGCACTCCTCCTCCTCTCCTGTACACACTGCCCCCATCATACCCTCTGCACTCCTCCTCTCCTGTACATACTGCCCCATCATACCCTCTGCACTCCTCCTCCTCTCCTGTACACACTGCCCCCATCATACCCTCTGCACTCCTCCTCCTCTCCTGTACACACTGCCCCCATCATACCCTCTGCACTCCTCCTCCTCCTCTCCTGTACATACTGCCCCATCATACCCTCTGCACTCCTCCTCCTCCTCTCCTGTACATACTGCCCCATCATACCCTCTGCACTCCTCCTCTCCTGTACACACTGCCCCATCATACCCTCTGCACTCCTCCTCTCCTGTACACACTGCCCCAGCATACCCTCTGCACTCCTCCTCTCCTGTACATACTGCCCCTTCATACCCTCTGCACTCCTCCTCCTCTCCTGTACACACTGCCCCCATCATACCCTCTGCACTCCTCCTCTCCTGTACACACTGCCCCATCATACCCTCTGCACTCCTCCTCTCCTGTACACACTGCCCCCATCATACCCTCTGCACTCCTCCTCTCCTGTACACACTGCCCCCATCATACCCTCTGCACTCCTCCTCTCCTGTACACACTGCCCCAGCATACCCTCTGCACTCCTCCTCCTCTCCTGTACATACTGCCCCCATCATACCCTCTGCACTCCTCCTCTCCTGTACATACTGCCCCCAGCATACCCTCTGCACTCCTCCTCCTCTCCTGTACACACTGCCCCCATCATACCCTCTGCACTCCTCCTCTCCTGTACACACTGCCCCCATCATACCCTCTGCACTCCACCTCCTCTCCTGTACACACTGCCCCCATCATACCCTCTGCACTCCTCCTCTCCTGTACACACTGCCCCCATCATACCCTCTGCACTCCTCCTCTCCTGTACATACTGCGGAGTGGGTGGAGCTTCGGGGAAGTGAGTGTGGTAATTAATTAATAGCTGTGCTGCAAAGTGTCCCTGGAATTTTTTTTCAAATGTTGGCAACTATGGTCATGCAGCCTTATAGGACAGTCAGGGGAGAATAAAAACTCCTCCTACAAGCTTTAACTAGATACTGATAGAAGTCACAAGACTGCTATATGCTGCAGCTGAGATAAGGTATTTAGCAGTTTATATTTACTAAAATAATTGCATTTCCATGTTCTGTGTACTGTGAGACCTCCATGAAGTCTCTTGAGCTCCTTCCGCTTGTCAGCTCCCTCTGGTGGATGGAGGCGAGGTAGTGTTAACAAATTCAACTGAAGCCCATTGGGAGCACAGAGAGCACTACAGCACATTTTTGTTTGTGGGTGTAGTTGAAATAAATGATGTACAGTTGCCACTAGAATATGAATATAGGGGTAATTTGACTTCCTGTTGAGTCTCTTGGGTAGGACCTAATGGGAAATCTTCCCAATGGAACATAAACAGCAAAAACAAAAAAAAAAAAATCCTAATCTGTCTAAAGTAAAAAAAAAAAAAAAAAAAAGTACCTATAGGCCGAATATTTACTGAGAGATAAATGGGGTGGCCATGGCTGACTTTCTTCTAAAAATGTTCGCTACCTGGCGTCAGTACTTTTTACAATGAGCTGGAAAAAAGCATGCATATTAGAAAGTGGGAGAAAAGTCAGAACTCCTGATCTGCATAGGCAACTGGCATTTTCAAAAGGAGACATTATCAATGGCAACCTTGGCATTGTTTCAGTGTAGAATTCCTTTGAACCCTGGACCCTAAAGTGCAATTTTTCCAGAGCATCCTTCCAATTAATGAGCTATGAATGATAAAATATATTCAAGTATTATGAAGACTAGGTTTAGATGCGTTAAGTCGTATTCTTAGCGCCCCCCAACCGCCCCCCTTTATCTAGAATAGCAACGGACATGGAAATTCGCATGCTTTGCTTGCTACCCACCAAACGCGACCCATTCAAGTGAACTGAGAGTGCTGAAAATGCCCACTTGTTGGGCAACATTGGGGTTAAAACAGGCATCTAATCAGAGAATTGGCAGCCTTAGAAGTAGCCTGAAGACAAAACTTTTGGATAGAGTGGAGGGGGATTAAAGGACCTTGTCCTGGTGACTGCTGCAACCGAAAGCGACAGAAAATCACACATTTTGAGTTGTCACCAGAACAGCAATATTCCAATGGGGACTCAAGTTCTGGTGACAACCAGGGATTCCTTCACTGTGTAGGGATTTTCTCTTACTTCCTGTTTTTGTTATGGGACAGGAAGTGAAAGGAAATCTCCTCAATGGGACATGGATGGCAAAAAAAAGGGATCATAACCATTCCTTACTCTATCCAGCATGAAAAAATGATTTGTCTATACTTCTACCTTAACATAGGCTATACCACAGGCCTGTAATCACTCCTACAGGTTCCATCAAGTCAGCTGCCCACAGTGAGTGTGCCGTCAGCCAGTTTAATGTTTGCCTTTTGTTTGCCCTATCTAATGAATAAACGTACCATTCCAGAAGCCAGGTGTCAATTAGTGTGTTAATTACCGTCTCTTATTTATTTAGTGGATGGGGCATGTTTACTAGGTAGCACTCGAGGTATGTTTTAAGAACAAGTACTGCACATAAGACTGATACAATAATAAGCACCAGAACGTCTTCTCTAATTATGCTTTGGTGGAACGGTAATAAAAAAAAAACAAGTAACGGCACAGAACTGGAAACAGACAAACGCCCTTGTAGTATCTGCAGAATAATGAACGCACAGAGCAGTAGCATTGAACTGGGCGAACAATGGCTCCCAGTAAATATGGACAATGTGATAAATGGCTGTTATGCAGGCCTCGAATGTCAGCTATAAGATGGAATACAGCATAGATACAAAATTGGCATGCAGACAATCACTGATATAGAGCAGCTAGTTGGCACGAAACATGCTAGACCCTAACGCCAAAGTTAATACTGACACACGATAGAATGGAAGAGCTGTAGGCATTTAGAGTCTTCTATCTTGAGCATGCACCAGTTTTATGGCAGGTTCAGGATCTTCTGCTCCAACCATAATGTCTTCTGAAAAGTACCCCCAGAAAAGCCTTGACTTGATAAAATGAAAGAGCTGCTCTAATCGGCATTTAAGGTGTCTTCTATCTTGAGCATGCACCAGATTTACAGCAGATTAAGGATCTTCTGCTCTAACTGTAATGTTTTCCTGAAAAGTACCCCCAGAAAAGCCTTGACTTGGTAAGGATCGTCTGCTCCAACCGTAATGTCTTCCGCAAACTACCCCCAGAAAAGCCTTGACTTGGTAAGGATTGTCTGCTCCAACCGTAATGTCTTCAGCAAACTACCCCCAGAAAAGCCTTGACTTGGTAAGGATTGTCTGCTCCAACTGTAATGTCTTCCGCAAACTACCCCCAGAAAAGCTTTGACTTGGTAAGGATTGTCTGCTCCAACTGTAATGTATTCCGCAAACTACCCCCAGAAAATCCTTGACTTGATAAAATGAAAGAGCTGCTCTTATTGGCATTTAAGGTGTCTTCTATCTCCAGCATGCACCAGTTTTACGGCAGGTTAAGGATCTATTGCTCCAACCGTAATGTCTTCAGAAAAGCTTTGACTTGGTAAGGATCATCTGTTCCAACCATAATGTCTTCAGAAAAGTACTCCCAGAAAAGCCTTGACTTGGTAAGGATCGTCTGCTCCAAGTGTAATGTCTTCCGTAAACTACCCCCAGAAAAGCCTTGACTTGGTAAGGATCGTCTGCTCCAGTCATAATGTCTTCCGCAAACTACCCCCAGAAAAGCCTTGACTTGGTAAGGATCGTCTGCTCCAACCATAATGTCTTCCGCAAACTACCCCCAGAAAAGCCTTGACTTGGTAAGGATCGTCTACTCCAACCGTAATGTCTTCCGAAAAGTACCCCCAGAAAAGCCTTGACTTGGTAAAATGAAAGAGCTGTTCTCTTTGGCATTTAGAATCTTCTATCTTCAGCATGCACCAGTTTTTTACGACAGGTTCAGGATCTTCTGCTCCAACCGCAATGTCTTCTGGAAATATCACCCAGAAAAGCCTTGACTTGAAAAAATTAAAGAGCTGCTTTAATATACATTTAGAGTCTGCCATCTTGAGCATGCACCAGTTTTACTGCAGGTTCAGAATATTCTGCTTCAACCTTAATGTCTTCTGGAAAATACCCCCAGAAAAGCCAACTATGCTTTAAAGTATAAACAATCCATTAACGGCCCCTACACCGCATGCTATTCTTTTATTACCAGGGCTTTTTTCCTCAGAGGATAGGTGCAGGTATTTTCCCCTTCCAAGTCTCCCTCATTTACCCACCTATGAGCACCATTCCTTGGTTCTATCCCCTACCCACCTCCCAGTTCTGCCCATTTTTGAGAAAACAGAACCAAGTAACATTTTGTGCTGTTAAGTAATATGTATGGAATTTGCTAATAAAGACAAGAAAAGCAGTTCAATAGATCCCCTGCAACAAACAATGATAGGCTGCCCCAGTAATAACAGATCCCCCTCAGCAACAATGACCCCCTTGCAACAATAGATCCCTCTGGCAACAAAAGACCCACCCCAGGAACAATAGAAGCGCTCACCCACCTTGCTGGTGCACATATTTTTTTATATGGTTGGCAAGAGGTTAAATAGCATGGGACGAGAAGTGAGTGCTGCAAGGCAGCTGGCATTAATATAAACTTGGGTGGAAGTCAAGGTTCCACGAACTGCCTGGACTTAAGATACAAGGGGTTCTACAAGGACACAGGTTTTACTAGGAAGACTAGTCCACCAGGTGACATACTTCAGAACCTTTCTTGGTGGTTGTTGGTAGTTTTAAGCCAGGTCAGGTTCATGATAACACATACTGATTTGTTTATCAATACCGAGCTGATCACATACTAGGAGAGCTTTGAAAAGACTATTGTTTCTGATAGTCAAAGTAGTCATAACCTTTAAGCAATATGCAACAGTTCAAATATTTATCCTAAAGCTTTGCTCTTGACAGTCAATCAATAAAGTCAACGTATTTCAAGTGACAAATTAACTTTAAAGGTTTGTTTCCTCAATTTCTCTATGCAGTCAGTGGCTGGTGCAGGGAGGAATGATTCCTCAGTGGGATGACTTCATCTTAAGGATCTCTTCCACATTCTGGACCAGTTTTTCAACCCTGGTGATCCTCATTTGGAGGATCTCTTCCACATTCTGGACCAGTTATTCACCCTGGTGATCCTCATCTTGGGGATCTCTTCCACATTCTGGACCAGTTATTCAACCCTGGTGGTCCTCATCTTGAGGATCTCGTCCACATTCTGGACCAGTTTTTCAACCCTGGTGATCCTCATTTGGAGGATCTCTTCCACATTCTGGACCAGTTATTCACCCCGGTGATCCTCATCTTGGGGATCTCTTCTACATTCTGGACCAGTTCTTCAACCCTGGTGGTCCACATCTTGAGGATCTCGTTCACATTCTGGACCAGTTAATCACCCCGGTGATCCTCATCTTGGGGATCTCTTCCACATTCTGGACCAGTTCTTCAACCCTGGTGGTCCTCATCTTGAGGATCTCGTTCACATTCTGAACCAGTTCTTTAACCCTGGTGGTCCTCAACTTGAGGATCTTGTCCACATTCTGGACCAGTTCTTCAACCCTGGTAATCCTCATCTTGGGGATCTCTTCTGCATTCTGGACCAGTTCTTCAACCCCGGTAATCCTCATCTTGGGGATCTCTTCCACATTCTGGACCAGCTCTTGAAGGGTAATTTTGTGACATTCTACATAATTTCCCAACGCTAGGAAAAGTAAAAAACCTCCCTTTTAGTAGGACTACCTCCACACTGTAAGAGTTAAATGTTCATTTAGGTCTAGGGAGCAGGAAAAGTAGGGGACAACAGTGGTAGGCTATTGCTTGGTGCCCTTAATGTTTAATGTTTAGGCCCCATCTGTAAAGAGCTATGCAGTCATGTGACCTAGAACTAAATGGAAGAGTAAAAAGAATTGGAAGCTTTCTTGTACTCTGCTTTATGATTTTATTTGGGTTCATTCTCTGCATTAAGGTAAAAAACCTTCTGTGATCGGCCAACCTGTCCCCCCACCCCCCACACGCCCCTAAATAATTACCTAAGCTCAATCTTGTTCCAGTGCTGCTCTTTCTCCTTCCTGGACATGGAGGCAGACTGCTGCTGTCTATCAAATTCAGTAAGGTGGGAGCAGAAGAAAGGATCGAGCCACACTGTGTGTGTCAATAGATACACACATCCTGGCTCAGGATGGATCTCATACAAGTTCTCCCATAGCAAGATGCTTGTTATGGGGGCACTCAGAACGGGGGAGAAGCCAGGAGTGCCGGACCCCAGAAGAGAAGGATCAGGGCTTCTTTGTGTAAAACCATTGCACAGAGCAAGTAAGTATAACGTGTTTACTATTATTTTTTTTTTATTGTACCTTTACAAACACTTTAAGCTGGGTATACACTAGTAGATTTTTGAAAAATTTTCCTTTTAACCCCCCTGGCGGTAAACCTGAGCGTGACTCGGGGTTAATTTTTTATGCTAGGATCGGTAACCCCGAGTCAGGCTCGGGGTGGACGTGCAGAGTGTGCAGCGGCGCGGCTTACCTTTCGCTGGATCCACAGGCAAGTTACTTACCTTGTTCCTGGATCCAGCGATGCCACCCCGCTGTGTGAGCGAGCGGGACCTCCTCGCTCGATTCACAGTCTCCCCGTGTGCCGCCGATCTCCGTTCCCTGCGACGTTACGACGCACGGATGCGGAGAACGGCGCCAAATTCAAAAAAGTAAACAAACACTTTACATACAGTATACTGTAATCTTATAGATTACAGTACTGTATGTAAAAAATACACACACCCCTTGTCCCTAGTGGTCTACCCAGTACCCTACATGTACTTTTATATAATAAAACATTTTCTTTCTGCCTAAAAACTGTAGATTGTCCAAAAGTGTCCCTTTATGTCAAAAATGGTTTTAGATCAGCTAGAAAACAGCGATAATAAATTATAATCACTTGCAGAAATGTGCGATAGCGATTTGTGGGGAAATTCGTCATAAAAAAAAAATAATAATGACAGCGACAATTCTGCAACTGAGCAAAATTCAGTGATTTTGAGTTGATTACATTATTGAATCATTTTTATTATAATTATATTATTATTTGTTATAATTATTTATAATTATTTATTATATTATAATTTATAATTTTGTTTTAAAAAAAATCATACCTGTGATGCCTACAAGACTCTTGCTTGGTCAGATTTAAGTGAGTTATTTCTAAAAATTACAGGCCTACAGTATAAAACGCCAAATTTCCTTGCAAAATAATTGTACCGCTTTTGGTACGTAATTCCAGACAGAATCATACCGCCAGGGAGGTTAAGAACGTTTGTTTGATTTCTCATTGATAGTGGGGTCAAATCGATATTCATTTTTGACTGAACAATTTTGAAAATTAAAAGGAGCAGGATGGAAATTTTTTCTCAAGCAAAATAATTTTTAACAGTAAATGTGGTTTTTGTTTTATCGTCGATCCGTTTGGATGTCATGTGATGTTCTCCCGGATCGCACCCTACGTGCTTCCATGGGGCCGTGCAGCATCGCAATCTGTCACTGGCTGTGTCCACCAGACAAAGCCGATGACTGATCACTGTACTGGCCGCTACCATGTTACCACTGTAACCAATCACAACAAGTCACAGGACAGTTGTAAATAATAGATGGCTTCCTTTCAGGCCATCCATTGTATACAATTGTGCTGCTAGCTGTGATTGGTCACAGTGATTACATGGTACAGACTAGATCAATCACAGCCCATCTTTATCCATTCAGTTTGTTTTGTCATGATTAGCTGTGATTGGCCAGAGCTAATCACATGATTAGCTCTGGCCAATCACAGCTAATCATGACAAAACAAACTGAATGAATTGATTTCATTCAGTAAAATGCTTGCATTCAGCAATGAAATTCAATGCTATTTGCAAACATAATGTGTAATGAAAATACTGATCATATCCCCAGAGTAGTACAATGTTACCATGGTAACCAGGGGGACATTTATGAAAGGCAAATTCAGTTTGCACTACAAGTGCACTTGGAAGTGCAGTCGCTGTAAATCTGAGGGATAGATCTGAAATGAGGGGAAGCTCTGCTGATTTTATCATCCAATCATGTGCAAGCTAAAATGCTGTTTTTTATTTTCCTTGCTTGCCCCCTCAGATCTAAATCGACTATACTTCCAAGTGAATTTGCCTTTCGTAAATAACTGTATTTTTTTCAAAATTGTCGCAGTTCTTTTGTTTATAGCGCATACAAAAAAAGGCAGAGGTGATCAAATACCACCAAAAGAAAGCTCTATTTGTGGGGAAAAAAAGGACGCCAATTTTGTTTGGGTACAACGTCGACGAGCGCGCAATTGTTAGTTAAAGGGATGCAGTGCCAAATTGTAAAAAGTGCTCTGGTCAGGAATGGGGTAAAATCTCCTGGGGCTGAAGCAGTTAAACACTTGGATTGTTTTTGTAATCTTTTGAAATGTGTTAATAAACCATAAAAACCACCAAAAGAAAGATCTATTTGTGGGGAAAAAAAGGACACAAATTTTGTTTGGGTACAACGTCGACGAGCGCGCAATTGTCAGTTAAAGCGATGCAGTGCCAAATTGTAAAAAGTGCTCTGGTCAGGAATGGGGTAAAATCTCCTGGGGCTGAGGCAGTTAAACACTTGGATTGTTTTAGTAATCTTTTGAAATGTGTTAATAAACCATAAATCCACCAAGAAAAAGCTCTATTTGTGTGAACAAAATGATAAAATTTTTGTTTGTGTACAGTGTTGCATGACTGCGCAATTGTCATTCAAAACGGGACAGCACTTTGGCCTGGACAGAAAGGGGGTAAAGGTGCCCGGTATAAATGGTTAAAAGCAAACCAAATTTTTGAACTCCTTTCAAAAAAACATTTGTCAAGCTGTTGAATGCACTGACAATTTTCAGACGAACATTCATTTAAAAATCTATACCCAGCGTTAGGTTTACAATATCTTCTTATACAATACGTGTGAACAATCCCTATGTCTGGAAGCCCCGTCTCAATGTTATCTGCCACCATCTCATATGCAATTTGTAAAGAATATACCGCCGCATACGATCCAATTAAAAATTCAAACAATGCGTCCAAATCCTTTATGTCAGAAGCAAAACACAGATGCCTGTGTATGCAGACACTAATGCATGATCCCATTAAACTAGCAGGGGCCCATGCACTGAACACAGCCTGGGGCCCAAGGTGCAATTAATTCACCGCTCGCCCTCCGATATGTAGGACTACTAGCATTAGATGGAGAATAGGTCACATTTTTCGAACCTTGCGCAGTAAATTCTTGAGGTTGCACAAACTTTTCATGGCAACTGTACTTTTTGCGGCGACAATATGGTGCTGTTAGCATTCTATAAGAAAGGGAAAAATAAAGACGTAAAAACAAAAAAGGTGTAGAGGCCTACAGAGCGCAGAAATCAGGCAGCACTGAATCAAGGGAATCCTTTAATGCAAAGATTACACTCGGCAAAGGAAGAGAGAAGCTTCTGATGCACACAACTTTGACGTTGAATGAAAGTTTAACAGCGCAGAAAAGGAAGCTGTCTGTCTCTTTGTCTGTTCTCTCTTGCATTTTTACCTTTTTTTCTCTTTCTCTGCCCTCTGGAGGGGATTCTGCTCACGTCAGCAGCCGGCTCACACCATTTGCCATGTGTGCCAGGGTGACACCATGCCAGGGTAACACCGTCTGTTACCGTGGTAACTCTCCCCCTTCCCCAAACCTTTCCAACCCTGCCAAAGAGATCCAGAGAGAAAAAGGAAAAAAAAAAAAAAAAAGGAGAGAAGAGAAAAATCTGGGCAGAGATGGGTAAAGGCAAAATAATCCAGGAATCAGAATTTGTCCTTATTGACAAAAATAAAAGAAATAAAAATAAAGCAATGCCCAATAATAATCAGTTTTTAAAGTGAGAAACAGCAGCTTTGCCTTCTGCAAACATTAAGTAGTTAGTGCAAATCCAAAATAACAAAGGCGTTATTCCTCATTTTAGGAAAGTGGGTGGAGATATGCAAATCATTGCATGCCCCTGTGACCAAGTCTACTCCCAGGACTGCTGGTTTATTGCACAGAGGCAGCCCAGAGGATACACAGCCATTCATCCAAACTGAATTGAACAGTTTCTCATCAGTGCAAGACATGGAAACCATGGTTTTGCTTTGCTGTCGTGTTGACCCTCAAGGTTTCATTCACACGGACGGCTGCCGGCGGAGGAACAGCTGTGTGTGTGCGGACAACAGTGGCATGGCCACCTGTACAAATTAATAGCCGGCACCAACACTGCTCACATACAACTGCTCATCTAAAGCCTCGTACACACGATCGGTCCATCCGATGAAAACGGACCGATGGACCGTTTTCATCGGTTAACCGATGAAGCTGACTGATGGTCCGTCACGCCTGCACACCATTGGTTAAAAAAACGATCGTGTCAGAACGTGGTGACGTAAAACACAACGACGTGCTGAAAAAAACGAAGTTCAATGCTTCCAAGCATGTGTCGACTTGATTCTGAGCATGCGTGGATTTTTAACCGATGTTTGTGCCTACTAACGATCGGTTTTGTCCTATCGGTTAGGAATCCATCGGTTAAATTTAAAGCAAGTTGGCTTTTTTTTAACCGATGGTTAAATAACCTATGGGGCCCACACACGATCGGTTTTGACTGATGAAAACGGTCCATCAGACCGTTGTCCTCTGGTTAACCTATCGTGTGTACGAGGCCTTAGGCTGACCATACATTATTTAATTTCCATGCACAATTTTCCTTTAGATTTACCAAAATCATATGAGATCAAACCTAAACATTTTTAATTTGTATACAGTCGGGTAGGCCCTTGCACTACATAGTTGAAGGTAAATCTAAAGGAAATTGAATGAGAAAACTGTATGGCCAGCTTAAGGCCAGCCATACATGGTTTGAATCTCAGATCGTTTCTGCTAAACCGGCCAAGATTTAAACCATTAAATGGGCAGGCTGAATGTGCCTTGGGTACAACCATCTTTCCGGATTTTCTTGTGATTATAGATAGGGGCTGCTATAGCCGTTAGCAATAATGCCCTTTCAGCACTATCTGTGTTGATGGGGGATCATGCGAAGGAAAGAAATTTGCACAGTGTGGGGCCTGTCTAAGTGGTTACATGTAAATAGAGTCTCTGACCATCCCTGGATGCACACATTTTGGGTCCAGGGATGGCGTTACTGGCTGCAGTTAATCAGCCAGTTTATATGTAGCCATAACACAGATTGATGTCCTGGACCCAGCAGCCTATCTGCCCTTCTTCGCTTGTCTGAGTCACGGACTCGAAACATGTATGCAAATTTGTTACTGACCTGTGCAGATGTGCCAGTTCACTGTCCCAAAGTTTCGAAGCCAATGGGTCAACATGATGACTAGGCAACTAGCACTTTCAGGAGGTCAGGACTCAGGAACAGTAGTCCCCCTAAAGAGAAGGGCATTCTTTACTTTATGGGCAGTAGAGTATTTTTCAAGAGGAAAATGCTATTTTTGGGGACTTCATGGTTTCTTCGGTTGGTTCGGCAGCAATCCCATTTAATCCCTCAATCTTCCATTAATATCCCGACGCTCGATTTTTCCCTTGTTCGCCTACTTTGGTTCAACATCACCATAAGGAGTATAGATGAGCTAAATTAAGGGGGACGTCATGTAATTAAAAATATTAGACATTACAGTTTAGCTCGCCTCTACTTTGAGCTTGTTTGCACATAGAGGATCCTCACCTTGCAAATCAAATTTGAAAACAAGTAGGACCCTCAGACTTCTTTCCTGTGCTCTGCATATTAAAGACCATCCATTTAGATACAATGTCTCTATTGAAAAGCTCATGGCGTGCAAAACACACCCAAAAAACTTCCACCCGGTGCATAAAAAATGTGCACACACATAAAGAGGTGCAACAAAAAAGTGCAAACGGGTGCTTACATCAATTGGCCCTCCATAAGAAGGACCCAACCCTGATCCCCCGGGGCGTTAGGCTCCTGACAGTGACTGAGGTACTCACAGGTCTGTGCAACAGAAGCCGACACAGACCCCATTCCTTAGAGGGTCTGCCGAAACAGAACCCTCCCAGTACTAAGTGGGGTTCCCCTGAAGGGAGACCCCATGAGAGCAGGCGCACTAAGCCAGAAGGCCATGTCCACCCACTCCCAAGACGTTCAGGGCTGGCCCGAGGACCCCCACCCTACTAATCAAACGTGACAAACGTGAACACCAAACAAAAAAAAAACTTAAAAGTGACAAACAAAGGGGGAAAAAAAAGAAAGTGGGGGAGAAGGAAGATGAGGAGAGTGAAAAAGTGACCATTGTGCAGTACAATGGCCGGCCTTCCGGCCAGGAATCAAAAATTCCTCTGGTCCTGACCAAAAGGCCTGGCCCTAGAGGCAGGTGGTTAAAAAGTGTGATATAGTGACGTGACCAAGGTGCCAAAAAGCAAATGTCTAGGTAGAAACACAAGTGCAATTACAACACCCCTGGACTGCCACTCCAGGGGCACATCACCATAGGCTTTTCAACGGAGCGCCCAGCCCACACAGTCACAGCCCCCTTCCCTACCAGGAAGGAATGAGAGCTCCGGAAGCTCAGGGAGAGAGCCTGCTGAGAGACCTACAAGCTCTCCCCTTCGCCTATTTTGCTCCCTACCTAATTATACTCGGGAGGTACTAGCCAAAATCCTATGACCCCCCCTTAACAGTAGGGTGTGGTCGACGTTCCCTCTCTAAGAAACTGGCAGGTTAGGAACTGCATCAAATCCAGGCCAGAAGGCCAGGGGCCCAGCCCTCCAACTTCGACCTCATGCCTCTCTGTCCAAATCAGAAGGGTTCTACCTCCACGCCAGCAGGTTTAGCATCCGCCGACCGCTATCCCTTTCCACCTCGTCGTGTACTCAGGACAGTCAGCAGAGCATCACCTACTGGCAACTGATATGAACAGGTACTACACTTGATCTTAGCCAAAAGGTCGAGCAGATTTCCTTTGTTCTGAAGAGAAACCAGAGTATTACAATGGCGCTCAGGGAGCACCTTCTATTGCACTATAATACCAAGTTTCAACCCTTCAACCCTGTATTGATGCGTAGTTATTAGTGTCTACTCCATATGCTAGGGTTGATTTACTAAAGGCAAATTGGCTGTTCACTTTTCAAGCTATTTTTTTCCTAAATTGTCTCCATACTGGGAGCCATATTGTCTTTTTGCCATGGATCGATAACCTCTAATAAAATAGTTTGATAGATATGAACATGTGGTGCTAAATACTGGGCTAATAAAGATGTGATTTCACATTACAGAATCTAATTGGCAGAGCTCTATGGCTCAATGGCTTTTTTTAGGTGGCTCCCATGTGAATGGGAGCCCCACCATAGGTGAAGAAAGTAATGATAATGTCACACCCCAGGTAATTTTATTATGAGCTCTTAGGCTTCATTTACACAGATACACCTGAAACAGTGTGCATGAGTTAATGTGCATTTTATGCACAACAGCGTACACTGTGTTAGGGCAGCCTATTTGTTTGAATGGTCTGCCCAATGTACTGAAATCAAATCAAAGAAGTGCTTGGAACATCTTTTATTCAAATGCATTGCATCAGAAACACATGGTTCTTTGTTTCTATGCCTCCTGTTTGGGCTCAAACTTATGTGCCTTAGCAAGCTACATTGGGTTGCCATTAAGAATAAATGGCACCACAGCACAATTACAATAAGAACACATTTTTTGTGCACTGTGGAAAAACAGAAGTGAATGGAGCCTTAGGACCAATGGTGTGGCGCTATAATTACTTTGCCTTAGAATGCTATAAACCTCAGAAGAATCTCTCGGAGTGACCTATCACCTTGGACAGCATGATGGCCACCACCAAAGACATTATATTTATGATCTATGTGAGTTCACAGATATTCATTAAAAATATACATAAAATCAGTTAACACACATTTACTCAAGTAATGCACTTAAATGATGTGATAATGTTAACTGTTTTTATGGATAGATTTTAATGAAGCGTTATGCAAAAGAAAAGTATGATTTGTGTCTTATTCCCTCCGGACCATCTTTTGAGTAGCCAATGGAGAGTGATTATAATCTACTCCACATACGGTATTCTTTCACACAAACGAGGTTTATTTGGGCAGCCATTTGGAGAATAATTAATATCTATTCTACTGGATATGGTGCTTGTGGAGGGAAGGATTGCTACTTACTCCCCCAAATATTTGGTGAATAGTCTTAGAGTGGGCGAGTTCTTGTCTAAATGCCACCCAGGCCAATTCTAAAAAATAATTCTACATGTAAAAATCATCATTTTTTTGCTAGAAAATTACACAGAAATCCCAAATATTATATATATATATATATATTTTAGCAGAGACCCTAGAGAGTAATATGGCGATTATTGCAACTTTTTATCTCACACGGTATTTGCGCAGCAATTTTTCAAAAGTGTTTTTTTGGGAATACATTAAAAAAAAGCATACAGTAAAGTTAGCCCAATTTTTTTGTATAATGTGAAAGATAATGTTATGCCGAGTAAATAGATACTTAACATGTCACGCTTTAAAATTGCACACACTTGTAGAATGGCGCCAAATTTCAGTACTTAAAAATCCCCATAGGCGATGCTTTAAATTTTTTGACAGTTTATATTTTTTAAATTACAGAGGAGGTCTAGTGCTAGAATTATTGCTCTCACTCTAACGTTTACGGCTATACCTCACACGTGTGGTTTGAATGCTGTTTACATATGTGGGCGCGACTTAGGTATACGTTCGCTTCTGCGAGCGAGCACGCGGGGATGGGGCGATTTAAAAAAATGATTGTTCATTTTACTTTTATTTTTCTATTTGACACTTTCTTTTTAACTATTTTTTTTATATGACTTTTATTTATATTACAAGGAATGTAAACATTCCTTATAATAGGAATAGTGCTTGACAGGTCTTCTTTACTTCTCCTAAGCTGGGAAAACAAAAAAGATCTCAGCTTTCCAGCCAAAGCGGCGGAATTTTTTCAATCGCAGAGGCTGGGCGTGACGTTATAACATTTGAACGGTCATAGGTACTCCGGGGAACATCTGGCCCGTTGGAAATCTCTATAGTTAGCATCCGGGGCCGGTCGTTTCCTTCTCTGGTTCGCCAATGGCAGGAGAAGCATCGGAGTGCGACGGGAGGGGTGACGTCCCCTCTCGCCACCTATAAGAATGATCAATCGGCTGAACTTTCTTATGGTGAAGGGAATCACCGGCTCTAAAAGACGATATCTGAATGATGCCTGTAGCTGCAGGCATCATTCAGATATCACCGCTCAAATCTGCGACGTCATATGATGTTACGTGGGCGGCAAGTGGTTAAGATGAAGATACTTGTGGGATTTATCGATCGTTTGGATATTCATATTGATTTATGGACACTTATTAAAACATTCTGTATGGACACTTAGAGGGAGATTTACTAAGACTGTATAATGCAAAATCTGATGCAGCTCTGCATAGCAACCAATCAGTTTGCAGGATTTGTAAGACACTATTGAAGTTTGGTACCGCTGGATTGGAGTTACCATTGTGGGTTTATGGTGAGAAAATTCATACTAATATTATTAAAGAGGATGTCCGCTGAAAATAAAATATTAAAAGCCAGCGCTACAAATACTGCAGCTGCTGACTATTAATATTTGGACACTTACCTGTCCTGGAGTCCAGCGCCGTCCGCAGCAGAGGACGAGCGATCACTGGTCACTCTGCTGCTCCCCCCGCCATCCTCGGTGAGCGAACCAGGAAGTGAAGCGCTCCGGCTTCACTTCCCGGTTCCCTACGGCGCATGAGCGAGTTGCGCTGCTCCTGCTGATTGGCTCCCGCTGTGTACTGGGAGCCGAGTGTTCCCAGCACACAACGGGTGGGATGGGAGGTGACGTAATGCCCGCAGTCTGTCCGAGACTGTGTGGCCGGAAGTGGGTGCAAATACCTGTCTTTAGACAGGTATCTGCACCCACCTCCCCCCTGAAAGGTGTCAAATGTGACACCGGAGGGAGGAGGGTTCCGATCAGCGGGAGTTCCACTTTAGGGTGGAGCTCCACTTTAATGACACTTTTTAGTGTTTGCATAATAATTGTAATGATATAATTATTCTAATTTGTGGTTTATAGAATTTTCACAATGTAGTTACATAGTAAGTGAGATTGAAAAAAAGCACAAGTCCATCAAGTCCAACCTATGTGTGTGATTATATATCTGTACAATATATTAGCTAAGAAGGTCTTTCCTTTTTGTAGTAGCAGTTTCTGTTACTATTATACCGTGTCGCGTAATTTTCAGCGCAGAACAGTATTGGTTAGTTGTAGGTTCCACATGTCCTATTAATTACCTCTATTCATTCTGGGGTTCCCCACAAAATGTACACGTAGGATCATTTCCATTTGACCATGTTGACTTTGGTGTGTTTGTATGAGTGTGTGAAGGAGATTTATATTGGGTGACCTCTCGCAGAGATAATGCATAGTATAACATAGGTGAGTAGTCTAAGAAGGATTTAGATTAGTGCAAATTATTTATTGCCCAATTAGTTTACAAGGAAGTTAACAAACCACAAAGGAACAACAAAAATATTAGCACAACAACATTTCCTAAGGTGTACATATCCATTAAAAACTAGTTTAAGCTGTATAAATTGATAGCTAAGTCGTAAAAAATAAGTAGTTTATTGAAAAGTTTGCATTATATTTTGTATTTCATCACTTGTAAATGATGCAATAGTATATCACTTCTACCTCTTAAAAAAATTGGGTGTTTTTTTTTGTGTTTGGTAAATTTGGGATCCGATTTCTCAAGAGGCGTATTAGTTCTCACGTTACCAAAGACATGAAGGAAGGCATTTGTAAAAGCCAGTTTTCCATAATGCACCTCCTAACTGTTAATGAACAGATAGGAATCCATTGTGTAATTCTGGTATGATGTGTAGCAGATAAAGGTGTCAAAATAGTCAGTGGCGGCTGGTGCTCCAAATTTTTGGGGGGGGGCGCAAACAAATGAAAAAAAAAAACATCAATTGCAGCTTCACTGTACCCATCAATTGCCGCCACTGTGCCATCAAATTGTCGCCACTGTGCCATCAATTGTCGCCACTGTGCCATAAAATTGTCGCCACTGTGCCATGCTATCAAATGCAGCCACTGTGCCATGCCATCAAACGCAGCCACTGTGCCCATCAATGGACGCCACTGTGCCATGCCATTAAACGCAGCCACTGCGCCATCAATTGTCGCCACTGTGCCATGCCAAACGCAGCCACTGTGCCATGCCATTGTCGCCACTGTGCCATGCCATTGTCACCATTGTGCCCATCAATTGTCGCCTATGTGCCATGCCAAACGCAGTCACTGTGCCATCAATTGTCGCCACTGTGCCATGCCAAATGCAGCCACTGTGCCATGCCATTGTCGCCACTGTGCCCATCAATTGTCGCCACTGTGCCATGCCATTGTCGTCACTGTACCCATCAGTTGTCACCACTGTGCCATGCCAAACCCAGCCAATGTACCATGCCATTGTCGCCACTGTGCCCATCAATTGTCGCCACTGTGCCATGCCATTGTCGCCACTATGCCCATCAATTGTCACCACTGTGCCATGCCAAACGCAGCCACCGTGCCATGCCATTGTCACCACTGTGCCATGCCATTGTTGCCACTGTGCCATGCTAAAACGCAGCCACTGTGCCCATTAATTGTCGCCACTGTGCTATGACATTGTGACCCCTCAAAAACCGCCAGATTGCTCCCCCCCCCCTGTCTCCCGCCACTTACCTTTCTTGGGTCAGCCATCCTCCCTCCACGCTCCCTTGATGTCTTCTCCCTAGTCCCGCCCTCGATGTCGCTTCAGTCAAATAGTATGTGGGTAAATCCAAGAAGTGAACAGGCAGCAGCTTCAGCTGCCCACAGTTAAAATGGCTGCAGCCAGACTCAGTGGAGGGAGATTTCTGCAGCATATTTGGCAAGTACAGAATCACAGTATATATAAAATAATATGCAAAGTGGTTGGAGGGAAGCTTCAGCATGGCAATGATGTTTTTATTTCAAATTATGTGAGCAGACTTCAGTTCCTGTTTAAAGCTAGGCCTAAGAGGCGAATCCCTTTATAACGTGCAGGAGCAAACGCGTCGGGAGGGGCCCTACGCGCTGACGCCGTCACCACCGCATCCTTGTGGTAGGAGCGGTGGCAGATTATGTGTGTTTTTTGGCCTATATGGTATCACACTGCAGCTGTTTTTATGTCTGTTTTTAAATAAACTACTACACTATATGAGCATTTTGGGCTCCCATGGGTGAGCTTTTTTTTTTTACATAATCCTACTGTGCACCACCATTCTGATGGGATGTCTCGCTGCGTCAGAGTAAAAACCCAAGGCATAATATCACTGTCTATCTGATGAGTGCATAGAATGGTGGAGGTGCAGCTGTGTGACAAATAATTTCTAGACACATCGGGTGTTGTTTATATCTGGCTGGAATTATTATTTTTTTTCTTCTGGTAAGCGTATAGACTTATCAAGTTTATCACTGAAATTATTCATTGAAGATTTGGTCAAGCCACGGAAACATATGATGGAACTTTGATCACTGTGATAAGTTTGCCAGGAAGGGAGAGGGGATGAGTCATAAGAGGGCCAATGAGAGCTGCTGAGCTAGAGGTGTGAGTCTATGTAAATCCAAAAAGTGAACAGGCAGTAGCTTCAGCTTTTGTAAACAAGCATCTCCTTGCTCTGCCTAGTGAGACTAACACTGACCTCGGCTCTGTGTACTCAGATCAGTGTCATGTGACAGAGAGCCCATCCCCCCTACAGTTAGAAACACAAGGCAGGGAACACGTAACCTCTGCAACGCCACCTAGTGGTTAACCCCTTCACTGCAAGTGTCATTTTCACAGTAATCAGTGCATTTTTATAGCACTGATCGCTGTGAAATTGACAATGGTCCCAAAAATGTGTCAAAAGTGTCCGATGTGTCCGCCATAATGTCGCAGTCACGAAAAAAATCATTGATCGCCACCATTACTAGTAAAAAAAAAAAGAAAATTAATAAAAATGCCATAAACCTGTCCCCTATTTTGTAGACGCTATAACTTTTGCACAAACCAATCAATAAATGCTTATTGGAATTTTTTTTAACACAAATTTGTAGAAGAATACGTATCGGCCTAAACTGAGGAAAAAAACGTTTTTTTTATATATTTTTTGGGGATGTTTATTATAGCAACAAGTAAAAAATATTGCATTTTTTTAAAAATTATCGCTCTATTTTTGTTTATAGCGCAAAAAATAAAAACCGCAGAGGTGATCAAAAACCACCAAAATAAAGCTCTCTTTGTGGGAAAAAAGGAACGTAAATTGTGTTTGGGAGTCACGTCGCACGACCGCTCAATTGTCTGTTAAAGCGACGCAGTACCGAATCGCAAAAAGTGGCCTGGTCTTTGACCACCCAAATGGTCCGAGGCTGAAGCGGTGAATGAACACATAATTCTTGCAAAAAATGTCTGCCGTTTGATGTGAGGCAGTACTTTATTATTATTATTATTATTATTATTATTATTATTATAATACAGGATTTATATAGCGCCAACAGTTTGCACATCACTTTAAAACGTTAGGGCAAACAGTACAGTTACAATACAATTCAATACAGGAGGAATCAGAGGGCCCTGCAATTTTAGAGCTTACAATCTAAAACTTTATTTATTTGTTGTGGGGATCTCAATCCCTTGATGTGAAGAGATAACTCTTATGTTAACAACAAGGTCATGAAAAATTTGTTACATATAAAGGTGACCAACATTAAGGTCATTTTAAGTGAATATAGTTTTCAGGGGAAGACATACCGAGAAGGGGATATTGCTTTTTTTTTTGCACTCTTTTGCTTCTGGGATATAAGTATCATTGGGAATACTGTTGAGAAGTACTGCAGAGAAAAAAAGAAATAATACAAATTAGGATAAACAAGGTAAAACATAAACATGAACAGGAACAGACCAGAAGGAATGGACTTTTCCCAATGGGCAGTCAACAAGAGTCCTAGTGTCTCGTAGAGCATCGGAGGGAATAGATGGTGCTTGTAGAGAACATTGAAGCAGCTTCCTTACACAAACATCCTGAAGATGAAGGGATTATTACCCCTAGGGCATAGTGGGATGAATTTTACAACCGTCTAGGCAAGAGGGGTCGGAATATTTGGTAGGCAGACCACTGAAGATGTTAATGTGTATTAGGACCATATTTCAAAAACAACAGAAAGGTGGTATTGCTGCCTTTGGGAATAGAAATAAATATGATACAACTGATATCTTGCAGCTTAGGTCTTCCCTTTTAATGGAAAGAAAGGGTTTATAAGCCCAAACTGGTCCAAAAAGGGCCATGCAGAGAGAGTAGTCACTTTGCCACAAAAAAAGTGTCAGGCCTCGTACACACGACCGAGAATCTCGTCATTAAAAAAAAAAACGTTTTCCTCGACGAGGTTCTTGTCAGTCTTGTCGAGAATCTTGTCAAGCTTTCTTTGCATACACACTGTCAAGACAAAATCTTGTCTTTCTCAAACGCGGTGACGTACAACACGTACGGCGGCACTATAAAGGGGAAGTTCGATTCCACTGGCGCCACCCTTGGGGTTGCTTTTGCTAATCTCATGTTACTGCGTGTTAAGTAAAAGTTTGGTGAGAGACGATTTGCGCTTTTCAGTCTGTTACAGCGTGACGAATGTGCTATCTCCATTACGAACGCTACTTTTACCAAAGGTGCGCTCCCATACTATATTCTGAGCATGCGCGGGTTTCTAAGCATACACACGAACGTGTTTCTCGTCGTAAACCAACCCGACGAGAAACGCGACGAGGAAATTGAGACGCCCGACGAGAAAAAAAGAGAGCATGTTCTCTTTTTTTCTCGTCGAGAAGCATACACGCAACCGTTTTTCTCTGCAAAAATGCTCTGCCAGCATTTTTCTTGATGGATTTTGCAGAGGAAAACGGTCGTGTGTACGAGGCTTCAGGCAACATGGTTGGCTAGTCGGGTATTGCAAAATAATAAAAAAAGGGAACATTGTCAAGGAGGAAAAGTTAGTGACAGTCATCCAGATGTGAGCAAGGTAGAAGAGGTGAACCCACTTTTGGCCTCTACTTTTGTGGCTTAGAAGAATATTTGCTTTTTTTCTGGAGGTTTTCATTTCAGTATTTCACTATTATAGGCCTAGGTGATTTGTGGTGTAGTTGAGGCTGGTAGTGTCTTTGGGCCCTTTTTTTTCTTGCAGGGTGTCTCGAACCCAACCAGAGAAGCGAGTTTGCATGCACAGAAGTCAGTACATGATGAAGCCCTTTAGGTCTCTGGATAGTCTTGATGTCTTTAGCAACAGTGGCATCTACTGCATCTTGTATAGTCAGTGTTAAGCATTTAGACACAGGTAGAGTCCGCTTGGCATAATTAATGTCTTCTTCCTCATCCAACAAGGCAGAGTCGATGGTCTGTTGAGAGACGCAGATGGTAATAATTTTAGATAGCTCTGAGGTATAGGTCAGTATTTCTCCATCAGATTTGGAATAGTTAGCTCCTGAGGAACTATGTTATCGGCGTAGCGGTGCTGAATAAAAAAGCAATATTGTATCATTAATTGCCTAAAGGAGATGCCTGGTAGTCTAAAACAATCATTTTTAGTGAAGTAAGGAAGACTAGAGTCACAAAGTCTGTGGCCTAGTGGAGATCTCACATCCTATCTCAAAGACATTGTTGCCACTGGGACAGGACTGGAGGTAAATCTCAACAAAGACAGTAATTAAAACATGCAGGGCATTGCCCCTTAAGCCTGGTAAACACCACCAGTTTGGCTCTGGACCACTAGACAGCTCTGGTTAGAGCCCCTGTACTGACAAGCCGATGTTAGTACAGGGATCTCCCCTGCTGTTCTTTTGTATTCTGACAGGGGGATAGCCCCCCGTCCAGAACGCTCCGGTCAGCGCTCTCAGGCATTGGCTGTCTCGTGTCCTCCCCGCATTAGCTAGCCCCCCTAGGAAGCGCTTTCCCAAGGGGGTTACCGAGTCTTGCATCCGGCATCCATAGTCGCCGACTAAAGGACTTGGTCCTGCCCTCACGTCATTGGAGTTGATTGACAGCAGCACGAGCCAATGGCTGCGCTGCTATCAATCTATCCAATGAAGAGCAGGCTGAGAAGAGCCAAGAAGCAAGCAAATTCTTGACTCTGGACTTTCGAGGGCTCAGGTGTGTAAACGGGGGCTCTGGGGGGGCCGGTAAGTAGCAGATGTTTTTTCACCTTAATGCATAAGATGCATTAAGGTAAAAAAAATGAAGGTTTACAACCCCTTTAAATCAGCTGACTTTGCCCAAACATTCAACCCGTGTGTACTAGGCTTTACCCAAAAATCCTCAAAAAACATTACCGCAAAGAAATGTAACATTTTTAAACTAAATATAATCATTTATTTTATTGCATAGTTGGTAACACAGGTACTGTATATAATACAGGTATATTATACAATTAAGCTTGTAAGTATTTTTTAGGTGCAAATCAATGTAATTGTGCACTTCTAAAGATAAAAAATTGATGGTAGGAAAATAAAATATCCAACCATAAAATTGCAATTAAAAATAATTGTACTCAGCTGCTCTTTCAAAGTTAGAGGATGTACAACTGAGATAGGCTGGGAAATATGTTTGATTAGTAAATCCGTGTGAATCGCATTCAGTTTTAGAAACACCACACCACGAGAGATTTTGTAAATCAGGATTTAAGAACATCCCAGTATTTACTTCACGTGCTAAAGAGAACAATCTGTGATAAGAGGAGAGGTCAGTCACATGACTCTGATAGCGTTTTTTCCTATTCATTAAAGCACTTTTGTAAAGTATTGTGCTTAATAAATTTGCTATTTTGTTTTTTTAGCACAGGGTTATGGCCATGATAAATTTCTTAATAAAGTGGCGCCTTAGAATCCTTAAGATTTCATTTTGCCAAGGCTAACTGCACAGAATTGCTCCAATTTGTACTATTTAAATGCATTTTTTTTTTCTAATGGAAAGTTGATGGCCATCAGTAGTACAGGCAACAGTGTTGTTTTGTGAGATGTTTCTGTGTTCTTGGCAATGGCATAAAAAACAGCAGCAAGAATCCTGCTTGTACCCCACCCCACAAAATTAACCACAAATTACCACTCTGTTTAAACCACATTATGGCTCTTAATAATAGATTTTAAATCCTAGACTTTAAATCCCAATTTTAGAGCCCTTTTATTTGGATAAAGTGGGGAAGGGTTAGAACCTCTGCCAGGTTTTTATTGTTGTTTGTGTCTCTACTTGTCCCGTCCCTTGGGCAAGGGCTCAGAGGGGCAGGAACAGATGGAACGGTTTCCAGTAAAACACCGACAAAACCCCTATTTTAGTGGAGAAAAGGAATGGTTAGAACATTTCAGGTTTTTATGGTTTTCAGAGAGGGATAATTTTCACAATGGAATTCCCAGTGTTTCAGTGGTGGATATGAAAGGTAATGCAACCAAAATTTTAGGTATCAAAAGGGTGGCAAATGTCTATGGAGACGAGTAGGTTGGATTAAGGATATACAATAGGACTCAATGGTGAATCATTGATTGAATCAATTATTTAACCTTTGAAAGTGGCAGATGTCAAAAAATGCTCCATATTACATATAAAACTAATATATGACATAGATTTCATAAAATACTTATCCAAATAGTTAGCAGACAAAGAAAGATCCAGCAAACACTCAATTGATTCTACCTATCCAGTTGGCATTATAAATGTGCCAAACAGTCTTGCAAGTGTCCAACAGTTAAAAAGTGACAAATAATGCCCCTATGCTTTAGATGTTGATGCATTTTTGGGGCCACTCACTACTCCTGATCACTTATTGGATTAATGGTTTATTGTTGTAAAAATGTTCTGCCTTTAACTACCTTCAGTATCTTGTGAGGGGCAAAACAACAGGTTCACTTAACTGCCCCATCCTCAGTAGCACATAATTGGATTACCTTCTCTTTGCTCTCCCCCTCCACTGCTTAATTTGGTTTCCATGAGCAAACAGAGGAAGCCCTATGTAAGCAACGTGGAGCTTTCTCTTTCGGGTTTACTTTAAAAGAAAGCATATGGCTAGCCACTTTCAATGCCAAATCGCATGCTCATTTTGGCCGATCGGGCAATCGTAAATGCTGGACAGACACCCCTGGTTCTGGCCTTTATCTTGGTGAATAAAATTGTTCAAGAAAACCCTTTTAGGAATTTTATTTTTGCATATGATTAGTATGCTAGAAAAGGTCTACAGAGATTGCAGCCTGTCCATAGACCTGAAATCATTTCCAAATCTAGTTATTATTGGCTAGATCTGTAAATGGTAACCTTGTGTCCATAGTTTGGGCACACGTGCACTTTATATGGAATCTGTGGGGTTCCCATTGATTACTTTTTTTTTAAAGGTGCTCTAGGGATTTATTGTTTTTTTATTTTAACTCCTTAAAGCAGAATTTCTGTCTTTTTTTAAGTTTTAAACACTTGCTGCAAGCATAGCAACGTAAAATAGGTTTGTAGCTTCTGAGCTACTGACTAGAGATCCCTGATCAACCTGGAAAGATCTTCTTCTAGAGTATTCTGGACTTTCTGGAAAGCCTATTTAAGATACCCAGATCTCTTCTGCTTACTCCTCAAACTGAACTGAAGTCGTGGTTCATGTAACTCGATGTGGGCTTTGGTCAGCTTTACAGGAAAGCCTTGAACATTTTTCTATAGAAAAGGCATTAGTTGTTACTATAGCTATCAACGGTCTTCATTTATGAAAGTGCTGGGTCTTGAGACCTGGGCCTTGACTACAAACGGCAGATCTCAAACATTGACATAAATTATTGCATGGCACGCCACCCATGTCAGACAGAGAACATGCTCCTGTGTGGCTTTGCTGGATAGTCTGTAGTCTCGAAATTCTACCAGAACAAAGTGACAATCCATAAACCCACCAATCTTACAGCGTGAGCCCTGACTTTTTTGTTAAAGCCCAACCCCTCGTTGGGAAATTAAGGAACTGTAGCTGTTATAACAGAGGTGTTCATCGTGCAAATTTGTGTAGCTTTTAGGCTGCTCAATTTGCAGTACATTTTAGCAGTCACTGTTTTGGGACTCCAGAACAATAGCAAACTAAAACCCTTTCTTTAAAATAGCACGACAACACATGGGGGGTAAAATAAAGGGACCCCCTCTCTCCAGTAACAGAAATATTGTCTTCCTTCAGAGGAATAGGTACAACTTTTTCTCCAACTGCAAAAAAAAGAATTCCACAAATTATAAGATCAGTTAAGGTCTGTTTAACGAGGAATTAATTCAACTTTGGGTTATAGCTAATGTGTTTGTACTTGTTCCACTAAAACTAGGGCAGCATCAATCAGTGTCTGTAAGTGATACTGCAGGGTAAGGAGCGTTTCTGAGTGGCATAGATTGCATAGTGTGTGTGCATTATATGTACATATATAATTGTGTAGAGCATGTATAGTTGAGAAATGTGTTATTACTGTATAGTGCCTGACTACCGTGTATTGCCCCCTAGCAGCTCTGCTTAGTGAACTTTTTTCATTGTGTCAGATATTGCTGATGTGGTATTGGTCAGTCAGTCAGCCTGTGTTGCCCGTCGAAGGTTTGTCTCATTGATTTTGTTGTTAAAGGCACTGGCACGTGAATAGTAAAGCCAAATGTTTTGTACGGTCTCTTCTTTTCACTATGTGTGTTTTTCGAGTGAACGGATTCTCTTTTAAAAACATTTGCTTAGAATTCCAACTTTTTAATACTCTACCTAATGATTAAGTTCTAACATAAGTTCTAATATTTAAAATCTTTAGCTAAAAAGATCTAAAACAGACCTACTTCATGCATAACATAATATTTCTCTATTGATGGGATGAAATGAGCTCTGTGTGGAAGAAAGATTTTATACAGATTTTAATATAAATAAAAAAGTTATTTCGCGTTTTTTGTTTCCTTCTTTCATTCTTTTCTTTCAATATTGATTGACCCAGCAGGACATATTCCTGGCTGTGGGATAAAGCCGTTTCGCCCTATACAGGTGTTTTGCCCACACAGTTTTAGCGCCTTTTTTACACTCCACTCATGACAAATTCATTACAGGCACCTGCCCTGTATTACCCCAGTGGAGGCTTAGGACACGAGATCCCTAATGAAGACTAGCAAGACCGTGAAATATGATTTCATCAATAAGTCATAATGCAATGAAGTCGCAACATTAGTTTTTAGTAAAAATAAATCTGATCCCTGGTAAAAAAAAAAAAAGGCCCTTTCTTAAAATTCTGCTCCCATGTTGTTGTTTTAAGTCTACGGGCTAACGTAAAATTCTATATTTTCTTCTAACTTTCCTTTTACTTTAAAAAAAAGTGTATATAAAACATTTGGCCGTAAAATTTCTTCTGTTTGTGTTATGTGCATATATTATTTCTCGTATTGCTCTGTCGAATTTTCTATAATTCATGCATTTTTCTTTGGTTCATGGTCCACATGCTTTGGCCAACCTTTTTAACAGTTCAGTAATCGTTCTGCTTTCTGCATTACATATCTACGTGCTTGTTTATATGTGCGTATAATCATCGAGGCAGCAAATACGTGACTTCAGGAACATAGTTAAAACAATTTTACTATGTTACCGTCCTTTTACAGATGAACAGTTATGGCTCGCCCAGCTAGAAT
This sequence comes from Rana temporaria, assembly GCF_905171775.1. Classification (NCBI taxonomy): domain Eukaryota; kingdom Metazoa; phylum Chordata; class Amphibia; order Anura; family Ranidae; genus Rana; species Rana temporaria. The sequence goes on from NC_053491.1 coordinate 443,627,426, forward strand.
CTATGATAAATCACAATACATCGTGATAAACTAGCACAGAAACTCTAGTTTGATTTATTTGCAAACTGTATGTCAATTTGATTGCAAGCGCCAATTCTCTTTTTGTTGTATGTGCATTATACAGTGGAATAATTGTTTTATTTATCTTTTATTAAAATAAGTTGAATCTCTATAAGCAGTTAATAATGGTGGGTTGTAGTTCCGTCCAATCCATCTTTACCGTGTGATCAATGAAGCTGTATTACCTTACCCTATTGTTGTATCAATACCGCATTGCAGGGGAGACTAATCAACACCCTTACAAATTCCACACTGCCCATTTTATACAAGTAGATTGATAGGTAGACAAATATATAAATAGATGTTTGTAGTGTATCTGGCAATGCATGTTTTTTTGCCTTTACTATATTTGATGATAGATATATGATTTAATAATCTGATGTTATATAAGTGTACGCACAGCCTTAAAAAAACTTAAAAAAAGAATAATCAACACCCTTTCAAATTCCACTCTGGCCATTTTATACAAGTAGATAGACCAATAGATAAATACATAGTTTCAGTGTATCAGGCAATGTGTGATTTTAGTTCCTTTACTGTATATGATAATAGATATATGATTTAATAATCAAATGTTATATAAGTGGACGCACAGCATTAAAAAGCAAAAAAACAAAACAAATCCTGTGTCAGCTACAAGAAAGATCTATATAAAGTAACTTGGATAAAATGTACATATCAAATTATCAAATTAAAGATGAACTATATGACTATATGGATATATAACTATAATACTTTCTATATGGCCATTGTTTTGTCCGTAATGGTATTTTCCACTATTTTGTAGATGTTTAAAATGTGTGTATATATATATATATATATATATATATACATACACACATATATATATATATATATATATATATATATATATTTATTAGAATTTGATGAATGTACAAATCTGAATACCATAAATACTGTTGTGTATTACATTATCTAAATAGCCTTTATATTCAATTATTGTATTCATAGAGCAAGTACTCTCTATTCTATAGACTGCATAAGTAACTAAAAAGTATTAAATAACTTGTATATGTATCACCTAACTTCTGAGTGTAATGTTTTGTGATATTTATTTCATACTTCTGCACTCCATAATATCTTTTATAAATTACAAGGATAATGGTTGGTACTTTTTATGTGTTCTGTATACAGTCACATATACAACACATGCATATTGTAATGGAATGCTGCAAAATGAACATTAAGAATATTTTAATTAAGTTGTCCAAGTATTTCTTCTATATGATTTTTTTTGTAGTATGTGAAGTTATATATTATAAGTGCTCCGTAAACTGCTGGTGCTATATAAATCCTGTTTTATAATATATATATATATATATATATATATATATATATATATATATATATATATATACAGTGTAGATATATATATATGAGAGGGAGAGAGAGCGGGAGGTATGAATTTACACACTGATTCACTTTCTACATGCAACATTAATTTTTCAAGCAGAAGAATTGAGTTAATTATTTCAAAGTGCATTCTTCTCCTTTAAAAGGTAAATAGCAGGGTGTAGATAGATGTATATCGCATTGTTTAAACAAGGTAGGCACAGTAGGTGACAGAAGTGTGAAACGTTTACTGGGTATGTTAGTGTATGTAGCATCATCTATTAGCAAAAAGATATAGCCTAAAGACGTAATATCTGCCAGAAAATACAGTTGGGAATAGAAGTGTACACTGCAAATGAGTGCGTTTATGAGAGTAAGAAAAGCGACAGACAACACATATACAAGTATCGTGCATGAAAGCTAATTAAGGTCTAGTGAGAGATAAAGAACCATAAAATGTAAAAAAGTGAACAAAAACTACTAAAGTCTCATAGTTTGCACTGATTGCAGTAGAATGCAAAAAAAAATAAAGCCAGTAAAAATGTTTAAATTCCAAAAAACTGAACCCTAAAGAACATAAATATAGAGAAATAAGATATAAGTAAAAAAAATGAATGGATATATATAAAACATGTTAAAAAAAGAAAGTGCAAGGAACAATCATTGCATAATGATAGTAAACAGCGTGGAATGTGAGAAAATTAGATGTTCCGTCGAAACTTTCCAGACTGGAACAAGCGGAGAAACTTTTAGAGAGCAAACATGGAAGTATGAAAAATAGGTTTTAAAAAGAAAGAACAGAAGAGCAAAGATCTAAAAAAAGAAATGAAAAAGTGCTTTATAAACCGAAGAGAGCCCGAGAGAGACATCTGTAGACCGTCAAACAAAGGAAAAAAAAAAAAGATGAAGAGACCAATTGAGATACTTTCAGAAAAAGCCAGTCAATGGCTTGTAGGAAAGATGAAGTAAAAAAAATGCAATTGAAAAAACACCGTAGGAAGTAAAAATCTAAATAAACTAAAAGAGGGTGAAAGGTAGTTTTTTATTTGCGTACATAAGAGCCAAGGTAAAATGTAAGTATAAATGACACATTATGACACAATAAAATAGGTTTAAAAAGCAGAAAACAAGGGAGAAGTGCAAAAAGGAGAAAGGAAAAAGAATAAAAAAGGAAAAAAAACACCACCAACACGTAACAGGATAAATACCTGAAAGTGAAAAGGCAGAGTATTACCAACAATTCAAACAAATGCCCTTTAAAAAAAATAAAAAATCTGGAAATGTATGTAGTTCTTATGCTATTTAGAAAAGCAAAGGATAAAAAGGAACATTATTACTTGTCTAAAATATATATAAAATATATATGACAAGATGTGGATTAAGATAGAAAAAATCAATTAGGAAACTACTGTAATAAAGGTCAGGTTAAAGAGGGAAAAAATAACAGGTAGCTTAAATACAGCAAAAAAAAGTCAGATATGGGAAATAAAAAATAGGTTTATAAACCTAAAGGCTAAAAAAAAAAAGAAAACCTGAAGAGGAACGAAGGTCGTTGCGGACAAATACGTCTGTAGGCTCCTGCGCCGTAAGGGTTAAAATCCTTAGTGTGGGATAGTAGGAAGAGAGAGTGTACGGAGAAAATGAAAAAAAGCTGGGAAAACAGGAGAGAGAGAAATTTACTCTGAAAAGCAGCGTCTTTAAAATGTGTGACTTGGCTGGAATATATTGGGCAGTGCCAGCAAAACCGCAGAGAACGAGGGAGCGAGACAGGAGCGACAGAGTAAAGGACTAGAGGGAGGAAAAAGGGAAAGAGATATTTCATATTTCATTTCACTATTAATAGAGGGTGGTTTTCTGTTTTGTGTGAGGAATAGCAAGGTATTTGGTGATTACCGTGCCTGTTTTTTTTTTATATTTCTCATAAAAAATATATGAAAAAAATAAAATAAATAAAGGGAACAACAAACAGGCATCTGCTTCATCTCTCTCCCCCTCTCTACATTTACACACACACACGCACGCACCATCTTCAGCCATGAGCGACTGCTTTAATTCTTGTGCCAAAAACTGCGTGGCAAAATAAATCAAAATTAAAAATGAAACCAAAATAAATAATAGCAGAGATAACAGGACAGAAGAGAAAGTCAACAACCAATAACTCTCGGTCTCATCGGCTGCAAGAAAGTAAAGCGTCAAACTTTCGCGTATGCAATTTTTTTTTTTTTATTAAGTTGTCGGTTTTGGCAAAACCTTTTTTCTGCCTTCAATATTTTTTTCACGCTCTCTCCCTCTCTTTAGCTCTACACCTCCCTCCTCCCTTCCCTCTCTCTCTTTCTCTCTCTCTCTCTCACTCGCTCTCCCCTCCCTTTTTCTCTGCTATTGGCTAGCTTCTTCATTTCACTTTGCCAAAAAGGTGGGTCTGTTCGAATCAGTCTCTCTCTCTCTTTTTTTTTTCCTCTCTCTTTTCCCTGGCATCGATGCTGGCCACCAATTCAGCACGGAGAGTGAAAGCAGGAGAGAGGGGGAACGAGAGAGAGAAAGAGAGAGAGTTTAAGCGGATAGAAAAAAAAAAAACAGCCTTCTCTTTTGCTCCAAATCTCCTACTCGAGAAAAAAAAAAACATTACTTTTTTCTGTTTATCATCCATTTTTTCCCCTCCTTCATGTTGCTTTTGTCAGTTTTGTTAATCCATCTGTAGTATTCTAATGCATACTAAGAATTTTTTTTTTCTCTTTTTTCTTCCATATTCCGTCCGTTTTGCGGACAACAATTAAGTTCCCTCCATTGTTTCTCCAGCACTTGGAATTACGTATCCATTCATTTGAGGCCTTTGCACGTTAATAACTTTCTGAGATATTGCCATCTTCTGCTGTCTTAATTTACTTCTTTTTTTTTACAGTTGTGTCCCACATTTAGGAAAAGGACATGTTCTGTACATGATTAGGCATAGATTTGTCTGCGGTTGTATGCTTTGTCCCTTTTTTCACCCCTTCCATACTTAATTTTTTTTTATTTATCAATCCGCTTCGTGTTCTCCCTTTCTCTCTCTCATTGCAATTCTGATGAGCTCAGAATCTGGATGTTTTTAAATACCGTCAGGACTTCGATATGACATCAAGAGATGGTAAACCTTTCCCCTCTTTCACACTCATTCATGTCATGTCGTCAAAACTTCATATTTTCAACTGCAAGCTTTTTTTTCCTCAACACCGCAAAAAAAAAAAAAAAAAATCAAGTATAATATTTTCCAAAATATTATGACACTTTGCATGGAAATTGGATTAGATAAAAACTGTTTAACATTAATTTAATAACTGTAAACAAACGACAAATTAATTATATATGCAAAAATAACTTTCCTTGGACTGTTAGCTTTATTTATTTATTTATTTATTTATTTATTTCAGGATGAATTTCACCCCTTCATCGAAGCTCTTCTTCCCCATGTGCGTGCATTCTCATACACATGGTTCAATCTCCAAGCAAGGAAGCGCAAATACTTTAAGAAGCACGAGAAGCGGATGTCAAAGGACGAGGAGAGGGCGGTGAAGGACGAGTTATTAGGGGAGAAGCCTGAGATCAAGCAGAAGTGGGCGTCACGGCTCTTGGCCAAGCTGAGGAAAGACATCCGGCCAGAGTTCCGAGAGGACTTTGTCCTGACCATCACCGGGAAGAAACCTCCGTGTTGCGTCCTCTCCAACCCAGACCAGAAGGGCAAAATTCGGAGGATTGACTGCCTCCGCCAGGCAGATAAGGTGTGGAGGCTGGACCTGGTGATGGTCATCCTGTTTAAGGGGATTCCGCTGGAGAGCACAGATGGGGAACGTCTCTATAAGTCGCCCCAATGCTCAAACCCAGGGCTGTGCGTACAGCCTCACCACATTGGGGTGTCCATCAAAGAGCTGGACCTCTACCTGGCCTTTTTCGTCCACACGCCTGGTAAGTCTTGGCCTTACATCACTGTCTACATCACACTCATTTCAGCATAGATGTTTTTCAGTTCAAGATCTTTATCACTGGCAAATCCAAATTGACATTGATCCAGTGTAATGAAAATGTATGTTAAGATATTAGAGACAAAACTGAGGCAATAGGCATAACTACAATACATGAGTTATATATTTATTTTATAAATAAATATGTATATAATATAAAATATATTCTCATTACACCAAATAACTTATAGCCAATTAATACAGTGGCCCTCATCTGTATATGGGTAACGATGTACATCCTGTTAGGCTTTTGGGGCCTAAACTTCATTGAGCACTGTCAAGTCTGGTTTGCCTTTAGTCACACAGAGATTTTAAAAGAAAAAACAAAAATAATGAATATTTCTTAAGAGAAACTTAAATATGTTTTAAGACTTTTTTTCAGACTGATGTCTATGCTTCTTTATTTTGTGAATAGATCGTTTTTAGGAAAACCCATTTTTAAAAATGTATCCTTGTAAATATACAAGGTTTGGAGGTAACAGGAAAAATAGGAAACTGGCATGACAAATACCACTATTTCTAAACACAAAAATGACATATGTTTTCAATTTTTATTTTGGGTAAAAGGGATCGAAGATGTGATAAGTTCATTTGCATACACGTGTAATAATAAAAATTATTTAAATTGAGAATTCATTTAATAAGGTCTTAGCAATTTCTGTCATAGGAAACCACAAAGCAAGGTATGCAGGATGAAATTATGAGAGACACTAATCAAATAAAAAAAAATATATATGTTTTTATTGTTAAAACAGAAAATTATGTATATATATATATATATATATATATATATATATATATATATATATATATATATATATATATATATATATTTTATTCAGCTGTAGCTCATTTGCAATTACAGTATTTCTATTTTGAAAACCAATGACAAATATATGACGTATAGCTATGAATACCGTAAAATATATTTGCAAAAACGGAAATGAAGTTTAAAAAATATTCCTGTACAATTGTGTCTGTGAAGCCAGGTATATGTGTATTTATAATGTTTTTACAGCTTGTTTTGTAGTCATTAATTTGACTTTCGCTGCTTCCTTAAAATAATGACCAGCCAGCTTGGTTCAAACTTTTTCCAGGCATACTTTGGCACTGATGGAATGCGCGCATAGCAAGAAGTAACACTTTATCCAAATCACAAATCTGGGCAAAAAAATAATAATTTTAAGTTTGAAAATACGCTGTGTATATTTTATCTATCTATCTATCTATCTATCTATCTATCTATCTATCTATCTATCTATCTATCTATCTATCGTATCTATTGTATCAACCTATCTATCTATCTATCTATCTATCTATCTATCTATCTGTCATTTACGAAAGTATTATTATTTAAAATTTCTTAGTAAACTAAGACAACCATACTAGATGGTAAGGACTGTAAATATCTAGTACTTAAAATACACACACATAAAATTTGTAAAAATATCTGGATATAGCCTATATGTATATAGGGACCTAGTACAGTATACAGGAGTATGAAGAAACTCAAAGAGTTCCCTTATTTTCATTTTGAAGACACTTATATCATGAATTTCGTGGCTGCAGAGCTCACGCTCTAATAGACAGAACAAATTAACCAAATACTGTTAGAGGTGAAAACTAGGTAGTGTTCTCCAACAAGCATTTCCATGACTGTATAGAAGACAGAGAGCTAAAGCTGGAATCGTTAACACATCACACTCTCCCGCAGAGCTTACGCTCTAATAAACAAAGGGACACCTAAAAAACTGGCACAGTTGAAAGATCTTATGGGCATGTGATTATATTAATTATGGCATACAGTAGGGTGGGTAGACAGGGGATATCGTAGAGAAAATGAGTGCCCTGGAAGTTTTCTTGCATTAATCAAAAAAGAAAAAAGAAAAAAAAGAAAAGCTTTATAGAAAGTGACTGTGTTAATAGATCAGTGAACAACAAAGCCTGTGCTGATTTTGGCCGGGAAACCAATGAATCCTGTGGTGAAAGCACGACTGTGTGTTCTGGTTGGAAGTGTGAGGAAGGTCAGGGCCCATATGGAGGAGGACCTGACCTATGACCCGCCACATATGACATGCCATTCACAATTATTTTCTGCTCCGATGAAACATTCACCGAGATCATGAACAGAACTGTAAAGATAATAAGCGTGTGATTGCAAGTGTAGCAACATGTTCGATTTTTTTTACAAAAAGGATATGGCAAAAATCCTGCCTAAGGGGATGATGGAGTTACAGGGGGTGGAGGGGGTAAACCTGCTACAGGCCTGATGGAGATCAGGAAGTATGCTAAGGTTATTACTGAACTAGACCAACTTCTGGTACCCCCACTACAAAGCTATGGGCACAATATGTGCGTCTACTATGACATCAGTATATTAAACGTGGTGACATCAGCACAACAATGCCACTGTGGTGCCTGGGCCTAGGCTCATAAAGGTGCAATTATGCAAAAAGACAAAGGAGGGTGGCTCTAAAATGTTGAGGAGCAACTATATACGAATAATTTAATCCAAGTACTGTTCTTTCCATACACACCTTTTTGAAATCCAATTTTTTAAACGTCGCCTATCTAGATTTTTAAGGGTAAAAGTTTGACGCCATGCCACGAGCGGGCGCAATTTTAAAGCGTGACATGTTGGGTATCATTTTACTCGGCGTAACATTATCTTTCACAATATATAAAAAAATTGGGCCAAATTTATTGTTGTCTTATTTTTTAATTAAAAAAAGTGAATTTTTTCCAAAAAAAGTGCGCTTGTAAGACTGCTGCGCAAATACGGTGTGACAAAAAGTATTGCAATGACCGCCATTTTATTCTCTAGGGTGTTAGAAAAAAAAAATATATAATGTTTGGGGGTTTTAAGTAATTTTCTAGCAGAAAAAAATGTTTTAGTCTTGCAAACACCAAATCTGAAAAACACCTGAGGTCTTTAAGTGGTTAATATGGATTTCAAAAAGGTGTGTATGGAAAGCTTTACTTGATATACCTTTGAGGGTCAATCAACTGACAAATTGCACATTAAGACATCATGGTGAGTTATGTATGAATAGCCCAAATCTCATTTTTGATAAGTAAGTTTTCTTTGAAAAAGAGCACAACATGAAAAGCAAACTGTAACACATATAAATCACATGGACATAATATATAAATGCATGCCAATGGGAAAAAAAAGAAAAATGGAACCTCTGTTCACTTTCTGTTTCCTTTAAAAATGCAACAAATGTAAAGTACATCAAGAATATACAAAAAAAGACCGCATTAAAAATGCTTATGAAATGTACATAAAAATGCCAAAATGTGAATGTCTCCTTAAAGCTAAAAAAAAAAAAAGATTTACCTCTGAGGTGAGTCCCTTTTCCCACTGGTTTAGCTTAGGGGATAATGCATAGGGTGATATACTTTCCCTATTCCTTGCTTCCGCAGGATTCCTCCAGTAGCAGCTCTCTGATGTCATCCTGTACAATGCAGGACCAGCAGTCCTGCATCATACAGGAGGATGCCAAGGGCCCGCCCACAACTATGGAGCGTCAGGCAGTGAAGGAGAGTGTGGACTGCCGAGGAAGCGAGGAATAGGGTAAGTATATAATCGTATTAATCATCCCCTTTGCAGTGGGGAGGGGGACCCTCTGCAAGGGTAAATCTTTTTTTCTCCAAAATGTAATCTTAATGTACATATAACACAATGCAATCCAATTACCTTTACTTTGTTAAGCATATTAATGTAAGGCTAGCAAATTATCCAGAGTGTTACAGAACATGTAGAATCGTCCCCATCATTCTTCGCCCCCTGGCAAAGCTTAGCATCTGTATCACCCAGTGACCCTCTTTGTTTAGCCAATAGTGGGAGGGTCTGGATCGATGTCACATAGCTCCTCCTGGGTGGTGCCATCCTGTTGTTGGAGGGACAGACTCCATTTCACATAGTTCCCTACTGTCTTTGTCAGCCTGTAATTGAAGGGACAGGCCCTATATTCCATAGCTTCTACAATCTGTGTCACCCGAGGGTGGGAGGGACATATTCCATGTGACACAACTCCTAGGTGGTGTCACCTTGTGGTGGGATGGACAAACCCCATGTCACATAACTCCTCCTGTCTGTGTGACCCTGTAGTGGGAGGGTCTGACTCCATGTCACATAGCTCCTCCTGTCTGTGTCACCCTGTGATGGAAGTGACAGACCCCATGTCACATACCTCCTACATCCTGTTTTCCTGTGGTGAGAGGGACAGACTCCATGCCACCCAGCTACTCCTGGATGGTGTCACCCTGTGGTGAGAGGAACAGACTCCATATCACATAGTTCCCAACTGTCTGTGTCACTGTGTGATAGTAGGGACAGACTCAATATATCAGAGCTCCTCCTGGGTAGTGTCACCTTGTGGTGGAAGGGACAGATTTAATGTCACATAGCTCCTCCTGGGTGGTGTCATCCTGTGGTGGGAGGGACAGGCTACAAGGCACATAGTTTCCTACTGTCTGTGTCACCCTGTGGTGGGAGGACAAACTCCATATCACACAGCTACCCCTGTCTGTGTCACCCTAGGCACAAACTCCACGTCACATAGCTGTGTATCAACTTCACTTTTCAGAATATGAGAAGCTGCCACATTACCACCAGCTGCAGTAAATATTTTTATCTATGGTAAATTAATTATTGTCCTGAATCTCAACAGCTGAAATTGATAGGTCAGTATTACTTATTTTAAAATATTCAACATTTCGTGTAATGTTAACCTGTCAATTACAAGACAGAGAAATTGTACACATACTTATAAATATATATTAAAAGTGAGCTAATGGTAACATTTCCCATTGTCCATGGCAACCATTCAGTTTTGATTATGTATTTTTCAAACCTGGATTATGAAATTGACAGATAAATAAATTTTTGCCTAAGCAAACCATACATGGGGCCTGTAAAGCCAACACAACCTTTTCTTTTTTTTTTCGCAATTCGAATTTTAGGGAATTTTTGTTTTAGAGTGAGTGTAGAGTGATGATGTTAGATTTTTGCTTGTAATAATCAAAATATATACCATTTACATATTGATTAGGTTTGCATAAACAAGGATTATGCCGCGTACAGAAGATCAGACATTCTGATCCAATGTTCGCTCAAACTTGTCTTGCATACACACGGTCACACAAATGTTTTCGGAAATTCCGATAGCCAAGAAGGCGGTGACGTACATCACTACAACGAGCCGAGAAAAATGAAATTCAATGATTCTGAGAATGCGCCTAATTGATTCCGAGCATGCGTATGATTTTTGTGCGACAGAATTGGACACACACGATTGGAATTTCCGACAAGAACCAGACCTTAAACATTTGTTGTCAGAAATTCCGACAGCAAATGTCCGATGGAGCCTACACATGGTCAGAATACCCGACCAAAAGCTCACATCGAACATTTGTTGTCGGAAATTCTGATTGTGTGTACGCGGCATTATTGTGAAGGTCAAGTTTTGTGTCTGATGTAATTTTCTGGCTTTCATATAGATGCAGGAGGCTTCTTCTTGGGAACTGACCCACATCCTGCCATCCACAAACTCTTTAAACTTAGACGCGAGAAGCTGCGCAAAGGGGAACCAACCTATCCTCTATCTCTTGCTGATATGACATCTGTTTCCCGATACAGGCCATGGTATAGCAGCAAGGTAGAACATGCCATTGCTGAGGTGTGAAATATTTTCCCCATCATGTATAACAACATACACGTTAAATATACTAGTCTGCTGGAAATATTGTAAGCAGCAGTATGTAACCTGCCTGTACATGGCAGGTATTCCTTCGGCATGTAAATTAATGGCTTTCACTGATATACCGGACACATTTTGATCACTTTTTCCACTTTCAGCAACAAAACTTTTAATCAAAACCTTTGGTGGCTTTAATTATTTAACATTCAATTGCCTGAGACCAGGAAATTGTATACATGGACCGTTGTGTTTCATGTAAATTCTTTTTTGATAGAAAGTTGATGGAAAGCTTGCAAAATTGCCATGGCCAGCATTGGTCAAAGCCATTCAGACAATTTTTATACTGTGCATTTAAAGATTTGAACATAATAAATAGATAAATGGTGGTCCAGAGTAGATGTTGATTCAACTGTCTACTTTACTGACAATATCCAATTTTTTTTTTAATTTTTATACTCAAAAAATAATCAGGTACATTAACATCTTTCTGTGTGACTGGCAAAGAAAATGTGTTCAACTTTTAAAGGGTCACAAAGTCCATATGGAAGAAAGCCCCAATTAAAGTCCCATTACCCCTTCCCATACTTTGTTAAAAATGTAAGGATGGAGGCATTCCATTGTTTAAATCTAGGCTGTGATGGGTTGCTTTTTCTTTAAGCCTTGTACACACGATAGGTTAACCAGAGGACAACGGTCTGAAGGACCATTGTCTTAGGTTAACCGATGAAGCTGACTGATGGTCAGTCACCCCTACACACCATAGGTTAAACAACCGACCGTGTCAGAACGCGGTGACGTAAAACACAACGACGTGCTAAAAAAATGAAGTTCAATGCTTCCAAGCATGCGTCGACTTGATTCTGAGCGTGCGTGGATTTTTAACCGATGGTTGTGCCTACTAACGATCGGTTTTGACCTATCGGTTAGGAATCCATAGGTTAATTTTAAAGCAAGTTGGCTTTTTTTTAACCTATGGTTAAATAACCTATGGGGCCCACACGCGATCGGTTTTGATCGATGAAAACGGTCCATCAGACCGTTGTGCTCTGGTTAACCTATCGTGTGTACGAGGCTTAAGAATTGTCCATATGGAAGAAGCAACCTGAGTACTGCATGTAAGTCCTGGGGCAGCAACTCCGTTAATAGGCTAACTTTAATTTCCCAAAAAATGAATGCATGAGTCAGGGAAATGCCTGCTTCTATAAGAGCCCAATCACACAGGCATTTTTTATTTGTCACAGTTACTATTTAACTGACAAATGCTTCCCTGAGTTGTTGAGTTACTCTTAGTTTTTGGCAGTAACTTCTCTTTGTCTAGATTTCCGACTTCCTTTGCTAACAGGGTGCAAGAAGCAGAGACGTAAAAAAAAAAAAAAAGAGCAGAGCAACCAATACTGGTGTCATCAACCTGACAACAGCATGGTATCTGATTGGTTGCTACATATTTATCCTCTACAATTACATAAAAGCCCACATTTTCAATAACGAGCGAAAGGAACGCCTATTATTGCAGCCTAGTCTCCAAAATGAGGTCGTTCACAAGCTGCCCTTGCAAATATTATATGAACGCAAGTGATATAATATAAAATATTATTAACAGAATTATAAAGGATTCTTATAGTAAGAGTTACTGGTTTTCCAAGTAAGTTTCCTTAAAAAATAAATATATATGTTAATTGCAATAAAAATAACACTTTTAATATGGGCTAGAGCCATTGTGTATGAGATTTAATCTCGGCCACTCAATGCCACAGAAAACATTTGTTGGGTTTGTTGGCTGTTTGAACACAAGCGCTTATGTTTGAATGTCAAATGTAACGTTTGTTAAGAAAAGACTTGCTTTGACTGCAGTTCAAACGCACCTGAATAGGACAAGCTGCATCTAAGAAAACCAATCACAACACAATGCAGATCAAATGCAGTCTCTGAACTGCCATGTGTACTGCTCAGTTGAAGTCAAAGGGATTTTGATGACCTGTGCTTGTGCTCGTCACCAGCAGAAGAACAGCATCCATTTGACATGAGCCCTTAGGAAGTTGAATATTTTCAATAATACCAGACTCAAATGGAGTCTGATCTTTAGAGCATACCAGACTCAAATGGAGTCTGATCTTTAGCGCATACCAGACTCAAATGGAGTCTGATCTTTAGAGCTTATGCTATTAAAAAAAAGATATTTACATACATAAGTAGAAATTATTTCTCTAAATGATTCCAATGCAACTGAGCTACCACTTGACCATGCACATCAATCTTATGCCGCGTACACGCGATCGGTTAAACCGATGAGAATGGTCTGATGGACCGTTTTCATCGGGCAAAACCGATCGTGTGTGGGCCCCATCGGTTAGTTAACCATTGGTTAAAAAAAAGGCAACTTGTTTTAAAATTAACCGATGGATTCCTAACCGATAGGACAAAACCGATTGTTAGTAGGCACAACCATCGGTTAAAAATCCACGCATGCTCAGAATCAAGTCAACGCATGCTTGGAAGCATTGAGCTTCGTTTTTTTAAACACGTCGTTGTGTTTTACGTCACCGCGTTCTGACACGATCAGTTTTTTAACCGATGGTGTGTAGGCGCGACGGACCATCAGTCAGCTTCATCGGTTAACCGATGACAACGGTCCTTCAGACCGTTCTCATCGGATGGACTGATCGTGTGTACGAGGCTTTAGGATCTGATTATCCAGATGGACCAATCACAAGCCAATGATTACTTTGGGTGCCTTAATGTGTGGGGGTCATTACTAGTCCCCCTGTGGCAAGGGGTGGGCGAGTTTACAGTAGGGATGAGGGTGCCTTCCTTCTGTTACAAGGCTAACAGGATTAGTGACAGCGACAGTGATTTTGACAAGCTGGTAACTGTTGAGCGTAGAATCCCCTAAGCTTGCACATCATGAACAAGGAAGGTGGGGGCGCGGTTTGGAATCTTTGTCCTGGGTGCTGGATGACCTTGTCCCGGCACTGCCCTGTGGGGGTACCTAAAGGCAGAAAAGGTTGAAGTGTCAGTTAAGCCCTGAATTGATGGAGAATTTTGGGGGCCCCAGTTTTATTATATATGGTGTTCATTTTATTGGGTTTGTTAAAAAAAATATTTGAACAAACCGAATGACACCTTGAACATGATAGTTTGACAACAAAACGGTTGAGTGCCTAGACTTTGGTGCTACCTATAAACATGATCTGGAGAACGATTGTGACTTATACTTGCACAAACGTTTCAGAGTAGACACCCTTGTTCCTGGCCATAATGATCATCCAGGAAAATCCATGTCAGACAACAGATTATGTCCCGAAGATCAGCCGGGGAGTCTCTGCAGATTTTGTAGGTAGGCCACAGATGTACAATCATTTTCGTAATCTAACTATAATCTGCAGGGGTAGGTGATGACCTCTTCATGTCTATGACTGGGTAAAGCTTTCCTTTAAAGGAGATCCTCTGGCTATGTCCTAGGTCATTTTGTGTTCACAATGCTGACAGACTACATTTGTTATGCTGTTACTAGGAAACTGAATTTGGCATCTAAAAGGATGTATGGGGTTGTCCCATGGGACTGAGCAATGTACTGCGTATATGAAAGTGGTGTCCCTTCTCTCTGTTTCAAAACAACGAAGGCCCCTGCCATGGTCAGACCACCCTCCCCTGTCTGTGTCACCATGCGGTAGGAGGGACAGACTGTCTGTGTCACAGTGTAACTCCATTCCTGCTTACACTGTTCCCAACATGCCATTGTGTCCTTTGGTTTTTGCCGGGACCCCCTGGCAGTGAAGGAGTGACTCCTCTCCTCCCTCCTATTTTTACGCTCTCCGTTCCAACTTTTCTCTTGCCAAATAAACATGGGAGCAGCTGAATTTCCTCTCATGGAGACATCTGTGATCGAACAGACGTTGGGGACAGAGTATGGGGACTCTGGCAAACCTTCCTTCCTGGGGAGGGGGGGACAGAGCAAAGGAGAGACCCTGAAGGTGTAAGTGAAAAAAGGGAAGGGGGGGGATAACATGTCCTGTCTGTCAACAGTCAATGCCCAGCACAAAATAATACAGATTCCCTTACACGTTGGTAAATATATTTCTCCAAATATTGGAACCCACTGTCAGCTGTTTCCAAAGCCAACCTGTCGAAAAACGAATAAACGGCTGCTTTTAGGAATGATTCCCTACTTACTAATGTTTGCATCAGAAGGGAAATAGAAAATGTGGTGTATCAGAAACTAAGGCATATTTGTACTTGTATTATGTTTTAGCTGTTTACACAACTCATTATTATATGAACATGTCATATGTTGCAATTTTTTATATTTTTTTTAGAGGAGAAATATATTTAAATGCACACACTGATATCGAATCCTGCAAGACATAATTTCTCCTATCCCACAAAAGTATAATACCATGTTATTTAGGAGCTGGGTTACTGTAATAAGACACTCAGGAGCCGGGTTACTGTAATAAGATATTACAGGGGTAATAAGACACTCAGGAGCCGGGTTACTGTAATAAGATATTACAGGGGTAATAAGACACTCAGGAGCCGGGTTACTGTATTAAGACACTCAGGAGTTGGGTTACTGTAATAAGATATAACAGGGGTAATAAGACACTCGGGTGTTGGGTTACTGTAATAAGATATTACAGGGGTAATAAGACACTTGGGAGACGGGTTACTGTAATAAGATATTACAGGGGTAATAAGACACTCAAAAGGTGGGTTACTGTAATAAGACATTACAGGGGTAATAAGACACTCAGGAGCTGGGTTACTGTAATAAGATATTACAGGGGTAATAGGACACTCAGGAGCCGGGTTACTGTAATAAGATATTACAGGGGTAATAAGACGCTCAGAAGGTGGGTTACTGTAATAAGATATTACAGGGGTAATAAGACACTCAGGAACTGGGTTACTGTAATAAGATATTACAGGGGTAATAAGACGCTCAGAAGGTGGGTTACTGTAATAAGACATTACAGGGGTAATAAGACACTCAGGAACTGGGTTACTGTAATAAGATATTACAGGGGTAATAAGACACTAAGGAGCTGGGTTACTGTAATAAGATATTACAGGGGTAATAGGACACTCAGGAGCTGGGTTACTGTAATAAGATATTACAGGGCTAATAGGACAATCAGGAGTTGAATTAGTATAATAAGATGTTACTATGTTAAAGTGGTTGTAAAGATAAAGGCATAATGAGCTAGTATGCATTGCATACTAGCTCATTATGAAATACTTACCTTAAATCGAAGCTCTTGCAGCGGTCCCCGCACACCGCTGTGACCGGCAACATGTCCGTAAGTTACGTTCACGTCTAAAGCATTGACGATTTGCGGCGGAATTTCGAGCATGCGCACTAGGATTCTTTTACGAACGGCGCATGCGCCGTTCGTAAAAAAAAATGTCAAATACGAGGGGTCACACTAAATTTCGATAAAACACGCCCACATCATCCAAATTTGAATTAGGCGGGCTTACGCCGGAGCACATACGTTACGCCGCCATAACTTAGGGCGCAAGTTCTTTCTGAATATGGAACTTGCGCCCTAATTGGCGGCGTAACGTATCGGAGATACGTTACGCCCGCACAATATAACGCAGGGCTACCTGAATCCGGCCCTTAATTTTTTTCAAAAATGTTGGTCTTTTTTTAGTTGTTGCGCAAAAAATAAAAATCGCAGAGGTGATCAAATACCACCAAAAGAAAGCTCTATTTGTGGGAACAAAATGATAAAAATGTCATTTGGGTAGCAGTGTAGTCATTCAAATTGCGACAGTGAAAGCTGAAAATTGGCTTGGGCAGGAAGGTGCGTAAGTGCCTGGTATGGAAGTGGTTAATATTATTATTTGTAATAAGACTTTGCTGAAATAACAAGGTGCACAGAACGGCGCTGGCTGTAGCGGGGGGGGGGGGGGGGGGTAAGGAACGTGAGCCTGCTTTCCATTCGCAGTGAGTCAGGGGTTCAGCTGAGGACAGTAACCTGCACCTGTAAGTGACATTTGTCTCTCCTTTGTCCTCTGGTTAGTTTACCCGGTGTGTGTTTGCTCTGGCAGAGGGGAGGTATTCTGAGGTGTACATAGGTATATAGAGGAGGGCAGAGTTTCTCTCACACAGAAGACCATTGTGCGCCTGTTACTGGTGTTTATTCATCAATTAACCCCTCCCGCTCCGCTCCATTCACATATTCTCTTTCTCTAGTCTGGTATTGGTGTTTACCATCCCGCTCTCATGGCCTCGGCTCCTCCACTTCCCCAGGCTTGGATTTCCACATACTGTTTTGTAACATAACGACATTTACAATTCCAGCAAGCCGAGTCAGTAAAAAGATTTGCTTTCTTCAGGAAACGTGGGGGAGTTTGAAATTTTTGCACAGGTGTGTGGGCCCATCCTGTCGCAGATCTGAATAAAAACCAAAAAAAAAGCCGTTTAGTCAATGTAGATTTTTTGCTCTTTGTAGGGGCCCAGTCACACAGGACAGGCGGTCTGATCAGATATGCTTGTCAGCTTTCCAGGATGATCTGAAAAGAAGCTGAATGTCGGTCTATGGGCAGGCAGATGCACATCCGATCTGATTTACATCCGATTATCTCCGAGTCCTTCGAGGACAAAAAAAAACAGAAAGCCTTGCATCCTTTTCTACTTTTTCAGACCTAAATGTGATGAATCTGAGGTAAAAGGATGTAAACGGGTGCACATCTATTGAGAGCCACCTGCCTATAAACTAACATGGGTCCCTAAGGGCTCATTCACAGGAACGTTGTTGTCTGAAGAGCGATCTGCATTCAGATTGTTCTTCAGAGAGCATTTAACAAGGCGGTGAGGAGGCGTTGTATCTCTTCCTCACCACCTGCTTCAAAGTAATACTCAAGCCGCGTACGCACGACCATTTTTAATGTCCTAGAAAAAATGACGTTTTTCTCGACGTGATTCTTGTCAAGCCTGCCTTGCATACACACGGGCCCAGATTCACAAACGAGATACGACAGCGTATCTCCAGATACGCCGTTGTATCTCTGAGTCTGGGCTGTCGTATCTATGCGCCTGATTCTTAGAATCAGTTACGCATAGATATCCATTAGATCTGACAGGCGTAAGTCTCTTACGCCGTCGGATCTAAACTGCATTTTTTTTTTTCCGCTAGGTGGCGCTTCCGTCGAATTCTGTGTCGAGTATGCAAATTAGCTAGATACGCGAATTCCCGAACGTACGCGTGGCCGACGCAGTAAAGTTACGACGTTTTAGGCTTTTCCCGGCATATAGTTGCCCCTGGTATATGAGGCATAAGTGTGGCGTAACAATATTAAGTATGGCCGTCGTTCCCGCTTCGAAATTTGAAAAAGTTACGTAAGTCGTCCGTGAATGGGGCTGGACGTCATTGGTTTCGACGTGAATGTAAATGACGTCCAGCCCCATTCACGGACGACTTACGCAAACGACGTAAACTTTTTCAAATTTACAATGTTTACGTTAAGCTTTTCCCGGCGTATAGTTGCCCCTGCTATATGAGGCATAACTGCGGCGTAACAATGTTAAGTATGGCCGTCGTTCCCGCTTCGAAATTTGAAAAAGTTACGTCGTTTGCATAAGTCGTCCGTGAATGGGGCTGGACGTCATTTACGTTCACGTCGAAACCAATGACGTCCTTGCGGCGTACTTTGGAGCAATGCACACTGGGAAATTCCACGGATGGCGCATGCGCCGTCCGGCAAAAACGTCAATCACGTCGGGTCACAGTAGTTTAACATAAAACACGCCCCCCTGATCCAAATTTGAATTAGGCGGGTTTACGCCAGCCGATTTACGCTACGCCGCCGCAACTTACGGAGCAAGTGCTTTGAGAATACATCACTTGCCCGTGTAAGTTGCGGAGGCGTAACGTTACGCCCGCACAATTTTACGCCGTTATACGTGAAGCTGGGCCACGATCGTGAAAAAAAAATGCTGGAGCAAAGCGAGTGACGTACAACACGCACGACGGCACTATAAAGGGGAAGTTCCATTCGGATGGCGCCACCCTTGGGGCTGCTTTTGCTGATTTTGTGTTAGTAAAAGTTTGGTGAGAGACGATTCGCACTTTTCAGTCTTCGTGCTTTTCAGTCTGTTACAGCGTGACGAATGTGCTATCTCCATTACAAACGCTAGTTTTACCAGAACGAGCGCTCCCGTCTCATAGCTTGCTTCTGAGCATGCACGTTTTTTTACCGTCGTTAAAGGGTACACACGACCGCGGTTCACGACGTGAAAAACGACGAGCGTGTTCTAAATTTTTAATGGCCATTTTTCACGTCGAGAAAAATGCTCTGGAGCCCACACACGATCGTTTTAAATTACCAATTTAAAAAATGGCATTTTTCACGTCATGAAAAACGGTCGTGTGTACGCGGCATCACGCTTCTTTTTTTTAATGCTTTCTAAAATAAAAAAAACAGGCTGTACATACCTGCTCTGTGCAGTGGTTTTTCATACACCAGCCCCTATTCTCTTCTTTTTGGGTCCCTTGCCAGTGCTCCTGGCTGTTTCCCCAGGGAAATCTGCTTGCCCTAGGGGCACCACTATGTGCTCGCTCCTGAGCCGCTGCTTAATGTGTCCATAAGACACATGGAGCTAGGGTTGAAACCTGTCCAAGATTCACGCGGACAGTTCGGATTTTGAATCATTTGTCCGGGTTTCAGACCACCTGAAACCCAGACACATTATTCAGACCGGACTCTGGCTTCCCAGCGGGGTTGCTGTCTGCAGTTGTCAAAGCCGAGAGTGTAATGTGTTCTCAGTGTTCCCCCTTAAATCAGGGCTCCCAGAGCATCCCTTTGTTCAGAGTCCCCAGAGTTCCCCCTTACATTATTACTTCATATAGTGTAAGGGAACTCTGCAACTTCAGATGTAAAAAGGGTAACTGTGGATTCAGGTTTAAAAGGGGAACTCTGCGGACTCTGATGTAAAGGGGACTCTTGTAATTAACGTCATATGTTATTTAATCACAAAATATATGTACTGCATAGTATATACTGTAAAAAAAAAATTGCTGTGTGCCGCTAAAGTGTTCGGGTTTGACTTGAAGAAGTGGTGGCAACCCTACATAGAGCCGTGGCTCGGCTCCGCCTCCCACTCTCTCCTCATTGGCTCATTGATCTAGCCAGAAGCAGGATGATGTCCTCCTTGCCTAGGCTCAGGATGAATTCCTCCTAGGCCTAGGCTCAGGAGGATGTCCTCTTCGCCTAGGCACAGGATGATGTCCTCCTAGGCCTAGGCTCAGGAGGATGTCCTCCTTGCCTAGGCTCAGGATGAAGTCCTCCTAGGCCTAGGCTCAGGATGATGTCCTTGTTGCCTAGGCACAGGATGATGTCCTCCTTGCCTAGGCTCAGGATGATGTCACCCTAGGCCTAGGATCGATGGTAGACCACCTATCAAAGGGAATTTGAGGTGGTGAAGATATGTAGCCTCCTCACCGCCTGTTAACCCTCAAGATGGGGCACTACCGTACCATAGCACACAATTGCAGCATGGCCCCATTCACTTGAGTAGACCATGCTCGGGAGGCGGTACCGCTAGGGTTGCCACTTTTTCTTCAAGCCAAACCTGAACACTTTAGCGGCGCACAGCTAAAAAAATAAAAACTTTTTTTGTATAGTATACACTATAGCAGGGATATGCAATTAGCTGGCCTCCAGCTGTTGCAGAACTACAAGTCCCAGGAGGCATAGCAAGACTCTGACAGCCACAAGCATGACACCCAGAGGCAGAGGCATGATGGGACTTGTAGTTTTGCAACAGCTGGAGGTCCGCTAATTGCATATCCCTGCACTGTAGGATAACAGACTTGGGCCACCTTAGGGGGTCCAAAGAGAATAGTAATGCGGGACGCATAGTGCCCCCTAACTCTCCTATCAGGCCCTGTTCTGAGCCACATTCCTGTCCCAATATTGTGCCCGGGTTTCAGGGGCACTGAAACCCGGACACATGATTCAAAACCCGGAACTGTCCGGGTCAATCGCGGACAGGTGGTAACCCAAGGTACCGCTGGCATTTCATTTTTTGTCATTGGTGCGAAAGAAAGGCTTTTCAGCCATGGCATGTTCACACCTAGGCGTTTTCACGCCCGACGCCCGACGCTATTGCAGCCTGCAATACGCTGGAGGGGTGATTTAACATTGTCGGCTATGGAGATGGTTCACATCTCCACGCCGAACACCGAAACGCCGTACGCCTGAAGCTCAAAACAAGTCCCGGACCCTTTTTTTCAGGCGGCTTTCGGCGTTCGGCATAGCCGACAATGTTAATCACCCCTCCGGCATATGTTAAGGCTAAAAAACGCTGCATTTTGTCGCGGCAAATCGCGGGACAAAACACCGCAATTTGTCGTGGCAAATCGCGGTACAATACGCCGCGTTCAGGTGTGAATGCAGCCTTAAAGCTGCATTCACACCTAGGCATTTTCACGCCCGACGCCCGACGCTATTGCAGCCTGCAATACGCTGGAGGGGTAATTTAACATTGTCGGCTATGAAGATGGTTCACATCTCCACGCCGAACGCCGAAACGCCGTACGCCTGAAGCTCAAAACAAGTCCCGGACCCTTTTTTTCAGGCGGCGTTCGGCATAGCCGACAATGTTAATCACCCCTCCGGCGTATGTTAAGGCTAAAAAACGCCGCGTTTTTGTCACGGCAAATCGCGGGACAAAACACCGCAATTTGTCGCGCCAAATCACGGTACAATACGCCGCGTTCAGGTGTGAATGCAGCCTAAGGAGCCCTTGTTGAGGGAGAGGAGGGCAGTTTAAATAAGCGGACCTTACGGCTGAGCTGAAGGTCTGTCTTAAGAGCAATAAGGAGTGCCTCGGGCAGTAAGAGGGGCTCATTGCACGCAGAGATGTACAAACTTGTTGAAACTTCCCAGTGCCTCCCTTTTTTATGTAAAAGAATAAGGAATCAGGAATATAGCATGTGCTGAGCTACCGCTGTCGTCAGTGTTCCTGGTGCTGGAACAAGTTGTACCAGTACGGGCAAATATGCCCCCGCCCGCGGCGCCCGGAGTTCTGTGGGATATATTTGCCTAAAGGCAAGCCTTGTACCAGCTGACCAAACAAAGAAAATGTGTCCTTATATATGAACTGGTGTGTTGCAATACCAGATTTCATCTGCAGGTGGCACTGCAGGGAGGTCTAATGACGGTGTGTGCTAAAAAAAAAAAAATACGGGCATTCCGTTGAAAAACAGAATTAAGAAAACACCACCTAAAACGTATTTTAAAAGAAAACACCTTTTCGTTCGCATTCAAGTGAAACTGGCCAGTGATCACATGAACTAGCAGACTTTTCTTATAGCGTCGAGCGGCGTGCATCAGATTTGGGTCTGGGGCCTCAGGGCACAACTGTTCTAAACACATTTATAAATATAGACACTGGTGGCAGAAAATAACTAAGTTCTTCCATGTGCCAAGTGTGATTCATTGACATTTTTTTTATGCAGTCTTTATCTGTTATTCACTTTCTGGTCTGTAGTATCTTTCCTCGCGAGTCTCATTTACTTTTTATTTTCCAATATTCTACTCCCCATCTGTCGGAGGAGTTTTTCCTGCGTTTAGTTCCAGATTTGTAGAATGGCAACACCGACTTCGTCTTCATTTTTTGAACTGTATGGTTGCCTTGTGGACAGAAGCATAGAACAGATTCTTGGAGGGGGCGTTGAAGGGCCAAGTACTCATTTACTGATATTTTGTTGTTATCAATTTTTTATTAACCTTTTCGCGCCCGCGCTATTAGACAGAAGACGTCTACAGCGCGGCGCTCAATTGCTGGGTGGAAGTCCATGGACGTCCTTTTGTTTACTTCCGCAATGTGCGCCACCACGGGCGTGCATTGTGGAAGAGCTGTGCCCGCCGTGTCACGCGGGTGCCGATGCGCATCACTGGCGGCCGCGATGTCCGCCAGGTACCTGCGATCGCCAGTCACAGAGCCAGAGACGTGGATCTGTGTGTGTAAACATAGAGATCCACGTCCTGTCAGGGAGAGGAGACTGATGGTGTGTCCCTTGTACATAGGGACACACCATCGGTCACCTCCCCTTTTCAGTCCCCTCCCCCCACAGTAAGGCCGCGTACACACGGTCGGTCCATCCAATGAGAACGGTCCGAAGGACCGTTTTCATCGGTTAACCGAAGAAGCAGACTGATGTGCCTACACACCATCAGTTTAAAAACCGATCAAGTCCAATGCGGTGACGTAAAACACAACGACGTGCAGAGAAAAATAAAATTCAATGCTTCCAAGCATGCGTCGACTTGATTCTGAGCATGCGCGGGTTTGGAACCGATGCTTTTGCGTACTAACCATCGGTTTTGACCTATCGGTTAGGCGTCCATCGGTTGAATTTTAAAGCAAGTTCTAAATTTTTGGACACACGGTCGGTTTGGACCATTGAAACTGAACTTCAGTCCGTTTTCATCGGTTTTGTCCGATCGTGTGTACAGGGCCTAAGAATCACTCCCAGGGAACACATTAACCCCTTGATCGCCACCCTACAGGTTAACCCCTTCCCTGCCAGTCACATTTATACAGTTATCAGTGCATATTTATAGCACTGTTCGCTGTATAAATGTGAATGGTCCCAAAAATGTGTCAAAAGTGTCCGATGTGTCCGCCACAATATGGCAGTCCTGACAAAAATCGCAGAATCTATCCCCTATTTTGTAGACGCTATAACTTTTGCGCAAACCAATCAATAAACGCTTATTGCGATTTTGTTTACCGAAAATATGTAGAAGAATACGTATCGGCCTAAAATGAGGGAAAAAATATATTTTTGGGGGATATTTATTATAGCAAAAAGTAAAAAATATTGCTTTTTTTTTTTAAATTGTCGCTTTATTTTTGTTTATAGCACAAAAAATAAAAACCGCAGAGGTGATCAAATACCACCAAAAGAAAGCTCTATTTGTGGAGAAGAAAGGACATCAATTTTGTTTGGGAGCCACGTTGCGCGATCACGCAATTGTCATTCAAAGCGTGACAGTGCTGAAAGCTGAAAATTGGCCTGGGCAGGATAGGGGGGGTTTGATGTCGCGTACACACGATCATTTTCCAACTTCATCATTAAAACGGCCTTGCCCCCAACCCTCGTTTTTAAAAAATGCTCTAGCAAAGCGCGGTGACGTACAACACGTACAACGGCACTTTAAAGGGGAAGTTCCATTCGCCTTTGGCCTGCTTTAGCTGATTCCGTGAAAGACGATTTGCGCTATTTTGTCTTTTACAGCGTGATGAATGTGCTTATTCCATTATGAATGGTAGTTTTACCAGAACAAGCGCTCCCGTCTCATAACTTGCTTCTGAGCATGCACGGGTTTTAAACATAATTTTAGCCCACACACAATCATTTTTTACAACCCAAAAAACGACATTGTTTAAAACGACGTTAAAAAAGGCAGCATGTTCGAATTTTTTTTTTTTTTGTCGTTTTTCAGAACCTGAAAAATGATGTGAAGCCCACACACGATCATAAGTGCCCAGTAAGCAAGTGGTTAATATTTATCATTAAAATAAAAAAGACAATTATACATATACTCATTTACTGATATAGTTGTAAAGAGATTGATCGGATTAATCACTCATCAATCATTCCTCATATTGTTTGGGGCTCAAGTGGTGGGATTTCTCCACTGGCAGCTGAATATTTTGTACTTTTACATGCAGCCATCAGGTGGAGCTCTACGCACATTTTCACAGGTTTCCCTATCTCTCTTTATCTGCTTTGCTGAAAAAAACAAACAAAAAAAAAACATTATGCCGCGTACACACGAAAAAAGGCCATTTTTTAAATGGACGTTAAAACGATCATGTGTAGGCTCCAGGGCATTTTTCTCGATGAGAAAAATGGGCATTAAAAATGTAGAACCTGCCCGTCGTTTGTCTCGTCATGAAAAACGGTCGTGTGTAGGCTTTAACGACGGGGAAAAAAACATGCATGCTCAGAAGCAAGTTATGTGAAGGGAAA
Organism: Rana temporaria; assembly: GCF_905171775.1. NCBI lineage: Eukaryota > Metazoa > Chordata > Amphibia > Anura > Ranidae > Rana > Rana temporaria. Next base: position 443,652,530 of record NC_053491.1, read on the forward strand.
TTTGCATAATCAGCCCAAAGGGTGGCGCCATTCGAATGGAACTTCCCCTTTATAGTGCCTTTGTATGTGTTGCACGTCACCACGCTTTGCTCGAGCATTTTTTATCACGATCGTGTGTATGCAAGGCAGGCTTGAAAGGAATCGCCTCGAGAAAATCTTTGTTTTTTCCATGACATTAAAAACAGTCGTGTGTACGCGGCATTAGGGCCGGTTCACACTAGTGCAATGCTAGACCACATTGCTGTGCAGATCAACTGCGATGTCTGTGCGATGCAAACTGTATGGCTAAATTCACATTGCATTCGGACCAAACTCATGCAGGACCCTTTTTTTTGTCCACATCTCATGGGAGTTCACACCCGTGCAGTACGATTCTACAAATCACGCTGCGTTTGGCAAACTTAACATACACTCCGCAATATGAAGCTGGAGATCAAGTTTATTGCCTTGTAGTTGGTCCAGAACATAAGCCCTACCCCAAAAATAAGCCCTAGTTTAAAATGCTTGTAAAACCCTATAATCCACTATATTACAGTAGTATATAATGTACAATGTGTGTGTTTCTGTAATATAATTGCGGGTAAGAGAGCTCCGTCGGATCACAGATGCACAGAGCGGCACTATAACAAAGGTATTTGGCACAATTATATTACAGAAACACACACATTGTACATTATATACTACTGTAATAGAGTGGATTATAGGCTTTTACAGGCATTTTAACTCAGTTCAGATGGGGGATTCCTGTCAGGCAGGGTGAGGGGGAGAGAAGACAGCACATTACATGGTAAGACCTACCCCAAAAATAAGCCCTACTGTGTCTTTTGTTGTCGAAATTAATATAAGACCCGGGCTTATTTATGGGGAAACACGGTAGGTTTAGTCCAAAAATAGTTACAGAATCATAAACATTAGGGCAATCAAACCAACATGTTTCAGGGGCTGTTGGGTAAACCCTTCATCAGGGCTTAAAGTGCTGATTGGGATGGAATGGGCAAAAACTGAAAGCAATTTAGTGGGTTGAGGAGTAAAATTGCTCCATCATCACCTAGAAAGACCAGTGTTACACTATAACAATTGCTTATAAGTACAGTCTCCGGGGAGGAATATTGTGTAACAGTGTTTTTTTTAGTCACTTGAGTGCAGAAATATACTGGCTTCATTGACACATCTTGCAAACATTATGTAGACCAGCTATCACTGACAGCATGCGTTATTAATGGTTGTTGCTTGCGAAACAACGCGCTGACTCTGAAACAAATAACAGCAAATAGTTTACCCAGCTACAGCACGTAACTAGAGTGTTACTAATGAAACAGCCCATCTCGTGAAAGAGAGTCAGTGCAGCATTCAAATAGAGATCAGCTTGTTTAACCCTTTCGCTACCAGAGGCGTTTTTGCTTTTTTTTTTGCACACATGTTTTAAAAAAAACATTTTAGGCCTGAAGATTACACAACCCCCCCAAGCATTATATATTTCTGAGGCCTTGTACACACGACCGAGGAACTCGACGGGCGAAACACATCGTTTTTCTCGTTGAGTTCCTTGTTAGGCTGTCGAGGAACTTGACAAGGCAAGTTTCTCCATTATCGTCGAGGAAATAGAGAACTTTCTCTATTTTTGGCTCGTCAAGTTTCTCGACAGTTTCCTCGACGAAAATGTACACACGACCGGTTTCCTCGGCAAAAAAATATCTCCCAGCAAGTTTCTTGCTGGTTTTTGCCGAGAAACTCGGTCGTGTGTACGAGGCTTCATAGCAGATACCCTAGTGAATAAAATAATGGTAGTTCATCTCATAGGTCTAGGAATTGCAAAATTCCAGTAAAAAAAAACACGTGTGAATTTTAGGGCACAGAAACACAATACACTACCCAAATATTTGGTAAAATATAAACGATGAGGTTGTGCCAAATGAATAGATACCCAACATGTCAAACCTTAAATTTGTGTGCGCCCGTCGTGTCCCTCTATTTAAAGACAAACTTTAGTACCCTATATTTTTTATAGATGACGCTTAAAAAGCTATTTTGTTGCTTAACTTTTTGTTTTCATCACATAGCTGACAAAAATCTCTTATGTGATGATTTTTAGGTGACAGGTTATCTTTAACGAGACATGCGGAGTCTAAAAGACTTGACATGACTCCCCTAGGTGCTTTATAAAGATGATGTACAGCAGGAGGTGTTTGCTTTTACACTCCCTCTTTCTAACTGAAAATCTACATGGAGCCCTTGTATAGATCTGTTTCTTGTACAGGTCTGCGCCTTGTATAGGTTTGTGCCTTGTATAGGACTGCACCTTGTATAGGTCTGTGCCTTGTATAGGTCTGCACCTTGTATAGGTCTGTGCCTTGTATAGGTCTGCGCCTTGTATAGGCCTGTGCCTTCTATAGGTCTGCGCCTTGTATAGGTCTGCACCTTGTATAGGTCTGTGCCTTGTATAGGTCTGCACCTTGTATAGGTTTGTGCCTTGTATAGGACTGCACCTTGTATAGATCTGTGCCTTGTATAGGTCTGCGCCTTGTATAGGCCTGTGCCTTCTATAGGTCTGGGCCTTGTATAGGCCTGCGCCTTGCATAGATCTGCGCCATTGCATAGGTCTTTGCCTTGTATAGGTCTGCACATTGTATAGGTCTGCACCCTGTGCCTTGTGTAGGTCTGTGCATTGTAAAAGTGATATAGTGAAAATGGTTTTAGCTGAAATTCCATTTTAATAGTTTACTATAGGTCTGCGCCTTGTATAGGTTTGTGCCTTGTGTAGGTCTGTGCATTGTAGGAGCAACATGGTGAAAATGGTTTTGGCTGAAATTCCATTATAATAGTTTACTATAGGTCTGTGCCTTGTATAGACCTGTGCCTTGTATAGGTCTGTGCCTTGTATAGGGCTGCGTCTTACATGGTTCTGTGCCTTGTATAGATCTGCGCCTTGTATAGGGATGTACCTTGTGTAGGACTGCACTTTGTATAGGTCTTCCCCTTCTATATATCTGTGCCTTGTATAGGGATGTACCTTGAATAGGTCTTCCCCTGCTATAGGTCTGTGCATTGTAAAGATCTGCCCTTGTATAGGGCTGTGTTTTGTATAGGTCTGTGCCTTGTCGAGGTCTTCCACTTCTATAGGTCTGTGCCTTGTAAAGATCTGCCCTTGTATACTGTAGGTCTGTGCCTTCTATAGATATGCGTCATGTATAGGGATGTACCTTGTATAGGTCTTCACTTTTTATAGGTCTATGCCTTGTAAAGATCTGCCCTTGTATAGGCCTGTGCCTTCTATAGATCTGTGCCTTGTATAGGGATGTACCTTGTATAGGTCTTCCCCTTCTATAGGTCTGTGCCTTATATAAGTCTGTGTCTTGTATAGGTCTTTCCCCTCTATTGGTCTGTGCCTTCTATAGATCTGCGCTTTGCATAGGTCTTTGCCTTTTATAGGTCTTCCCCTTCCATAGGTCTGTGCCTCGTATAGATCTGCTCTTGTATAGGTCTGCCCTTGTATAGGTCTGCCCTTATATAGGTCTGCCCTTGTATATGTCTTCCCCCTCTATAGGTCTGTGCCCAGTGCCGGCCCAAGACATTGTGCTGCCTGGTACCAAGAATGAAATGCTGCTCCCCCCCCCCAAAAAAAATTACGTTCACCAAAATGCCCCCACATCCATTATTTTATATCATGATAACTAAAGTGGACCTATCATGGCTCTATACATGTATATAGGAGTATAAACAGGACCTGTTATGGCTCTATTCATGCAATTAACCCCACAGTGGAGCGGAGAACGGAACGGGAGGAGCGGTCGGGCGGCAATTAGCCCCACAGTGGAGTGGAGAGTGGAGCTGGCGGAATAAGAAGGCGTGCTGGCAGGAAATTTGCTGCCCCCCTGAAAGTGCTGCCTGGTACAATGGTACCATCGGGTCCCATGGTAGGGCCGGCCCTGTCTGTGCCTTCTATAGATCTGCACCTTGTATAGGTCTTTGCCTTGTATAGGTCTTCCCCCTCTATAGGTCTGTGCCTTCTATAGATCTGCGCCTTGTATAGTTCTTCCCCTTCCATAGGTCTGTGCCTTGTATAGATCTGTCCTTGTATAGGTCTTCCCCTTCTATAGGTCTATGCCTTGTATAGATCTGCGCCTTGTATAGGTCTTCCCCTTCTATAGGTCTATGCCTTGTATAGATCTGCGCCTTGTATAGGTCTTCCCCTTCTATAGGTCTATGCCTTGTATAGATCTGCGCCTTGTATAGGTCTTCCCCTTCTATGGGTCTATGCCTTGTATAGATCTGCGCCTTGTATAGGTCTTCCCCTTCCATAGGTCTGTGCCTTGTATAGATCTGTCCTTGTATAGGTCTTCCCCTTCTATAGGTCTATGCCTTGTATAGATCTGCGCCTTGTATAGGTCTTCCCCTTCTATAGGTCTATGCCTTGTATAGATCTGCGCCTTGTATAGGTCTTCCCCTTCTATAGGTCTATGCCTTGTATAGATCTGCGCCTTGTATAGGTCTTCCCCTTCTATAGGTCTATGCCTTGTATAGATCTGCGCCTTGTATAGGTCTTCCCCTTCTATAGGTCTATGCCTTGTATAGATCTGCGCCTTGTATAGATCTGCTTTTGTATAGGTCTTCCCCTTCCATAGGTCTGTGCCTTGTATAGATCTGCTCTTGTATAGGTCTTCCCCTTCCATAGGTCTGTGCCTTTTATAGGTCTTCCCCTTCTATAGGTCTGTGCCTTGTATAGATCTGCTCTTGTATAGATCTGCTCTTGTAAAGGTCTTCCCCTTCCATAGGTCTGTGCCTTGTATAGGTCTTCCCCTTCTATAGGTCTGTACCTTGTATAGATCTGCCCTTGTATAGATCTGCTCTTGTATAGGTCTTCCCCTTCCATAGGTCTGTGCCTTGTATAGGTCTTCCCTTCTATAGGTCTGTACCTTGTATAGATCTGCCCTTGTATAGATCTGCTCTTGTATAGGTCTTCCCCTTCCATAGGCCTGTGCCTTGTATAGGTCTTCCCCTTCTATAGGTCTGTGCCTTGTATAGATCTGCCCTTGTATAGGTCTTCCCCTTCTATAGGTCTGTGCCTTGTATAGGTCTTCCCCTTCTATAGGTCTGTGCCTTGTATAGGTCTCCCCCTTCTATAGGTCTGTGCCTTGTATAGGTCTCCCCCTTCTATAGGTCTGTGCCTTGTATAGATCTGCTCTTGTATAGGTCTTCCCCTTCTATAGGTCTGTGCCTTGTATAGATCTTCCCCTTCTATAGGTCTGTGCCTTGTATAGATCTGCTCTTGTATAGGTCTTCCCCTTCCATAGGCCTGTGCCTTGTATAGGTCTTCCCCTTCTATAGGTCTGTGCCTTGTATAGATCTGCCCTTGTATAGGGTTGTGATTTGTAAAGGTCTGCCTCTTCTGTAGGTCTGTGGCTTGTAAAAATTTTAGGGTCCAGAGAATCTTCTTGGTACTGCAGAAGACCGATATCCCATATATAATTGCATTGTGGCTAAGGAAGGGAGTTAGAAAACTTTGCTGATGCTTCCCCTTTAAAATGTGAAGTCTTGCAATGATCTAATGGCTGTGGTATGTTTAATTAGAATTCTGTACAACACATGTACACACTGTTGGCTCTGTAGTCTGAAGCTGCAGAAGGCGATTCTTGATTTTATTTAATATGGTGATGCAAAGAGTTACACTGGTGTGCAAAGTGCAGTAACCTCTAGCAACCAGAAAGCACCCTTTTACAGCTTGGGGTGACTGGAATAATAATAGATAACTTCTGATTTGTCTGTTTTACAGTGTGTTGCCTTACAAATCTAGTTTTTTTTTTTCATGCTACTTTTACAAAGTTAATTGTAAAATTTCCACTAAGCCGGTTCACACTGGGGCGACTCAGCCGCCAGACAAGTGGCGTCTCGTTCTATTCAATAGAACCGTTCTAATAGGAGCAACGCAAGTCGCTCCGACTTAGAAAAAGGTTCTTGTACGACTTTGGGGGCGACTCGGGGCGTCTTGCATTGACTTCAATACAGAAGTCATTTTGCAATTCGCCTCTGAAGTCATCTTTAGAACGCCTTGCCGAGTTGCCCCCGAAGTCATCCTGCCCCAGTGTGAACCGGCTCCAAGGCTGGACTCAAACAATGCAGATCATTACAGAAACAAAAAATATGCACTATAATATATATATAAAAGCAGGGTTCAGACTGGGAGAGAGGGGCACGCCTTTCGGGCTTTACCGCATTGCACAGTGTTGGAACTCTAGAACTAGGAGCAGAGGGATGACCTTATCAGTGCCCTGCTAATCACTGGCTAAGTTGAGTTCTTGATCGAGTTATACTGCATAGCATAGCTAAAAGTGAGAAACAGAAGATTCATTGACCTAGCGTACTATTTGTGCCTGGGGCAAAAGGATGACTAAATAAAATGATGCGCACACTAAGCAAGACTTAAAAGGCAAGCTGCACTAGAGAAAAAAAAGGGGCATGGTGGGAGGGCATGGGGGGAGGAAAGTAGTGTGGTGGCATGATTATGATACATCAGAGAGCAATGATGGCAGGAAACCTATCTGTGATTTATTTAATAAAACAGAAAAAAAATAAAAAATCAGACAATCAGCTGAGAAGAAGGAGCAGATAAAATATGGAAAACAACTAAAGCTCCATTCACACTTGCACAAGGTCCACAAAGACAGAATGAGCGAGTTTGGGGTGTAGGAACTGTCCTGACCTCAACCCGATAGAACACTTTTGGGATGAATTAGAGCGGAGACTGTGAGCCAGACCTTCTCTAGGCCATAGACACACTCCTAAACCTTGTGGAGCCTTCCCAGAAGAGTTAAAGCTGTTATAGCTGCAAAGGGTGTGCCAACTCAATATTGAACCCTACGGACTAAGACTGGGATGCCATTAAAGTTCATGTAAAGGCAGGCCTCCCAATACTTTTGGTAATATAGTGTATATATAGGCCCGGATTCTTAAAGCACTTACGCCGCCGTATCTACTGATACGCCGCGTAAGTGCATGGATGCGCCGTCGTATCTATGCGCCTGATTCTACAAGTAAGATACGCCTGAATTTTGGCTTCATATGACCGACGTAAGTTTCCTACGCTGTCGTATCTTGGGCACATATTTACGCTGGCCGCAAGGGGCGCTTCCATTGATTTACGCGCCGAATATGTAAATGACCTAGATACGCCCATTCACGAACGTATTTGCGCCTGTGGCTGTAATCTATGCCGTTTACGTAAGGCGTACGTCCGGCGTAAAGTTATTCCACATATAGGAGGCGCAACCCATGCAAAGGTATGGACGTCGGAACAGCCGTTATATTTTACATCGTTTACGTAGTACTACGTGAATAGGGCTGGGCGTAGGTTATGTTCAGTGATTCAACGTATCTTAGGCGTTCGTTCCGACGTGATTCTGAGCATGCGCACTGGAAAGCGTCCACGGGACGGCGCATGCGCCGTTCGTTCGGCCCCTCATTTGCATGGGGTCACGCTTCATTTTAATGTATCACGCCCACCTTCCTTCCTACTTTGAATTAGGCGGGCTTACGCCGACCAATTTACGCTACGCCGGCGCAACGTAGGGAGCAAGTGCTTTGTGAATACTGGGGTAGATTCAGTTAGATTTGCGCAGTTTTTACGGAGGCGCAGCGCACCGTTTTGCCACTGCGCCTCCGCAAATTACCTGCGCTACCCTTGATTCACGGAGCAGTAGCGCCGTAAATTGTGTGGGCGCTCCGGCAAAATGCCAGGCGTAAGCGCGCGCAATTTAAATGATCCCGTAGGGGGCGTGGATCATTTAAACTTGAAACTTTCCCGACGTGCATTGCGGCAAATGACGTCGCAAGGACGTCATTTGCTTCAAAGTGAACGTGAATGACGTCCAGCGCCATTCACGATTCACTTACGCAAACAACGTTAAATTTTAAATTTGCGACGCGGGAACGACGGGTATACATAGCATTGGCTGCCCCTGCTAATAGCAGGGGCAGCCTTACGCAAAAACCGACGTACGCAAACGACGTAAACTGCGTACCCAGGGCTCGCGTAGGGATGTGAATCGGCGTTAGTATGCAATTTGCATACTATACGCTGACCACAACGGGAACGCCACCTAGCGGCCTGTGTAAGAATGCAGCCTAAGATATGACGGCATAAGGAGCCTTATGCCAGTCATTTCTTAGGCTGCAGTCGGCGTAACGAGGTTCCTGAATCAGGAGCATTCGTAACGCCGGCGCAAGTAAGCAATTGCGCTGCAAAACTATGGTTACGCAGACGCAATTGCTCTTTGAATCTACCCCACTGTTCTTGCCTCTCTATGTTACGTCGGCGTAGCGCATATGAGATGCGCTACGCCCGCACAAATGTACGCTGCTCTTCAAATTTTATTTCCATTTTTTTTTTTACTTTAGCAAACACGTTTACAGTGAGGTTAAAAATATATATAGACTTACCAAGTGGTCTATGACAGGATCAGAGCCTTTGCTGCAAATTATCCTAAAGTGTTTACAACTCTTTATCAGCATATCTGGATAGACAGGCACAAAAAGATTGCATGTCGGATTGCCCGTGCTCTCCTGTTGGTGTAGGGACTGGTGTGTGTATATAATGTGTGCCCCCCCCTGGCTCTGACACGTGCCTGTGTTATTGGTGTCATGACCTCCAATCATTGTCTCGTTGACCTCTGACCCTCTTGCACTAATCTGTGTCAACATGGCCTCAAGCTAAGGGCGCCCCCCTCCCTCCCTCCTTCTCTCTGCAGGTGGTTGAGCTTTGGCCTCTCTCTTCTTTCTCTTTCTCTCTGTATCATCTCGGTCCTCTCTAGTTAACTCGTTAGTTAGGCTACCAACAGACACGAGATAACAGAATATTTTGTATAATATGGAAATTATTAACATTTATATATAAAAAAGCGTAACGAAAAACAGACATGAGATAACAGAATATTTTGTATAATATGAAAATGAATACAATTTATATATAAAAAAAACATAACAAAAAACAGACATGAGATAACAGAATATTTTGTATAATATGAAAATGAATAAAAATTATATATAAAAAAAAACATAACAAAAAACAGACATGAGATAACAGCCTGTAAGAACATGCGATTTCAATTGTTTGTTTGTGCGAGACAGATTATGTTAATTTTTAGTAAAGCTGTCTTTGCAGCAGACGTAATTTGCCAGAAAAATTGAACTGTTCGAATAGATTTTTTTGCCTGTTTTCTGCTCTAGGGTATTTTTTGCATGTCTATTTTTTCATCTTATGGTAATCAATGTACATTCAATGGGCATTCCTATTTTCTATATCTGGAATATACATTTGCTATCTATGGCAAGGGTGGGCCAACTATAAAAAAAGTTGTATGTGTGAGCATACTAGCTCATTATGAAATACTTACCTTAGAACGAGGCGTCGGCGGGTGATCCACGCCGAGGGAGCGGACATTTTCCCTCGGCGTGTCTTACGGTTATATCGGCTCCGACGCTGTGAGTGGCCGGAGCCGTAATGTCGAGACTTCTTTCTGGCAAGGTCCGGCGTCTGCTGTACCTTCAGCCCAGAAACTCAAACCTTATTATAGGCTTACCTGTAGCTCAAAGTGAAAAAAAATCACTTTACTACCGCTTTAAAGACTAAGGGGCAGATTCACGTATCTGGCCGTATCTTTGTGTGGGCGTAGCGTATCCTATTTACGCTACGCCTCCGCAACTTGGACAGGCAAGTGCAGTATTCACAATGCACTTGCTCCGCAAGTTGCGTCGGTGTAGCGTAAATTGGCCGGCGTAAGCCCGCCTAATTCAAAATAGGCTGGTAGGGGGCGTGTTGTATGTAAATGAACCGTGACCCCACGTAAATGACGCGCCTAACGAACGGCGCATGCACGTGCATGCTCAGTATCACGTCGAATTTACTTCATAAGATACACCAGGCCCAATGCCTGTGACGTGAACGTAACCTACGCACAGCCCCATTTACGTACGACTTACGTAAACGACGTAAAAAGATACGCTTGCCGACATCCATACTTTGCATTGGCTGCGCCTCATATAGCAGGGGTAACTTTACGCCGGACGTAAGCCTAACGTAAACGGCGTAGCGGGCGCAAGTACGTTCGTGAATCGGCGTATCTATCTAATTTACATATTCGACGCGTGAATCTACGGAAGCGCCCCTTGTGGCCAGCGTAAATATGCACCCAAGATACGACGGCGTAGGAGACTTACGCCGCTTGTATCTTGGCCAAATCTATGCGTAACTGATTCTAAGAATCAGGCGCATAGATACGACGGCTCACATTCGGACTTACGATGGCGTACGTGGAGATACACCGTCGTAAGTCCACTATGAATCTGGCCCTAATGCCGGCCATAAACAGAGCGATTTTCTTTCCTACAACCACTGACTGTGTTGATGGGGGAATCCCTCCAGCAGAGCCAGTGTGTTCTCCCGGCAGGGGAATGCCAATCCCCGCTGGGAGAACACAGTGATTTTTGCTTACAGCAGGGTGGTTGTACATAAGTTGATTGATCGATCAACTTGAGTACGTTCAGCCTGCCCATACATGGTTTGAATTTTGTTTGGTTCCTGCTGAACCAGCCAAGATTCAAACCGTGTATGGCTGGCTTAAGTGATGTGGCCTAAAAGTGTAGCTGCCATCCAAAAGACCTCACACGATCGGACATTCCAACAACAAAACCATGTTTTTTTTTTCCCGACGGATGTTGGCTAAAACTTGCATACACACGGTCACACAAATGTTGCTCGGAATTCCGAACGTCAAGAACGCAGTGATTTACAACACTACGACGAGTCGAGAACTAGATACGCCTGAAAATAGTCTTCATCTGACCAACGTAACTTTCCTACACCGTGGTATCTTAGGCGCATATTTACGCTGCCCGTAAGGGGCGCTCACATTGATTTACGATTCGAATATGTAAATGAGGGAGATACGTCGATTAATATACGCATAATATACGCGGTTTGCGAAATTTGTACGTCCGGCGTAAAGTTATTCCCCATATATAAGGCGCAAGTCATGTTAAGGTATGGACCAGGGAACACAGCCGTCGTATTTTACGTAGTTAACGTAGTACGTGAATAGGGCTAGGCGTAGGTTACGTTCACGTCGTAGGAAGTGATTCGACGTTACTTAGGTAGTTGTTTCGACGTGATTCTGAGCATGCGCACTGGGATGCGTCCACGGGACGGCGCATGCGCCGTACGTTATTCGTATCTTTATGACGCTCAGTCCATCATTTACATGGGGTCACGCCTCATTAGCATGGCTCACGCCCACTTCCACCTGCGCTGGCTTACGCCGAGGGAACCCAGCGTAGATTTGGGAGCGAGTGCTTTGTGAATACTGTGCTTGTCTCTCTGCGCTGGTTCGGCGTAGCGTAAAAAAGATACGCTACGCCGGCATAAATATGCACCAATGTATGTGAATCTGGGCCAATGATTCCAAGCATGTGTCAAATTGATTCCGGGTATGCGTAGAATTTTTGTGCGTTGGAATTGGCTATACAAACTTTTGTTATCAAAAAAATTGAGAACCAACTCTCAAACATTTGTCTGATGGAGCATACACACAGTCGGATTTTCCGACCGTGTGTACGCGGCACAACTCTGCTTTACATAAACATGAACAGCCAGCATGCTGTATGCTGGAAATTGTTTTGTTTTTTACTTGCTCAATTGATGTTCCCCCTTGGAGCGGATGGCTAATGATTACCTGACTCATTTTATAGCTATGAAATAATAATTTGATCTAACCAATTAAAATGTGTATTATGCCACTGTTATCTCCTCTCGGCGTGCAACTGTAAAAACAATAACAGAGAAACAAAACTCATAAAACTTTCCATTGAGAACCGGTCGTTTAGCCACAAAACTACAAATCTCAGTTTCCAACTTTTTGGCCTTTGGCTGTTTTCAACATGAGAACATCTTCTTGGCTTATTAAAGCACCTCCTGTCTCCAAGATTATAAGATAGCTGACCATACACATGAGATCACCTGCTCTGACGCTTTTTTGGTTGTTTGGTTGACAATTTTTTTATCTGTGGGTGTAACCGTCCCATTGGGATGATCGACTGGTCAGACAGGTTAGAAAACCTTATCTGATAATTAGTGTCCCTTTGTAGATGAGTGGATACTGGAAGAGTCCTCCCTGCTCCTTCTAACCTCTGTTGCATAAATGTGCTTGCTTAGTTCAGCTCAGATGAGAATACTTGTTTACAGTGGCGGCTGGAGCGCAAAAGATTTGGGGGGGGCGCAAACAAACTCCCACTGTGCCCCAAGTGCTGCCACTGTGCCCCATGTGCTGCCACTGTGCCCCAAATGTAGCCACTGTGACCCCCATTATCTGCCCGGCACTTACCTTGTCTCGGGTGGGCAGCGGGTAACGGCGGCAGGCGGCGAGCAGCGAGCGGTGTCCGGTGTCCTCCATCTTCCCCGACCACGATGTCTTCTCCCGCCTGCTCCTTCTCTCGTCCTCTGCTGTGATTAGACGCCTGATAGGTGTCCAATCACAGCGCCTGTCGCTTCAGCCAATCAGGTGACAGTTAACACAGACCCGGTGCACCTGATTGGCTGAGAGGCGGGTCAATGTTAGGAAAGCGAATTCCTTCGCTTTCCTAACATACAGCTGAGGGAGAAGTGAACACACAGCGTTGCGCCCGCTTCTCACATTTTTGGGCACCTATTAGAGCCACTGGGGGTGATTCACAGAGAGTTAGGCCGGCGTATCAGTAGATACGCCGACCTAACTCGGAATCTACTCCAACGCAAATTTAAGCGTATTATGGAAACCAGATACGCTTAAATTAGGCTCAGATACGAGCGGCGTAAGTGTCTTACACCGTCGTATCCTAAAGTGTAATTTTTAGGCTAACCGCTAGGTGGCGCTTCCATTGCGGTCGGCCTAGAATATGTAAATGAGTAGATACGCCGATTCACGAACGTACGCCTGCCCGACGCAGTAAAGATACACCGTTTACGTAACGCACTTTCAGGCCTAAAGTTATTCCATCAAATAGCTGGAATAGTAATGTTAAGTATGGCCGTCGTTCCCGCGTCAAAATTTGAAAATTTTACGTCGTTTGCGTAAGTCGTCTGTGAATAGGGATTTACGTCATTTACGTCCTCGTCAAAACAAATAGGACCGTGAGGCGTACTTTGCCGCAATGCACACTGGGATATGTACACGGACGGCGCACCCCCTATTAACATAAAACACCCCCCCTCAGCCGAATTTGAATTAGGCGCCATTACGCCCGCCTGATTTACGCTACGCCGCCGTAACTTAGCAGGCAAGTACTTTGTGAATCATGTACTTGCCTCGCTAACTTACGGCGGCGTAGTGTAAACACGATACACTACGCCGCCGAAACGATACGCCTGCCTACCTGAATCTAGCTATATGGCTCTAATCAGGTGCATCCAAAAAACACCTCCACCACTGTAATTGAGGTGCCCGGTGCCAGAAAAGGGGCCGTACACCTGAATAGGGGGTGTCAGCAGTGACCATAGATAGATTCATGCAATGCATGAATCTATCTATTGTAATTAGAGAGTGACAGGAGAGTGGAGGTGGCGCTCCTGCGCCCTTTATGGACGCACGCTTGTTTATGAAGCAATCTCCAATTGGTTTAGCTGAAAGTGGAGGGTCAGCTTACATCTGCACATCCAACCACCCCACAAAGTCTATTGTCCTTGTCTCCTGAATTGTACACGTATTGTTCCACGTCTGGGTCCTCATTCCTAATAAATTGACAAGACATCCTTAAAGGTATTATGTCACAATACATTAGCTGTGCGCAGGGTCTTCTCTATCTGGTGACCACTAATAGCTCAAACCTCCAGGATGTCTTTCAGCAATTTCTTTGGAGCTTTTATTTTATTAGTACTTGAAATTGCCACCTTATGTGGGAAAAAATATTGACAAGATTCCTTTTTAATAACATTGACAAGAATCTTTTTTTTACTGGCTATGGTCAATAAAATCCTAGCCAGTTGGTGACCCATCAGGTTCCATTGCCCACAAGAGTAAAGTAGACAGTCAGAATGGGGCAGTCTGTAGCAGAGGAGTACCAGGTCGGCCCGAATGACGAATGCCACATTCAAGTTGGCACAGATCAAAGCAGAACAAAAAAGAAATGGTTCACGTAGCCTCTTGAGTGTATTGAGCTATTCACCACGGTACGTTAGTTCAAACATGGTGCTTAGGAGGCGCTCTGCTGGCCTTATGCCCCGTACACATGATCGGATTTCCCGTCGGAATAGACTACGACGGGTTTTTCCGACGGAATTCCGCTTAAGCTGTCTTGCATACACACGGACACACCAAATGGTGACGTACAACACTATTAGCTAGATTCAGATAGGTTTACGCCGGCGTATCAGTAGATACGCCGTCGTAACTCTGAATCTACGCCGTCGTAAATTTAAGCGTATTCTGGAAACCAGATACGCTTAAATTAGGCTAAGATACGAGCGGCGTAAGTCTCCTACGCCGTAGTATCTTAGGGTGCATATTTACGCTGGCCGCTAGGTGGCGCTTCCGTTGAGTAGAATATGCAAATGAATAGATACGCCGATTCAGAAACGTACGTGCGCCGTCACAATTAGTTACGCCGTTTATGTTAGAGATACGCCAGCGTAAAGATAAAGCTGCTCCCTAGGTGGCGCAGCCAATGCAAGGTATGGACGTCGGAACAGGCCTATCTTTTTACGTTGTTTGCGTAAGTCGTACACGAATCGTGCTGGACGTAATTTACGTTCGCGTCGAAACGGCGTACTTTGGAGCAATGCACACTGGGATATGTCCACGGACGACGCATGCGCCGTACGTTAAAAACGCCAATCACGTCGGGTCACCAGTCATTAACATAAAACACGCCCCCCTGTTCCACATTTGAATTAGGCGCGCTTACGCCGGCCCATTTACGCTACGCCGCCGTAACTTAGGAGGCAAGTGCTTTGTGAATACAGCACTTGCCTCTCTTAGGCCCCGTACACACGACCGGTTTTCTCGGCAGAATTCAGCCAGAAACTCGATGGGAGACGTATTCTGCCGAGAAAACCGGTCGTGTGTACACTTTTCGCCGAGGAAACCGACGAGGATCTCGTCGGGACAAAAAGAGAACATGTTCTCTATTTCCTCGTTAGTCAATGGGAAAAGTTGGCTCGCCGAGATCCTCGGCGGCTTCACAAGGAACTCGACGAGCAAAACTATGTGTTTTGCCCGTCGAGTTTCTCGGACGTGTGTACGGGGCCTGACTTACAGCGGTGTAGCGTATATGCGATACGCTACGCCTTGAATAATGAAGTTCAATGCTTCCGAGCATGCGTCAAATTGGTACTGAGCATGCATGATTTTTTCTCCGTCGGAATTCCATACAGACAAACGGAATTTCCGATAGAAATTTTTTATAAGTCCGTCTGAATTTCCAACGAAAAAAGTCCGATGGGGCATACAAACGGCCGGAATAGCCGATGAAAAAATTCCGTTGGACTTTTTCCATCGGAAATTCCGACCGTGTGTACGCGGCATAAGGCATGCATGCCGAAAGAACCTATTATTAAATCATGTAGGAAGTTGTTTTACCCCATTGGTGATGGCCATCATTACTCAAAAACAAGAGTGACCCAAGAGACTTCAGCTCCCCTTGTCACCCTTGCCAGTGCTCCCGAAAGCCATAAACGAAGACCATAAATGCAATTCCGGAAGGGAACAGTTTAGCCATGCGCAGAAGCTCGCGCTTCCTTGCGTTCAGAGGGACACAGACACAGTAGTTAAATATCTTCCTATTAAAGTGGTGTGTTGTGTGTGATGGCGGACGGGAGGGGGGTTGACTTGTTAATGACAGAGGGCGCAGTTTGGTGACACAGTAAATGCAGAGATTGCTGCGGTGGCTGTAAGTGCCGAGAGAGTAATTATCCTCCGGGCGGCCGTAATTAGCGCGGGGCTGTCAGCTTACCAACACCACAATTATACATAAAGCCTTCATCTCTGGTTTAACCCTTCCACCGGCCGGCTCTATCAATTCATTGTGAATCGGATATTTTGCCTCGTGTGTATAATTTATACATGTGCTTGAAGTTCTAAATGAAAGCAATTAGGATATATAATTTATAGATAGGACCAGCTATAATTTCCAGTTTGTATAATTTATCATCATCTGTAGGGCTTAGTGTATATAATTTATCATGTGATTTTAGATAGTCTGTCTGTAATGTGTGTTTAGATAACTCTCACTCCGTACATAAGAGAAGTAGATGTAATGGATGTACAGCAAGGGAAGTTTAAACAATTTCACTATTAAAGAGCACGGGAGTACTGCATATAATAGGGATTTTACATTGACACGACTATACAAACTGTATGAGCTTTATAATTGAGGATTTCTTTTTGGTGTTTTTATTTGCTAGTCATTTTTTTATTTTAAATCATTGTGTTAAGGTGAATGACCATATGAATGACCATGGGAACCCAACTCAGGTCATAAAAAAAAAATTCACACAAGGGCCCATTCCCGCCTTGCTGTTCTTGCGTGTTGCGTTAAATCTTGGTTATTACCGTGTGTTGTACCACGTTTTAACCCGCCTTGTATCAAAGTATCAAAGTGAAGCACAAAAAATTTAAATAGACAAAGAGGGCCAGATTCAGGTACATTGTCGTATCTTTGTGCCGGCGTAGCACATCTCATATGCGCTACGCCGACTTAACATTGAGAGGCAAGCTGAGTATTCACAAAGCACTTGCTCCCATATTTACGCCAGCGTAACGTAAATAGGCCGGCGTAAGCCCGCCTAATTCAAAGTAGGCAGATATGAGTCGTGACCCAATGTAAATGCATGGCTGTACGAACGACGTATGCGCGTGCATGCTCAGAATCACGTCGCATATACTCCCTAAGATACGACGGCTCAATGCTTTCGAAGTAAACGTAACCTACGCTCAGCCCCATTCACGTACAACTTACGCAAACAACGTAAAATCCGACGGCAGTTCCGACATCCATACCCTACACGACTTAGACCAACTATTTGGTGGTTTATCTTTACGCCGGATGTACGCCTTACGTAAACGGCGTAGCTTACTGCGACGGGTGCAAGTGCAGTCGTGAATCGGCGTATCTAGGTCATTTGCATATTCGATGCGTAAATCAATGGAAGCGCCCCTAGCGGCCAGCCTAAATATGCACCCAAGATACGACGGCGTAGGAGACTTACGTCGGTCGTATTAAGCCAGAATTCAGGCGTATCTAGTATGGAGAATAAGGCGCATAGATACGACGGCGCATCTGTACACTTACGCTGCGTATCTGTAGATACGCCAGCGTAAGTCTTTCTGAATCTGGCTGAGAATTTAGCATCCGTTACAGAGCACATGTGCAACCAAGTTGCGTTGCCTTAGTGCATTGCTGTAGTGCTTTAGTGCATTGCGGTAACGTGCCTTACCATGTTTCTGCATGTTTCAGCCCTTACATGACTTTTATCCAAAATGTCAACATTTTTAAAACTGAACTCAAATTGCGTCCCTGTGGGGTGTGTATTTGTAGGCAGGTGCAGTCTATACTCCACCACTGCAGGGGGTGCTCGACCGAAGCGTCAATGCAGAAACGTCAATGCACTCTGGCTTTCACATTGGGATTGCAGATGCAGATGCAGCTTCTTTTGGTGCTTTACAGGTGCTTTTTTTTTATCGCTAAAGTGCCCTAAAAACGCCCCAATATGTGAAGGTTGCCAACTTTTTTTACACTCAGACACTCAGCTACTGAAGTGTCTTGAAGATACTCGACTTCCATGGATAGCTGAGAGTGGACAATTTAAACTTTGAGTGGCTGAACAAGGGAGCAGCTGACAGAAAATGTGGCTTTATTATTGGTTCACTGGGTAACCATCTCCTCCGTTGCAAATTTTAACTTGGATCTCCTTGGATCTCACCTCCACCATGGGGGGAGCATTTGTCTCTCTCTACTGTTACCCTTCTGATGCACAACCTACCCAATTGCCAAGCCCAACTGCTACTGCATGGCGGTGGTAAGAGGGTCCCTAATCCTCTGTGAGCTCTGACCCCGAGCTAACCTCACATCGGATGTTAAAGGGGGCTTAAAGCGGAGGTTCACCCAAAAAAAATTTTTTAACATTACATTCAGCCGAGTTGTCCTAATGACAATCGGCTGTTTTTTTTTTATTTTATCCCCGTACATACCGTATTTTCACCGCCACTTCCGGGTATGTCTTCTGCGGGAATGGGCGTTCCTAATTGATTGACAGGCTTCCGACTGTCGCATACAGCGCGTCACGAGTTGCTGAAAGAAGCCGGACTGCGAGTCGGCTCTATACGGTGCCTGCACACAGACGTTTGGCTTCTTTCGGCAACTCGTGACGCGCTGTATGCAACGGTCGGAAGCCTGTCAATCAATTAGGAACGCCCAGTCCCGCAGAAGACATACCCGGAAGCGGCGGTGAAAATACGGTATGTACGGGGATAGAATAAAAAAAAACAGCCGATTATCATTAGGACAACTCGGCTGAATGTAATGTTAAAAAAAATTTTTTTTGGGTGAACCCCCGCTTTAAGCAGGTGAACAGAAGCCAGGGGAGTGAATGGAAAATAATTACAGTGGAACCTTGGATTAAAATTAATCCATTCCAGGAGAATTCTCGTAATCCAAAGCACTCGCATATCAAAGCGAGTTTCCCCATAGAAGTCAAATTATTTGTTCTGCATTGACTTCAATGGCATGCAATACCGCATATGGCCAGAGGTGGGGGCACCGGAGAGCCTCGGAAATGATCAGGGACAGCTCGGCTGACCTCAGAAACCCTCGGGAAGGCTTGGAAACACCCTAGAATGGAGTATTTCCTGAAAGGCTCCGCTCGTCTCCGATCGGCTCTGCTCGGCTCTGCCCCCCGAACCTCAGGCCAAATGCGGTACTGCACACCCTATTGGCTTGAATTCTGCTTGTTTTGCGAGACAACACTCACAAACCAAGTCAGAATTTTTTTTAAAAAGTTGCTCGTCTTTAAAAATGCTCGTTAACTGTGTTACTCGTAAACCAAGGTTCCACTGTATCAGCAATGGACTTTGCTCTGATCGTACAAAGCTCAGGTTCCCTTTTAAGAGACTTCTGCAATCGGTGACAACTGGAATGTGTTTTAGTGTTGCAGACAATGTAAAAATATACGCCCCCCCCCTTCCATATTTTACTATTTGAGGTTGTGAATGGCATTCTGTTTGAATCCTTAGCATGCTGACTCATAAATTACACCGATTGTGTGCCTGATTCAGTCCAGGTGAATCTAATTAGCCACAGAGGCCCATTAAAAATGAGATATGTCATCAATCCAAGCAGTTCTCGAGCTTGGCTCTCTTGCTTTGTTACACTACAACTCCCAGCATGCCATGTCCATGGGCGTCCGCTCCATAGGGCAAGGGGGGTCGTTTGCCCCCCCCCCTAAAATTGCCAGGGAGAGCCAGGAGCAGGGCCAAACTGGCCCTGGGGACGATTTAAGCGGTGACTGCAGCGCTCCCCTCCCCTCTAGTTGTCCCTTATTAAGAGTGCATGTCCCTCTTCTGGAATCAAATCAATTTGTCCCTCATTCCGAAAAGGTTCCTCTTTTAGACCTGAAATAAATATACTGTCAATATAGTGTAGTGTTTCAGTCAAGGGAAAGAGGTGCTGTGTAATGTGAAGGGGTCCAGTGATGCAGGGTGCTGTGTAATATAAAGGGGTCCAGTGATGCAGGGTGCTGTGTAATGTAAAGGGGTCCAGTGATGCAGGGTGCTGTGTAATGTAAAGTGGTCCAGTGATGCAGGGTGCTGTGTTATGTAAAGGGGTTCAGTGATGCAGGGTGCAGTGTAATGTAAAGGGGTCCAGTGATGCAGGGTGCTGTGTAATGTAAAGGGGTCCAGTGATGCAGGGTGCTGTGTAATGTAAAGGGGTCCAGAGGTGCAGTTGTGGAGAGGGGGTACACAGTAGTGACAAAGAGATATTGAAAGATGCAGGGGACACAGTGGGGTGTTTTAACATTTTAACGTGGGGGGGCCGCTTTTAACCCCCGCTAGCGGTCGAAGAAAGGGTAAAATGCGTCTGTGTATCGCTGCTGCCGAAGCCCCCCTCTGAAAAAATTTCAGCGGATGCCCATGGCCATGTCCACTGGCTGGTGCTGGAGTTTTTTTTTTTTCTGCTTCTATTAGCAAATACGGGAGAGGGCAGTGGCAGGGAGGGCTTCTGCACCAGCTGCAGGATGAGTTGGGTGTTCATGAAGGATGAACATGAATTTCGCTTATTTAATTATCTGAAAATAGCAATTTGATACTTGTCACCCACTTATTAGTGGTAGGATGATCCAGGACTTTGAGCAGGCTTGGCTGCTTGTGTATTAGTATGCATGCGTATATATGTACAATGCGACACCCAAACACAGCTACCCCAGTCTGGCGGGAATGCACTGGAGAACAATTATGGAAATTGCTATGTAGGAAAATAACGTCCCTTTTAAAACCTTGACCACATTTTTTAATAATTTTTTGGGGACACTTTACTGTGAAGTCACCATGCCAGTGTTCCTCATGCAGAAATCTTATTAATTATGGTGTGTTTATTAAATGTTGCTTTTCCATAATTATTAAAGCTTACCTCCAGCAAAATGTTAAAAAAAAACACCCTCTAATCCTAGTTAAAAAGTAATTAAAAATGTCAAACATATTTTTAAATAGTGCTAGAATAAGCACCTGACATCTGTCTTCATATTATTGTGCCACCACCTCTATGCATATCAGAGCAGTGAGTAGGAGGTTATGTACTGCGAGAAAGACAGGCCGTGTTGCAATTAGGATTTTGGATGTATTTATCCATTCAGTTGTATCTGATCCCTAGCAATTTTATGGGCCAGCTCTCTGGTGATTTAAGAAGCTGAGAGAGAGTCAGGCTAGCCATACACATTAGGGTATCTCTTGATCAGCCCCGTGGGCCTAAGGAGAGAACTCAATTACAGTGGAACCTCGGATAGTGAGTAACGCGGTTAACGAGCGTTTCGCAATACGAGCACTGTATTTTTTAAAATCCTAACTCGGTTTGCGAGTGTTGTGTCGCAAAACAAAAAGGATTCAAGCCAAAGCGGTGTGCAGTACCACGTTTGGCCTGAGGTGGGGGGGGGGCGCTGGAGCCAAGCGTAGCCGATCGACTTCTGCTGAATGCACATCTATCGACTCCTAGTGGAACTCAGTTGCTGTGTTTGCTGAATAGCATTAGCAGTTTCATGATGGCTTTCATATGTAGCCAGGAATTGCTCTTCATAAAAAGTATAATTTAGTTAATATTTTGGCCACTTCCTTTTAGGTGAGATTATTTGCATGAACAACTTGAAATTATAAGATGGCAATCTTTGTGTGTGAGTGGCTTAGCAGCTGTGGTTTCAGGCCTCGTTGGTCTGCAGTAACCAGGAAAGATTTTTTTTTATTTTTATTATGGGGCCTGGAATGAGTTAGTCCCATCCCTGCTGTGACCTTATCACAATATCTTCCTCTACCATGAAAGTTCATGTACTCAGGGATGCAGGGTGCATTGAATTTCTTTGGAGCTGCTTCTGGGTTTTAGTTTCAGTACCTTTCAATACATATTCCTACAGGGTTCAGTGACAATCACAAGCAGCCTGAAATAACAGGGACTGACTGCACCGGTGTATACATAAACTAAGTTCATGACAGAGGGAGGTTTGCATTTGTTCTTAAAGCGGGGGTTCACCGAAAAAAAAAAAATTCTTGGTCTACCATGCCATCCAGCATACTAGCGTCAGCTACAGTATGCCTTTATTTATTTTTTTGGCGCTGTACTTACAGTTTAATCCTTTAGTTTAGTTTCAGATTCCCCGCGGGGAGTAGGCGTTCCTATGAAGAGGGGAACATTATTGACGGCCGGCTATGGCGCGTCACGCTTTCCGAAAATGGCCGAGATAGGACTCGGATCTATACGGCGCCTGCGCAGTCAGCTCCTAGTCTGTGCGCAGGCGCTGTATAGCGCCGTGAAGAGCCGAGTCCTACTCCGGCTATTTTCGGAACGCGTGACGCGCCATAGCCGGCCGTCAATCATGTTCCCCTCTTCATAGGAACGCCTTTCCCCGAGGGAGTCTGAAACAAAACTAAAGGATTAAACTGTAAGTACAGCGCAAAAAAATAAAATAAAGGCATACTGTAGCTGACGCTAGTATGCTGGATGGCATGGTACAAAGTTGTTTTTTAGGGTGAACCTCCGCTTTAAGAAAAGTCATTGGGAAATATCATCTAACAAAAATAAAATCTGGGGACATATTTTTATTGGCAAATGGCACAGGATAATACACAGGGGGCTGGGCACAAGACTGCATAATACACAGAGCACTGTGCACGGGACTGCATAATACACAGAGCGCTGGGCATAGGACCGCATAATACACAGAGCGCTGGGCAAAGGACCGCATAATTCACAGAGCGCTGGACACAGGACCGCATAATGCACAGAGCGCTGGGCACAAGACTGCATAATACACCGAGCACTGGGCACAGGATGGCATAATACACAGAGCGCTGGGCACGGGACTGCATTATATACAGAACGCTGGGCACAAGACTGCATAATACACAGGGCGCTGGGCACAAGACTGCATAATACACAAAGCGCTGGGCACAGGACCGCATAATTCACAGAGCACTGGACACGGGACCGCATTATACACAGAGCACTGGGCACGGGACTGCATAATACACAGGGCGCTGGGCATGGGACAGCATAATACACAGAGGGCTGGGCACAGGACTACATAATACACAGAACGCTGGGCACAGGACTGCATAATAGACAGAGCGCTAGAAACTCTCCATCGACAAAGTGTTGTCCCATATACTGTAACAGTGCCCTAAAAAGGACCATGGCAGGATCACCCGGTTTTATTTGAGTAAAAGTTGCAGATTTAAATGATATTTTTAGCTATACCACTAATGCAACGGAAGAAAGCTTCCCACTGACCTCCTACTTGAGGGCAACATTCTTCCTACTGACCTCCAATGCAAGGGGAATCATTCTTCCCACTGACCTCCAATGCAAGGGAAGCATTCTTCTCACTGACCTCCAATGTAAGGGAAGCATTCTTCCCACTGACCTCCAATGTAAAGGAAGCATTCTTCCCACTGACCTCCAATGTAAAGGAATCATTCTTCCCACTGACCTCCAATGTAAAGGAAGCATTCTTCTCACTGACCTCCAATGCAAGGGAAGCATTCTTCCCACTGACCTCCAATGTAAAGGAATCATTCTTCCCACTGACCTCCAATGCAAGGGAAGCATTCTTCCCACTGACCTCCAATGTAAAGGAATCATTCTTCCCACTGACCTCCAATGCAAGGGAAGCATTCTTCTCACTAACCTCCAATGCAAGGGAAGCATTCTTCTCACTAACCTCCAATGCAAAGGAAGCATTCTTCCCACTGACCTCCAATGTAAAGGAAGCATTCTTCCCACTGACCTCCAACGTAAATGACTACCAATGTGAGGGGATATCTCAAAGGTTAGACAAGGCTGCTGTAACCAGTGGGTGCCCTTACCAAATTTACCAAATTTACAACTCATATCAGGATAACACCCAGTGCCTTCAAGGCAAGGCAATTAAGTAGACTATATGGCAGTTTTGTATTTGGCTTTGGCTGTCTTCTACCTGGTTTCTGAAGTGTAATGCCTCTTGTTAGATAGGTGCTAATGAGCTTCTTTTATGTGGGAATTGACTATTTTAAAAATATAACTGTAGTGCCGCAATCAGGACTCTGCACTCTTCTCAGTCAACAGACGATGCATTACATTCCAACCAACCAGCTAGTGCTTGTTGCCGAAGTTTAGTGCTCATTGCAGTTAAAAATATACAGTTTACACAACAGGGAAATTAAATAGAATTTTCTAACACTATGACCTTGCAATGTTGGGGCCCTGTGTTTAGTCCCCACCAGGGACACTCCTTGCATGGAGTTTGTACATTCTCTCCCAGCATTTGTCTGGCTTTCCTCTGGGGGCTCCAGTTTCCTCCCACAACCCAAACAACATTCTCGCAGGCTCATTGGCTTTCACCCAAGTTTAACATAGTGTGTATGTGACTGTGGCGGGGACATTAGACTGTAGGCTCCCCTGGGGCAGGGACTGATGTGTATGGTTTAACGTTCTCGGTGTAAATGAAATTCTTAGTGCTATGTAATTGAATAAAATAAATACATACAGTACATACACTCTTAAAGCTGGACTACTGTATACTCGAATGTTAAGTAAAACTATGTTGATAGTCTTGTTTCAGTATTATAATAACTATTATTATTATTATTATTATTCAGTATTATAAGAGATAATTCTTATTTTTTTCTGAAGATACCCTGGCTCTAGGGTTCCTTTTACCATGCACCGCACGGCCATTGTCTAAGCATTGGATTCTGCCAAAGAGTCTAGTGGAAGTTTTATTCAGAGCCAGCCTATTAGTGGCTTACCACTGATCTTGCATTTCAGCAGAGACCAGTACTGATGCATTTCACATATAACTGTAATTACAAACTTTAGACCTTGGTAATCTTGAAGGAATTTCAAGCAAAGGGGATGCTCGTTCACCAAGGATGCATCAAGACCACATTCACTAAATGAAACCATATTATGATGAGGCACACCACAGACAGATGTTTTTTAAGCCCAACTCAAGGCAGGATTTTTTTTTTACCCTTGCAATGCACACTTTCCCTTGCATCTGCAAAAATGGCGGCTAGTGCTCAAATTTTTTTGGGGGGTGCAAACAAATTGAAAAATTCTAAAAATAAAATCAATTGCAGCCTCGCTGTGCCATCAAACGCAGCCACTGTGCCATCAAATACTGCCACTGTGCTCATAAATTGCAGCCACTGTGCCCATCAAACGCTGCCATTGTGACATCTAATGCTGTCACTGTGCCATCCAATGCTCCCAATGCTGTCACTGTGCCATCCGTTGCTCCCACTGTGCCATCCATTGCTCCCACTGTGCCATAAAATGCTCCCAATGCTGCCACTGTGCCATTAAATGCTCCCACTGTGCCATCCAATGCTGCCACTGTGCCATCAAATGCTCCCAATGCTGCCACTGTGCCATCAAATGCTGCCACTGTGCCATCCAATGCTGCCACTGTGCCATCAAATGCTCCCAATGCTGCCACTGTGCCATCAAATGCTCCCACTGTGCCATCCAATCCTGCCGTTGTGCCATCAAATGCTCCCAATGCTGCCACTGTGCCATCCAATGCTGCCACCGTGCCATCAAATGCTCCCAATGCTGTCACTGTGCCATCAAATGCTCCCACTGTGTCATCCATTGCTCCCACTGTGCCATCAAATGCTCCCAATGCTGCCACTGTGCCATTAAATGCTCCCACTGTGCCATCCAATGCTGCCACTGTGCCATCAAATGCACCCAATGCTGCCACTGTGCCATCAAATGCTCCCACTGTGCCATCCAATGCTGCCACTGTGCCATAAAATGCTCCCAATGCTGCCACTGTGCCATCCAATGCTGCCACTGTGCCATCAAATGCTCCCAATGCTGCCACTGTGCCATCAAATGCTCCCACTGTGCCATCCAATCCGGCCGTTGTGCCATCAAATGCTCCCAATGCTTCTACTGTGCCATCCAATGCTGCCACTGTGCCATCCAAATGCTGCCACTGTGCCATCAAATGCTCCCAATGCTGCCACTGTGCCATCAAATGCTCCCATTGTGCCATCCAATGCTGCCACTGTGATCCCCCGCCCGCTCGCCCGGCACTTACCGTGTCTCAGTGGGGCAACGGTTGACGGTGAGCGGTGTCTTCTACCCTCCATGCGTTTTCTCCCCTCCATGCATCTTCTCCCCTCCATGCGTCTTCTCCCGTCCTCCTCTCCATAGGCGTCCAAGCACAGCGCACAGCGTACAATGCAGGGTCAAAAGTCCTGCATTGTTTGTGACAAAGACGCGGCACAACCTGGAGCTTCGGAGAGAAGAGGAGTGCAGTAGAACCTGTTGGAGTAAGGAATAAGACATTTTAGCTCATTCCTCCACCCCTAGACATAGCAAGCGTTAAACACTTTGGTTTGGGGGAACTGCAAGGGTTTATTTTTTTAAGAATCCTTGCTTTAAGATTTACTTATTCCAGATTAGTCATTTAGAAAGTGTGCAAGCTGTGGGTTAGAATAAACAACGAACAGTTAGCATTTGCAGAAGGAGTTCAGCAATGGCAGTGAACAGGGGCCCCATCAGTACCTACCTTTCCTTCATTTTGCTCCACTTCCCCAAGGGGTGAAAGCTAAATCATGTGTAAGCTCCAAATCTTTGGAGTCAGAGCTTACACAGAGTGAGCCTTATACTCCTCCATCCCCCAAAGTACTGGGAATTGTGTATGGATCAGCAGGAGGGGAATGTGGGTATGTGCAGCTGGGGATGAGGGTGAGAGCCCGTTGCTGTTCCCTAAATGAACAGTGCCCAGGTTTAGGCTTTAACAGTCATAAGTGAGGTACAAAATTTGGAATATAATCAACATTGCAACTTTTCAGTTTCATTGGAATAAAATAACCGCAGGACAGAATGAATTAGGAAATGACTTGTGAAATGTGGCAATAGTCATTCTGTTGTTCATTTTACTGTTTCTCTCATGTCGATCCAGTTGTTGAATCATGAATATTATACAGTATGTCTCCAACACATCTCATGTTTCACTTTTTTTTTCATTTGTTAATCCTCTATCTGCCTATAACTATTGTTTGCCAGTATCGTTTTATTTGTTCACATGGCTAAGCCACCAAAAAGTGCCCAAAGTAGCACTTTAAAAAAAAATATATATATATATATTTCTGCCTCTATTGTAGTCTTTATTTATGCCAAGGCTTGTATTTTGCCTTCCCTGATTTCTCCTCTTTCTCTTTCTCTCTCCGCAAATGAGTATGGGTTTTTTATTTTTTATTTCCACAGCTTTTTTTTATTATTATTGTTATATATTTTTATATTTTAATAATTTTTTAATGCATTTCAGATAAGAAATTAGCAACAAAGTAAAAAATTAAATAAGAAGAATAAATTAATAAAAAGAGGGAATAGATCAATCTCAATATGCACTGTAGAAGGAGATACATTTACAAAATAATATTTAACCCACTATTAACATAATGTTTTTTAGTTTTTGTTTTTTATTTCCCCAGTTTTTTTTATATATTTTTTTTACAAAGTTTTATATTTTAATAATATTTTTAATGAGTTTCAGATTAGAAATTAGCAACAAAGGAAAAAAAAAGAATAAAAAATAAATAAAATAAGAAGAATAAACTAAGAAAAATAAGGAATAGATCAATCTCAATATGCACTGTAGAAGAAGTTAAGATATATTTACAAAATAATATTTAATATTAAACCCACTATTAACATAATGTTTTTATTTTTCCTTTTTTTTATTTCCCCAGCTTTTTTATATTTGTATATTTTTATAATATCGTTTATGCATTTCAGATTAGAAATTAACAACAAAGAAAAAAATTAATAAAGAATAAATAAAAAAATAAAATAAGAAGAATAAACTAAGAAAAAGAAGGAATAGATCAATCTCAATATGCACCGTAGATAGAGTAGATTTAACCCACTATTGACATAATGTTTTTTCCCCTTTTTTTTATTTCCCCAGCTTTTTTATATTTTTTATTATATATTTTTATATTTTAATAATATTTTTTATGCATTTCAGATTAGAAATTAGCAACAAAGAAAAAAAAGGATAACAAATAAATAAAAAAATAAAATAAGAAGAATAACCTAAGAAAAAAAGAAGGAATAGATTAATCTCAATATGCACCGTAGAAAGATATATTTACAAAATAATATTTAACCCACTATTAACATAATGGGCCAGATTCAGAAAGAATGGCTTAAGTTTAGGCGGGCGTAGCGCATCTCATATACGCTACACCGCCGTAACTTAGAGAGGCGAGTACCGTGTTCACAAAGAACTTGCGCCCTAAGTTACGGCGGTGTAGCGTAAATGGGCCGGCGTAAGCCCGCGTAATTCAAAGTAGGCTGGAAGGGGGCGTGATGTATGGAAATGAATCGTGACCCCACGTATGCGCGCGCATGCTCAGTATCACGTCAAATTTTCTCCCTAAGTTACACCGGCTCAATGCTTAGTCGACGTAAACGTAACCTACGCCCATCCCCATTCACGTACGACTTACGCAAGTGACGTAAAATACAATGCTTTTCCGACGTCCATACCTTAACATAACTTACCCCTGCTTTATGAGGGGTAAATTTACGCCGGTCGTACGCCTTACATAAACAGCGTATTTTAATACGCCGGGCGCAAGTACGTTTGTGAATCGGCGTATCTAGCTCATTTGCATATTCGACGCGTAAATATACGGAAGCGCCCCTTAGCGGCCAGCGTAAATATGCACCTAAGATACGACGGCGTAAGATACTTACGTCAGTCGTATCTTGGACAAATTCTGGCGTATCTGATTCTTTGAATCAGGCGCCGAGATACGACGCCACACATTCGGACTTACGACGGCGTATCTGGAGATACGCCGTCGTAAATCCTTTGTGAATCTGGCCCAATGTGTTTTTTTCCTTTTTTTTCATTTCCCCAGCTTTTTTATATTTTTTTATTATATATTTTTATATTTTAATAATATTTTTTATGCATTTCAGATTAGAAATTAACAACAAAGAAAAAAAATTAATAAAGAATAAAAAATAATCTGGCTATTAGTCTGTAGGGTTTAATATTGAGTTGGCCCACCCTTTGCTGCTATAACAGCTTCAACTCTTCTGGTAAGGCTGTCCACAAGGTTTAGGAGTGTGTCTATGGGAATGTTTGACTTGTCTTCCAGAAGCACATTTGTGAGGTCAGGTGCTGATGTTGGACGAGAAGGTCTGACTTGCAGTCTCCACTCTAATTCATTCCAAAGGTGTTCTTTTGGGGTGCAGGCCAGTCAAGTTTCTCCACCTCAAACTCGCTGGTGTGGACCTTGTTTTGTGCACTGGTCCAAATCATTTGGTGGAGGGGGGATTATGGTGTGAGGTTGTTTTTCAGGGGTTCAGTTTGGCCCCTTAATTCCAGTGAAGGGAACTCTCAAGGTGTCAGCATACCAAGACATTTTGGACAATTTCATGCTCACTACTTTGTGGGAACAGTTTGGGGACGGCCCTTTTCTTGTTCCAACATGACTGCGCACCAGTGCACAAAGCAAGGTCCATAAAGACATGGATGAGCGAGTTTGGGGTGGAGGAACTTGTTTGACCTGCACAGAGTCCTGACTTCAATCCGAAAGAACACCTTTGGGATGAATAAGGCCCTGTACTCACGACCAAACATGTCTGCTGAAACTGGTCCGCGGACCAGTTTCAGCAGACATGTTTGGCCGTGTGTAGGCCCGAGCGGACCATTTTCGGGCGGATCGGACAGGTTTCCAGCGGACAACTGTTTCCTGGACTTGCTTTAAAACAGTCCGCTGGAAACCTGTCCCCCCGACATGTACGGTCGTCTGTACAGACCTACCGTACATGTCCGAGCGCCCGCCATCCCTCGCATGCATCGAATGACTTCGACGCATGCGTGGAAGCATTTAAAAGGCAGGCCCGCCCACGTCGCCGCGTCATTGTCGCGGCGACACCGCGTCATCGACGCGGCGACACCGTGGACACGCCCCGCGTATTGTTTACATGCGGACTTCTGTTCGATGGTGTGTACAGCCATCGAACAGAAGTCCCCGGGCAGACATGTCCGATGAAAACGGTCCGCGGACCGGTTTCATCGGACATGTCTGCTCGTGAGTACAAGGCCTTAGAGTGGAGACTGCGGACCAGGCCTTCTCGTCCACATCAGTGCCTGATTCAGATTCAGATCAGTTATTGGTGGCCAAACACACATTTAACGATCTCACTCAAAATTATTGAATCGGCAAACAACCGAATAGCTAAAACATCCTTTCCGATCAAGCAGGACCCAATTGGCCATGGTGGAAAACTATTGATTGCCTTGCATTAATCAGCTTAAGCGGGATGCTTTGTTCTAAAATTTGATTCGTATTCTTGATCAATCTCTGGCTTGGCAAAATTAAAATAATCTAATTTAATTAAAGAAATGAAAAAATTCCTGAAAAATGTTTTAAATTGTGAAACCTAACTATCGAATAAAACCCAATTCTAAGTGTGAAATCTTCTATTTATCAAAGTCCATCTCCCCATGTGTCATAATAATTGAATGGATTGTTGACTATAAATTGATTCGATTTGGGATCGATCGGAAAATAAAACAACAATTTATCAAAGTGTGCATTGCCACCTTAAATGATAGTTTTTTTTTATAGGTTGTTTACAATTATAACCAAAACACCGGCTATGGATAAAACTTATTATCGGCTCTGCGGTTAGCGTGCGAAAGGACACCAAATTTTCCATTGATATGTACTTTCCAACATACTATATTGTAGAAGTGTCATTTGAGGCACAGGGACTACGGACTGTTGTACTTTGCTTCCCTCTGGTGTTAGTAGGTGATACTGCAACCCGCAGGGCGAACCTGACACAATACTTTTTGTGTGAAGATTTGCATTCGTTTCCATATGGATTACCATGGACACTGGTTTCCTGTACGTATAAGCCAGCTATTTTATTGCTTTGTTCGACCGATAGTTGACTATGGGGTCAGTAGACACACCACGCCCAACCCTTTTAAATTTATCATCCACATCACCCTTTATCAAACCTTTTACCACAGACGAAACCTTGAAATCATTTTTAGGTCTTCCGGAACCCCAGCTGAAGCAATTCATTGTTGGCCAGTTAAAATAATGTTCTTTACATTGGTGGTTAGTAAGAAAAATGTTCATTACATTGGTCGTCAGTGAAAAGAATGCCTGTTACATTGGTGATCAGTGAGAAGAATGTTCCTTACATTGGTGGTCAGTGAGAAGAATGCCCCTTACATTGGTGATCAGTGAGAAGAATGTTCCTTATATTGGTGGCCAGTGAAAATAATGTTCCTTACATTGGTGGCCAGTGAGAAGAATGTCCCTCACATTTGTGGCCAGTGAGAAGAATGTCCCTTGCATTGGTGGTCAGTGAGAAGAATGTCCCTTACATCGGTGGCCAGTGAGAAGAATGTCCCTCACATTGGTGACCAGTGAGAAGAATGTCCCTTACATTGGTGGCCAGTGAGAAGAATGTCCCTTACATTGGTGACCAGTGAGAAGAATGTCCCTTACATTGGTGACCAGTGAGAAGAATGTCCCTCACATTTGTGGCCAGTGAGAAGAATGTCCCTTGCATTGGTGGTCAGTGAGAAGAATGTCCCTTACATCGGTGGCCAGTGAGAAGAATGTCCCTCACATTGGTGACCAGTGAGAAGAATGTCCCTTACATTGGTGGCCAGTGAGAAGAATGTCCCTTACATTGGTGGTCAGTGAGAAGAATGTCCCTCACATTGGTGACCAGTGAGAAGAATGTCCCTTACATTGGTGGCCAGTGAGAAGAATGTCCCTTACATTGGTGACCAGTGAGAAGAATGTCCCTTACATTGGTGACCAGTGAGAAGAATGTCCCTTATATTGGTGGTCAGTGAGAAGAATGTCCCTTGCATTGGTGACCAGTGAGAAGAATGTCCCTTACATTGGTGGTCAGAAGTGTTAATTTCTTCAACGAAAACATTTTCGTCAATGTTTTCGTCAGCGTCATTTTTGAAGTAATGAAAACTAAAGGAAAAGCACACCATATTTTTGTCCACTGACGAAAACTATGACGAAAATCAAATCCGTTTTCATTCCAAAAATATAAGGTAGGGACGTTTCCCCTTTGCGAACAAACTTCCGGTTTTCACTGAGCTTCGCCTGCTTCGCTGTGATGACTGCCAGAGAGAGCGGCACTGTGCATTACAGGCCAGCCAGGCCTCCGGAGTCCCAACGAGACTGAGTCTGTTCCACTCCCAAGTCCTGACTCACGAGACAACTGTGAGGGTGTAGTATATTACAATTACAGCAGGCCTGAGGCCTCCCCTCAGACCATATTCATCCAGAGCACTGTGCACAATTACGGGCCTCCTCTGACCACTGGCAGTGGCATCCAGGGCACTGTGGATTACAGGCCACCCCATAGACCATGTCCGTCCAGAGCACTGTGTGTGCAATACAGGCCATCTCTGACCAGTGACCACTGGCAGTCCTTAACCACTTGCCGTCGCCGCACCGTCATAATACGTCCACAAGGTGGCTCTCCTAGGCGAGAGCACGTAATATGACGTCCTGCCTATTAGCCGCCACTAGGGGCGCATGCGCGCCACCGGAGGCGCGCGTGCGCGCCACCGGAGGCGCGCGTGCGCGCCCCCCGCTCGCCCCCGACTCCCGTGCGTGTGCCCGGCGGGTGCGATCGCCGCCGGGCACACGCGATCGCTCGGTACAGAGCGGGGAACGGGAGCTGTGTGTGTAAACACACAGCTCTCGTTCCTGTCAGCAGGGGAAATGCTGATTTTCTGTTCATACAATGTATGAACAGAAGATCAGTGTTTCCCCTAGTGAGGCCACCCCCCCCCCCCCCCACAGTAAGAACACACCCAGGCATACTTAACCCCTTCCCCGCCCCCTAGTGTTAACCCCTTCACTGCCAGTGGCATTTTTATAGTAATCTGATCGCTATAAAAATGCCAATGGTCCCAAAAATGTGTCAAAAATGTCCGAAGTGTCCGCCATAATGTCGCAATACCGAAAAAAAAATCGCTGATCGCCGCCATTACTAGTAAAAAAAAATATTAATAAAAATGCCATAAAAATACCCCCTATTTTGTAAACGCTATAACTTTTGCGCAAACCAATCAATAAACGCTTATTGCGATTTTCTTTTACGAAAAATATGTAGAAGAATACGTATCGGCCTAAACTGAGGAAAAAAAATGTTTTTTTATATATTTTTGGGGGATATTTATTACAGCAAAAAGTAAAAAATATTCATTTTTTTCAAAATTGTTGCTCTATTTTTGTTTATAGCGCAAAAAATAAAAAACGCAGAGGTGATCAAATACCACCAAAAGAAAGCTCTATTTGTGGGAAAAAAAGGACGCCAATTTTGTTTGGGAGCCACGTCGCACGATCGCGCAATTGTCTGTTAAAGCGACGCAGTCCCGAATCGCAAAAAGTACTCTGGTCTTTGGGCAGCAATATGGTCCGGGGGGTAAGTGGTTAAATAATGCATTACACTTTAATTACACCCATTAGATTTTAGACAACTAAAATAAGAAGAATGTTCCTTACATTGGTGATCAGTGAGAAGAATGTTCCTTAAATTGGTGGCCAGTGAGAAGAATGTTCCTTACATTGGTAAACAGTGAGAAGAATGTCCCTTATATTGGTGGCCAGTTAGCAGAATGTCCCTTACAATGGAGGCCAGTGAGAAGAATGTCCCTTACATTGGTGTTCATTGAGAAGAATGGGCCAAATTCTCAAAAAAGCTGCCTAACTTAACTTTCTGCAGTTAAGTTACACTGACTTAAAATCTCTACCTAAGTGCCCGATCTTCAAAGCACTTACCTAGAAATTTCAGGCCGTGTAACTTAAGTGCCGCCATCGCAAGGCGGTCCTCCTCTCCTGGGGGCGTTTAAAATTTAAATGAGGCGCGCTCCCGCGCCGGCCGTACTGCGCATGCGTGTGACGTCATTTTCCCGACATGCAGCGCGCAAACGTAATCAACGCCGGGCGGCTTTGAGAATTTCGACGGGACACTAAAGTTGCGACGGGTAAAAAAAAAAAGACGCGCCGGGAAAACAAATAATTATAAAAAAAAATGACAGCGTCGCTCAGCATGCATTCCTGAGAGGGAGAACTCCATGCCAATTTTCAAAGAAAAAAACGGCATGGGTTCCCCCCCCCAGGAGCATACCAGGCCCTTAGGTCTGGTATGGGTTGTAAGGAGACCCCCCCACGCCGAAAAATCGACGTAGGGGGTCCCCCTACAATCCATACCAGACCCGTATCCAAAGCACGCTACCCGGCCGGTCAGGAAGGGAGTGGGGACGAGCGAGCTCCCCCCCCCTCCTGAGCCGTGCCAGGCCGCATGCCCTCAACATGGGGGGGTTGGGTGCTCTGGGGCAGGGGGGCGCACTGCGGGCCCCCCCACCCCAGAGCACCCTGTCCCCATGTTGATGAGGACAGGACCTCTTCCCGACAACCCTTGCCGTTGGTTGTCGGGGTCTGCGGGCGGGGGCTTATCAGAATCTGGGAGTCCCCTTTAATAAGGGGGCCCCCAGATACCGGCCCCCCACCCTAAGTGAATGGATATGGGGTACATCGTACCCCTATCCATTCACCTGGAGGCAAAAAGTAAAAGTTAGTAAACACACAACACAAGGGTTTTTAAAATAATTTATTATTCTGCTCCGGATGCACCCCCCTGTCTTCTTTATTAGCTCTATTACCAGGGGGGGCTTCTTCTTCCACTCTCCGGGGGTCTTCTTCCACTCTCCGGGGGTCTTCTTCCACTCTCCGGGGGGGGTTTCTTCTTCCGCTCTCCGGGGGGGGGCTTCTCCGCTCTCCGGGGGTCTTCATCTCTCTTCGCCGCTCTCCGCTGTTGACTCGGCGAACCCCGGTTCTTCTGCAGATGTCCGGTGCCTTCTTCTTCAGCGCTGGCTGCCTGCTATCTTTGTGTGTTAGCTCAATTAGTAACAGGCAGCCGGCGTGGTCTTCTGTGACGTCACCTTCTTCTCTTCTGTTCTTCTCCCCTCTTCCGATGTTGCCTCGTCGCCTCTTGTCACTGTAATGATGGAAGCGCGCCTTGCATCCCATTTATATAGGCATCACCGTCCCATCATGCTCCGGTAGGTACCCACGTGGTGGGTGCACGTGGGTAGGCACCCACCACGTGGGTACCTGCCAGAGCATGATGGGACGGTGATGCCTATATAAATGGGATGCAAGGCGCTCTTCCATCATTACAGCGACAAGAGGCGACGAGGCAACATCGCAAGAGGGGAGAAGAACAGAAGAGAAGACCCTGACGTCACAGAAGACCGCGCCGGCTGCCTGTTAGAAATTGAGCTAACACACAAAGATAGCAGGCAGCCAGCGCTGAAGAAGAAGGCACCGGACATCTGCAGAAGAACCGGGGTTCGCCGAGTCAACAGCGGAAGAGGGGAGAAGATGGAAGAAGACCCCCGGAGAGCGGAGAAGCCCCCCACCCGGAGAGCGGAAGAAGAAACCCCCCCCGGAGAGTGGAAGAAGACCCCCGGAGAGTGGAAGAAGAAGCCCCCCCTGGTAATAGAGCTAATAAAGAAGACAGGGGGGGCATCCGGAGCAGAATAATAAATTATTTTAAAAACCCTTGTGTTGTGTGTTTACTAACTTTTACTTTTTGCCTCCAGGTGAATGGATAGGGGTACGATGTACCCCATATCCATTCACTTAGGGTGGGGGGCCGGTATCTGGGGGCCCCCTTATTAAAGGGGACTCCCAGATTCTGATAAGCCCCCGCCCGCAGACCCCGACAACCAACGGCAAGGGTTGTCGGGAAGAGGTCCTGTCCTCATCAACATGGGGACAGGGTGCTCTGGGGTGGGGGGGCCCGCAGTGCGCCCCCCTGCCCCAGAGCACCCAACCCCCCCATGTTGAGGGCATGCGGCCTGGCACGGCTCAGGAGGGGGGGGTGTTCGCTCGTCCCCACTCCCTTCCTGACCGGCCGGGTAGCGTGCTTTGGATACGGGTCTGGTATGGATTGTAGGGGGACCCCCTACGTCGATTTTTCGGCGTAGGGGGGGTCTCTTTACAACCCATACCAGACCTAAGGGCCTGGTATGCTCCTGGGGGGGAACCCATGCCGGTTTTGAATTTAAAAATTGCCGTGGAGTTCTCCCTCAGGAATGCATACCAAATGCCGTCGCTTGAATGGGCCTTTACAAGGTGTGACTAACTTTACACATTATAAAACCAGCCCTAGTTTTGCGCAAGCAAATTCGGAACTTAGGCAGAAATCACAATGATGAAATGCTTTGAGAATCTGCTTAAGTCCTCATTTGCATACGCAAAGCTGCATTTCAATTCCAGTGGCGGATGCGGTACTGCATCCTAAGATCTGACCGTGTAAGTGTCTTACACATGTCAGATTTTCTGCCTAACTTTGGAAAAAGCCTTTTGAGAATCGTTTCCAAAGTTAGGCACAGACTGAACAGCAGTTAAGTCTGCGTATCTCTTTTGGGAATCAGGCCCTATGTTCCTTACGTTGATGGTCGGTGAGAAGAATGTTCCTTATATTGGTCGTCAGTGGGAAGAATGTCCTTACATTGGTGGCCACTGAAAAGAATGTCTCTTACATTGGTGGTCAACGAGAAGAATGTCCCTTAGAATGGTGGCCAATTAGAAGAATGTCCTTTACAATGATGACCAGTGCGAAGAATGTCCCTTATAATAGTGGTTAATGAGAAGAATGTCCCTTACATTGGTGGCCAGTGAGAAGAATGTTCCTTACAGTGGTGGCCAGTGAAAAGAATGTCCCTTACATTAATGGCCAGTGAGAAAATATCATTGGTGTTGTTGCTGGCTCTTTTTAGGTGGCATTAGTCATTGGACTATGCGGGCACCATCAAGTCAATCACCCACAGCTCCAAAAAACCCTAGCAACCTCCGGAGGAACTCTAGAGTTCCACAGAACACTATGTTGAGAATGGCTGATCCACAGCAATCAGAGACTAAGGAAATGGCTTAATGTGGCCTTCATTGGGCAGCTCCTAGACCCCTTCCAAAGTTTAGCCCCAAGTGTCCAGAGGAGGAACGTATGGAAGCTGGGTGTCTATAGATGATCACTAAGAAGTATAACTTTGAGGGATGAAGATGAAGATGACAGAATTGCATCGTAAAGTAAAATTCCAAGCAGACAGACAAATACACAGTTAAAATACTTATTTGGTTTATCTGGTAAAGTATTTGAAAGTGTGGTCTGCCAGTCTTGTGATCCAGGCACCCATGCCAGACAGCAGGCCAGGTCCTAGATCTTTCTTAAGATTATTTTGCATTTGAAGTACTTTTGTCATTAGATAAATAAAAATAAAATTTCCCGACGTGCATTGCGCTAAATGACGTTGCAAGGACGTCATTGGTTTGGACGTGAACGTAAATGGCGTCCAGCCCCATTCACGGACGTGTTACGCAAACGACGACGTAAAATTTTCAAATTTCGACGCGGGAATGACGTCCATACATAACATTGGCTGCGCCTCCTAATAGCAGGAGCAACGTTACGACGAAAATTACTTACGCAAACGACGTAAAAAACTACCGCCGGGCGCACGTATGTTTGTGAATCGGCGTAAGTAGGTAATTTGCATACTCTACGCTGAAAACTACGGGAGCGCCACCTGGCAGGCCAGCGTGAGAATGCACCCTAAGATACGGCGGTGTAAGAGACTTATGCCAGTAGTATCTTAGGCTAATGTCGGCGTATCTAGCTTTCTGAATACAGAAAGTAGATACGCCGGCGCAGATTTAAATTTACGCGGCGTATCTATGGATACGCCGGCGTAAATTCTATCTGAATCTACCCCTTTGACTAATGCACAGGCATGGGCATAGTACAGTACTTATGTATACTGTATGTGGATGTTCTGGCTCTTTCATGTAAGGTGGATTGTATTAAAGGCTAACTGGCTCTTTAAGCACATTTTTTTTTTTCACATGAAACCAAGTTTGGAAGTGATTTTGATGGCTGCAATCTTTTAATAACACGTTAAATTTTATGGATGGCAAAATGTGCATTAACACTGAAGGATAAGTGCTAGCTATTCTCCCCGGCTCATCCTCAGCTCTCTCCTTCCTCGCTCTTCCTCAGTCACAGGGTTAAACAAAACGAAGGTTGGCATTTGGCCAAACAGATGCAGAACTGGATCTAAACCAACACATCACATGATTCGCTGCATTTTATTTATACCCGTCACCGCTTCACCACCAGGGAGTACTCAGTATCACTATTCACTATAACAACTGACACTAAGATGCAGAAAATAAGGTCATTAAGGGCCACAAAGCTTACGCTCTAGAGCAGTGATGGCGAACCTCGGCACCCCAGATGTTCTGGAACTACATTTCCCATGATGCTCAGCTACACTGCAGAGTGCATGAGCATCATGGGAAATGTAGTTCCAAAACATCTGGGGTGCCAAGGTTTGCCATCACTGCTCTAGAGTATACAAGGCATCCTCATTGCCTAAAGGAGCTGGGTTTTGTTGTCCGCCACCACAGCCAATCAGATCATTTTATTTATTCTCTTGTACAGTACTGGAGGAATGGCTAGGGAAAATGTGATTGGCATGCAGTTATAGGTGTTCTACAAATGTAAACACTGCATTATCATGGAGCCCTTTCTTATTTGGTAGGAGGCTGTATCCCAGGAGCTGTGTCTAAGTACTTTGTACTCAGTAATGTCACTTCTATGAGGATCTATACATGGACCATAGATGCCAGTCAGGGCCAAGAAGCCAATTGAGGCATCTGCCTCATGCAGCACTCATGGAGGCATGGTAGGGGGTCGAACTGAGGTCGCAGTGTCCATACAGGACACATTGTCCTCAGTGCATGTTCAGCTTCTGGGTCACATCAAGTGGTCATCAATGACCTAGCAACCAATGACACTGCCCTGATGAGGCCCAATAGACTAAAACAGTACAGTGAAACTTTGTATTGCGAGTAACGCACTTAACGAGAGTTTTGCAATACAAGCACTGTATTTAAAAAAATCCTAACTCGGTTTGCGAGCCTTGTCTCCCAAAATGGTCAGGATTCAAGCCAAAGCTGTGTGCAATACCGCGTTTGGCCTGAGGTGGGGGGGGGGTGCCAGAGCAGAGCCGAAGCTCCGATCAGTGCCGTTCGGAAATGCTTGGAAAATCTTGGAAATATTTTGTTCCCGAGGTTTGCCGAGGTGTCCTCAGCCTTTTCCGAGTGTTTACGAGGCTCTCCCGGGCCCCCCGCCTCTGGCCGAATGCCGTATTGCATGCCATTGAAGTCAGTGCGGAAATAATTATTCTCATTTTCCATTGACTTCAATGGGGAAACTCGCTTTGATATGCGAGTGCTTTGGATTACGAGCATTCTCCTGGAACGGATTATGCTCGTAATCCAAGGTTCCGCTGTACTCTGTAGGTGATCTGTTTCAACAAATCTGTGGTATTACTTATTAGCCACTGGGAGGTTCAAACACATTACTGTGAAAAAAAAATAATGGGATTTAACCAAAATCTATTTATGGGCTGCAAGACCAGTTCTTTGCACAAGTCTGAGTTATAATAGACATAAATTGTCATCAGCGTTGGGGTACTTACATGTTGCAAACTTCCAGTGTCATATGTAGTGTAAACAATTATAATTCAGGAGTTAGTCAATCCAAATTGGAAGCCAACAGGAACATTTAGGCCTAATGCACATAGGCCTGAATGCAGAAGCAGTATCAGCGACATTGTCGCTTTTAAGTTACGACCCACTATTGGAGGTGAGTTAGTACAGAGTATGTAGTGCCAGGAGCAGCCTGGGCAATGGGCATCAGTCTCAGTTTGGCACAGCAAAACTTGTGTGTACTGAGACAGTACAGTGCTTTGCTCACAATGCTTGAGTTGAGCTTGGCTTGGCGTTGAGCTTGGCAGACACATAGGATAGGTATGTAGCTTTTAGTAACTGGTTTGTGCTGTCCATAATGCCAACCGAGGGTGCCTGCCTCAGATGGCACTCATGGAGGCATGCTTAGGGGCAGCGCTGACACCAGAAGGGCAGATCCACAAAGAAATTACGCCGGCGTATCTATTGATACGCCGCGTAATTTCAAAGTTCCCGCGTCGTATCTTTGTTTTGTATCCACAAAACAAGATACGACGGAATGAGGGATCGATCCGACAGGCGTACGTCTTAGTACGCCGTCGGATCGTAGGTGTATATTTACGCTGGCCGCTAGGTGGCGTTTCCGTCCAATTCCGCGTCGAGTATTCAAATTAGCTAGATACGGTGATCCACGAACATACGTCCGGGCGGCGCATTTCCGGCGTATAGTTAAAGCTGCTATATGGTGGTGTACTCAATGTTAAGTATGGCCGTCGTTCCTGCGTCGAAATTTGAATTTTTTTAATCGTTTTGCGTAAGTCGTTCGCAAATAGGGATTTGCGTAGAATGACGTCACCGTCGTAAGCATTGGCTTGTTCCGGTTTAATTTCGAGCATGCGCACTGGGATACCCCCACGGACGGCGCATGCGCCGTTAAAAAAAAACGACGTCGGGTCCCTTACGCCGCCAAAGATACACTACGCCGCCGTAACTTACGGCGCGCATTCTTTGAGGATTCGAAAAAAAAAATAAGTTACGGCGGCGTAGTGTATCTTAGATACGCTACGCCCGGCGGAAATATGCGCCGATGTATGTGGATCTGCCCCAGAATGTCCACATCAGACAC
This sequence comes from Rana temporaria, assembly GCF_905171775.1. Lineage (NCBI taxonomy): Eukaryota > Metazoa > Chordata > Amphibia > Anura > Ranidae > Rana > Rana temporaria. The sequence goes on from NC_053491.1 coordinate 443,692,982, forward strand.
TCAGCTCATATTCAACCCTGTGTATGTTCAGCCCACCAGGCCACACAACATCATGAGCCACCTGCACCATAATAAGTGTTGATACCGTGGAACCCTGCCACCAATGTCCTAACAGTCAATGATGATGTACAGCCCTGCCACCAGCATTCCAGCCCCCAACAAACCTGGGAGAGGAGGGGAGGTGGCAAAAACAGCCCCTTTGGCTTGCATCTACCCTCAACATGGTGCTATTTACAAGCCACAGATGATGTGGTTCCATTGACAACGAAGGCTGTCAAAAGTCAGGCTCCAACTGTCATGTTTACACCTACAGAGGATTATACACAAAAATAATTAAACGTTGTCATACATTTTTTATATTGTGTGTTTTTAATTGAAATTTTAATTAATTTAATTGAAAGCTTCTGTACTTTCTAAGTCACTGACCCGTCACAGATATATAGATCAGTCGGGGCTTCAATCAATTCCTGCTTGTCAGTGCGACTGACTATATTTGGGAAAGTCCGCAATGGAAGCTCATGTATTTCTCTCAGTAATGCCCCGTACACCGACAAGAAAAGTATATAAATGGAAATCCACCACAGTAGAGGGTGAAAACAGATTGCACATGAGGATAGATCTTTGAGAAACAACATGAAAATTGCATTTCACTAAACCCAATAGAGAGGAGGATGCCCCGTCTTCTTCATTGTCATTTACTATAAGCGAGGCACAGGCCAGGCATGGGGGTAGTGCTGGGGGCACAGCTGCTGCCCAGACATCCTCTGTATAAGGAGCATCAGGTGCACAACTTACTTCCCCTTTCATTAAGCGTTGCCAACATTGCCATCTGTGATCAGCTTATGAGGCCAACAATTTCGATAGTGAATCTGCAAAGCATTCTGGGTGCTGTAGTCTGTGATATCCCGGGAATGAAATGCTGCATCTTTTTATCACTGGCATATTAACCTTCGTTGAGTTAAATTCTCATTAATTTTGCCCTTTTTATATCAGAATTTGCAATTTGATCATATTTATCCAAAGCTTTATTTCGAAATGCAAAGCATGTTTGCTGTTTCGCTCAATCCAAACCAAATCACAGTTGAAATCGCAATCATGTTTATGAGATGCGTATTCGATTCATATCATTCCTCTTTGACCAAATTTAACGTAAAACTTGATTGAAGTCATTGAAAAATATGCTCCATAAAAATGATTCAGAATACTGGAACATTCAATTTATTAATAAAGTGTCAATTGTTTATTTAATCTGGAATGAGTAAGAGGGAATTCAGCCGATAACCATCAGCCAGACTGCAAAATTTGTATTTTTTAATTATTCCAAATTCTTGAAATGATGGAATTTGTGATGGACCAATAATTTATCGCAAGGCCAGTACTGAATGCTAAAATAAACATTCAGAGCACTTTAGTGGAGGACCTATAAAAGAAGAATGTTAGATCATTCATGATCTTACAGGAAGCTGTTTCCATAGACAGTCCAATCTGAATTAGTTTATGACGTGTCTAATTCTAATGGTATGGATAATAAATTCCCTTTCACTTGATTGGATCAACATTCAGTTTGTGATGTGGACACTCTTAGCTGGATTCACGTAGGGCGGCGTATGTTTGAGCCGGCGTAGCGTATCGTATTTACGCTACGCCGCCGTAAGTTAGAGAGGCAAGTGCTGTATTCACTAAGCACTTGCGTCCTAAGTTGCGGCGGCGTAGCGTAAATGTGCCGGCCTAAGCGCGCCTAATTCAAATTCTGAAGAGGTGGGCGTGTTTTATGCAAATGAATCGTGACCCGACGTGATTGACGTTTTTAACGAATGGCGCATGCGCCGTCCGTGGACATATCCCAGTGCGCATGCTCCAAATTACGCCGCAAAGACTTATTGGTTTCGACGTGAACGTAAATTACGCCCAGCCCCATTCACGAATGACTTACGCAAACGACGTAAAAATTTCAAAATTCGACGCGGGACCGACGTCCATACTTAACATTGGCTAGGCCAGCTTTTTGTTGGATTAACTTTACGCCTGAAAACGCCTTACGTAAACAGCGTGGCCCAGATTCACGAAGCAGATACGACGGTGTATCTCAGATACACCATCGTATCTCAGCTTTTTTCAGGTCCTATCTATGCGCCTGATTCATAGAACCAGTTACGCATAGATAGGGCTGAGATCCGACAGTGTCACACTGTGTTACACTGTCGGATCTTTTTTTTGAATTAAAAATGGCGCCGGGGGCGTTCCCGCTGATTTACACTGAATAATATGTAAATCAGCGAGATACGCGAAATTCACGACCGTACGCGGACCCGACGCGGTGTTCTTACGTCGTTTCCGTAGCGCGGTACCCGTCGTATACTTACCCCTTCTAAAAGCAGGGGTAAGTATTGTTAAGTATGGCCGTCGTTCCCGCGTCGATTTTGAAATTTCCTACGTCGTTTGCGTACGCCGATTCACGAACACGCGCGTCGCAAGTCTAGATCACGTCGCAACCACTGACGTCCTATTGACGTCAGTGGGAGCAATGCACGCCGGGAAATTCCCCGGATGACGCATGCGTATTTAAATCGGCGCGGGAGCGCGCCTGATTTAAATATGACACTCCCCTAGCCGCGGAATTTGAATTCCGCTGGGGGATTTAGGATCCGCCGTCGCAAGTTTGGAGGTAAGTGGTTTGTGAATTAGCCACTTGCCTCCTAAACTTGCGGGAGCGGATCTTAATTCACGTAGAACGAGCGGATCTATAGATCCGCTGATCTACGTGAATCTGGGCCGGTATCTTTACTGCGACGCATTCTAGGCGTAAATCAGCGTTCACGCCCCTAGCGGCCGGCCTAAATAGAAAGCTAAGATATGACTGCGCAGGCCGTCGTATCTTAGCTAGATTTAAGTGTATCTCATTTTGAGAATACACTTAAAGATACGACGGCTTAGATTCAGAGTTATGACGTCGTATCTACTGATACGCCGGCTTAACTCTTTCTGAATCTAGCTATCTCTGTTCCTCTAGTAAATCCACCAGTCTAGTCTATGTTGACCATAGCTCCCAACTGTCTCTGATTTCAAGGGACTGTCCCTCATTTGGAAGAATGTCCCTCTGTCCCTCTTTCCTCATCATTTGCCCCTCATTTTGGTGATCTATATAGTTGTATAATAACATAATTTCATTCAATTTATAAATTGCTGCATATAAATAAAGATATAAAGGAATAGTAATGGTATAAAAAAAAACACTAGTGGGTTTCACAATTTTTGTATAATTCTCTTTTAAGGGGGAATGGCAGAGGGGTGTGTCCTATGCCTACATATTTTTGTATGTAGGTGTCCCTCGTTCCCATCTCAAAATGTCATGATGGTTCCCAAGTGTATGACACAGCCAGTTTCTATGAGGGGCTTCATGGTTGGCTGAATTTGGTGCGAAGAGCACAAGTCCTTACCACCACTCCTGTCCTGTTAGAACACTATACGGCCTGCTGAGGCTGAACCCTCTGCCGTCTTGTGTACAACACAATGGCAGAGACATTCCCAGCCGTTGACCTTTATTTTCCCAAAAAAGGGTTGTCCACACATAAAATTGTTTGCTGCATTTTACTGATGGAATCTAGGAAATAGCATAACACTCACATCACAAGGACATACATTCCGTAGTCACTTGACATCACACAGTCAATCACATTTCGTGGACGGTCTGCAGTAGTCACATGTAAAAGCATATGCAGCACCTTTAGGAGCCATCTCCCCTACGGTTTCTCCTCCACCCAGGGTTATTAGTACTCACAGGACTGTGCTCTCTGTAGTGTACTACACTACAGGTGTACTCCTCCCAGCCTCCTGCCCTACCCAGGGCCTACGCATGCGGGTTACATTTACATAGTTGCAGATAGGTAGATTCAGGTACGGCAGTGCAAGCTTAAGACGGCGTAGCCTAGCGTGTTTACACTACGCCGCCTTAAGTAAGAGAGGCAAGTACATGATTCTCAAAGCACTTACCTCCTTACTTAGGGCGGCGTTGTGTAATCACGGCGGGCGTAAAGGCGCCTAATTCAAATTGGTTGGAGGGGGGCGTGTTGTATGGAAATGAGGCTTGACCTCACGTTTTTTGACGTGTTTTGCTACTGCGCATGCGCCGGGCGCCTACATTTCCCAGTGCGCATTGCGGCTAAGTACGCCGTACGGGCCTATTGATTTCGACTTGGACGTAAACAACGTAACTCCCGATTCGCGGACGACTTACGCAAACGACGTAAAAAAATTCTAACCTCGCGGCGGGAATGGCAGCCATACTTTAACATTGTTATTCCACTTCATAGGTGGAATAACTTTAGGCCGCCTAAGGCCTTACGGAAACAACGTAATTCGACTGCGGCGGCAGGGCGTACGTTCGTGAATTGGCGTACAAGCTCATTTACATAATCTACGCCGGCCGCAATGGAAGCGCCACCTAGCGGACATCCAAAAAATTGCAATCTTAGATATGTTTAAGCGTATCTCTGTTTGAGCATACGCTTAAACATACAGCGGCGTAGATTCGGAGTTAGGTCGGCTTATCTACTGATAAGCCGACCTAACTCTTTCTGAATCTACCTAAGAGTGTTTAGCTCTTATGCTGCTAAGGTTTCTCACAAACTGGCTTATAACAGGGCACTGACTCACCCATGACATCACTGAAGGAGGGCTCTACCTAAAAGGGACCTAGCACCTGATGACTTTACTTACTGTAACCAGACACCATTCAATCACAGAGCCATCTAGTGGCAAAGTAGCTAACTGCACCTGCCTACAAGGTAGTTCATCGATACCTTAATAAACAATGCACTTAAGGCTTGAATAGCATTATCATGCTGCACAAATCAAAGGTCCTTTGCAGACTGTTAAAAATTAACCATAGTGATTATGCCATACTAACAGTCTCACCACTTACAGTAGCTAAGCCCTGAAGGAAGAAGAATTTGCTTTATTCCTGAAATGTGTCGAACATTTTGTGTTCTCCTAATGTGAACACATTTTTTAGCACTTTCACTAGACTGTGTAAATGGATTCTCAACTCTGGGTTGTCCACCCTTTTCTAGGGGATGTCCTGGTTTTGCTGGAGCCTGTGTGCCCAGTAATAACTTGACTGACCTACTGAAAATCTGTATCCAACTTTTGTTTGGATTACAGCTTGATCAGACTCCTTTATATCTCTGTGCTGCAGTGCCTCTTGGAAAATGCAGGCTGCATGAATTTAACTGTGTGTGTTTTGGAGGCCCATAGAAATGTATGGTAACATTGCATCTTACTACCTTATAATGAAACACTCCATATGACCTGCCCACCCAGAATATTTTTTCTGCACCAACAAACGTCTATTATAACATTTATGAAAAAGGTACTTCAAGCATTTTCACTATGCAAATTGTGAATCCAACTAATACGGTCTTTTAAAAAAAAGTGAGCCGGTCTAATATGTTGAGCACCATTCCGCATACACCCAGTGTTGGGTCCTCGGCACCATATTCTAGCTCAATTACAAGAAATAGCCAGCATACCAATCATGGACCTCAAAAATGTATTAAGGTCAAAATGCAAAAGCAGTCACATAAAGAAAAGGTAAGCTGTCACATAGTATATACCAATGGTAAGTGCCTACATTTTTTAGGTTCATGGGTGGTGTGCTGGCTATTTTGTGTAATTGAGTAGGAAGATAAGGGTTGGTCATGACTAAGCAAGGTGTGAAGCCTCGTACACACGTCCGAGGAACTCGACGGGCGAAACACATCGTTTTCCTTTGTCGAGTTCCATGTGAAGCCGCCGAGGATCTCGGCGAACCAAATTTTCCCATTGCCGTCGAGGAAAAAGAAGACATGCTTTCTTTTTGGCCCAACGAGATCCTTCTTGCTGTTTTTTTCCCGAGAAACTCGGCCGTGTGTACGAGGCCTTACCGGTTGGGTGCTACTTGTAGCATTCCTTTTTTTGTCAACCTTTGCTGCAGTGGCAGGATAGGCCCTGTCCAGCCACTGGAAATATTTCCTCATCCCATTAGGTTATGTCGTATTTCAACCTGATTATTGTATGTGCACACATCGGAACAGGACATTGAGTGAGTTAAACAGCAGAAATGCTATGGAGGTTGTGTACCACTGCTGACCAGGGCCTAGGGTTGCCACCTCATCCCTTTACACCCAAACACATATGAATTACACAGGTCCTGAGGCTAATTTAATACAGATAAGGCACCAAGTGAGTTTAATTATCACCATAATCAGCCACAGAACCTGCGTAATTAATATGTGTTCGGTTTTAAAGAGATGAGGTGGAAACCCTACCAGGGCCTCAAAGTAGCAACCACACAGTTTAGCGGGCATGCTCAGTATGCACTGGAACCTTTTGCATTTAAATTAATTTGGTACATGTCCTAGGATTTCCTGCACACTTGTAAACCGCTGTTAGGTTGGAGACAATGGCAAATCTCAGGAAGAAGAAGAGACAGGAACAGGAAGTGAGAAAAATTATGGGCTTCCCTTTTAAAATGACAAATATGCAATTCTTTTATCTTCGTAAAAAACAACATAACCTTGTCTGACCCCGGTTGTTAAACCAGTCCTTGTGACCTCCTGCCTAAAGATTTCATGTTTTTACTCAGACACATTAGACTTTTTTAGATTTCGATTTTCTTTTTGAAAGGAAATACTTTCATTAATAAGCATGATTGAATTACCTCAGCTTGTATGTCTATGGACTAATAAACTACAGTATCTCGAGCGTCATTCTAATCTCTTGGAGCAAAAGCCTCCAGCCATCAACATCAAACCTAGTTAGAGAACTATTCTCCTGAACACAACTAGATGGTGGTTATTGCTTGAACTAAACATACTCATAGATTAGAAAATAAAAAACTGCCTATGCAGATAAGGGGGGACTGTAGATAGAAAAATCTGTACAGAATTGACTAAAATTTAATAATGCCCTTACTAAAGGTGTAGGCCATTTATGTACCCAATTCTGTGTCCTGGCCTAGGCCAACAAGGCCCGGGCCTAGGGCAGAATTTTGCAGGGGGGCAGCACAGAAAGAGTCCCCGCCTGCTTGCGCTACACTTTATGGGGCGGACTGGGCTGAGAGGCAGATTAGTCTAGCGCCCCCATAAAGCGGCCGCACTGCTTCCGGTATGCGTGCGGTCAGCATTCCGCAACTGTGGGGGGGGGGGGTGCCACTTCTAATTTTGACTATGCTATCATCCTGGACCACAAACCTTCCTCACTGTGCTATATGTTTTCCGCTGCACCATTGGCATGGTTATATCTTCTTAGTCCTCTCCACAAAATTATGAGAAATTTGTGCAGTAGAAATATAGGCAACACTTTTTTTTTTAAATTTGGATAGACTAAGGGAGGGTTATAGCCCCTGTAAGTTTATTTTTTACAATCCCTGTCCCATTGCAGAGATTTCCCTTCACTTCCTGTCCCATAGCCAAACAGGAAGTGACACTTTTTTGTATCTAAAAGGGGAACTACACCCCCTGTGTAAACTTTTTGTAATCCTTGTTTGCTGGGTTATCTTCAAAATAAGAACTCACATGTTTAGCAAGTTTAGCGTTGTCCTTCTGTAATCCGCTGCTGTATGCTGGGTCCCATTCAACCATCTTGTCGTCTTACATCTTAAAAAGCCAGCTGTCTCCTCCAGGTTTTTGCAGTCAGCCTCCTGATGACTCACTGAGATCCATGCACAATGTCCTGTGAAATATCATGCAACCTCCTGGGATGTGACGGGGATATCCCAGGAGGCTGCAACAAGCTGGGGTAAATTAGTCTTGCATGGGCAATAATTGCCTGGAATTGCCTGCACAAAATGCACGAACCCAAAAAAAAATATTCTGCAACAGGAGGGGGTAAGGAGTTTGTAAACTGGGTGCACAGAGTGTGGAACCACTTTAAATTTCAGCTTGAGCTACTGATCTCTGTAAACAACAGGCTTTTTATCAGCAGGAGCTAAAGGAGAAATTGGAAACATGAAAAGCAACCTAAAGCTCCCCTGTATGGCTGAAAATAAGGACACATAATATTATTGTGCGGTATTTTATATTTACCTGAGCATAAAAAAATTGTCCTGAACGTATTAATTAAAGAAACGAATATACAGGTATGTACAAAATCAATATACATATGGAGTACCTTATGCAACCTTTGACTCTAGCTGCTAGTCAGCTAAAACTCTCAGAAAACTCTTTCCCGTCCTAAGGGATGTCACTGGATTTTCCCAGCTTGAATAAACAGACACCATCGTTTTTTTGTGTCTCTTCACAGAGGATGCCGGGAATCAAAGATTCCATTGAACATAAGGGCTCTAATTAAATTCTCAAATCAGAATCTTTGTTACCCTGTGATTCCTGTGTGAAAGACAAAGAGAGCCATTTCATCCTTCCTGCGTCACTTTAATATGCAAATGAGCGTTCCAACTCATCAGAGTTCATTGTTAGGCGACCGTGTATTGTATGAGTCCTGAAATATGTATGTGGCGAATCCCTGAAATATGCACGCCTGTCGGATCTGGAAGTTTGCTTGCACATGTCATGGTGGCATCTTTGCCACCTTGTCTCCTGCCCTCCTATTGCGGTGTGTATGCCAGCTCAGGGGACTGCAGTGCTGAAGTGGGTAGGAGGGGGAAGGGTGTAGATAATCCACACAGTGTGCGAGGGGCACCTCACGGCTGTGATTTATCAGCTGGAGCCGCTGATAAGATGGTGGAAGAGACCTAGAAGCTCGGCAGCCCTTGGGGGCTTCAGAGGAGGGAGGGGGGTGCAGGATGAGGCTGGCACAGGGACAGAGGGGGCGAGAGGGATGGGAATATTGTGCCCAGAGCTGCCAGGAATGCCTTAATGTGTGATGCACTAAAAAGGGACACTGATGAAATAAACGTAAAAGACTATACCTAGTCACAAATCATGAGAGAGGCTGCGTTAGATTACATTCTGAGAAAAAAAATACATCATTTGGTTTCAAATATTGGTCCAAAAAAGAGCGTTTTTTTACAAAATGATTATTGTAGGCAACCATCATTGATTGGAAAAATCTGTGAAATTTTTGGCTTCATTGGACAATCTTTTCATGTATTTATTTTCTCATCTTCATCTATTCGAATAAATCAATATAATACGCACACATTCCCTTTACCTGGCAAGTCTATTGAAAGATTTTTTTTTTTAAATGACTGTTTATTGAGAAATATTTCATGGGAATTGCCCATAAACTTTACAAGCAACATTTTGTTATGGTATCTTATTACCATGCAAATGACCATGGCCTTCCCTTAGAACTGACATCGAAGGGCTTTTGGTGGCATTCAAATGATAAAGAAAACAACTTTTTGGGACTTTTGGAATGCCAAATGCAGCTTTCCCTTGATCCAACTTTTCAGATCATTCAGAATTTATTGACAGGTGCATTTGATCTGTAGTTGACCTCCATCTGATCCTTATTTGACCTGGTTCAAGCTGCAATTCCATAGATTTGTATGGGGAAGAAAACCATTTGGACGAGTCGTGAAAAAAAGTATATTTACACTTGCTCTTAAGCCGGCCATGATGGTTCAAATCTTGGCCGGTTTAGCAGGGACCGGCTGAGAGTCAAACTATTTATGGGCAGGCTGAATGTACGCAAGTCGATTCATTGATCAGCATGCCAGATATTTACCTGCGATTATTGTCAGAGGCTATAGTCACCAGCAATAATCATTGTGTTCTCCCAGCAGAGACAGATCTGTGCGCTCCTCCACAAGTAGAGGAACACAATAACTCAGTGGGAGGATTACCCCCATCAACACTTAAATTAGAATGAATCCCACCCGTGGCACGCTGTCACCACAGAGATTGCTGACATCTTCCCCCGGTCTTTCTTCCAGGTTCGCACGTTCCCCCTTGGTTATGGCATAAAGCTCTGAAGTTCCAGCAAGGTATGCCGGACTTTCAGAGCGCATGCGCCAGTGATGTTACTGGCTGCATGCAAAGTCAATATCTCCTAAAGGGTTGACGTTTAGGAGATTTTCATTTTACCTACAGGCAGGGCTGGACTGGGACAGAAATTTGGCTCTGGACTTCATCCAGACTGGCCTACTTTGACAGATCTTTCCCATGGCGGCCGGACAACTAACACCCCCCCCCCCCCCTCGGCCACCCAAGCCCCCTCTCCCCCTTCACTAGCCGTTCTACTTTATTAGAGTAGAACAGCTGGTACTGGTACTCTTATAGGCAGTACCAGTGGGGAAGCTAGAAATTATTTCACCGGGGGCAAAGAATCAGTTTGGTGCCCCCCTTATGGGACAAGATTAGGCAGAAGTCAGAAACTCCCAGGCCATAGCTGTTGAGTCAGCTGTCTGTCCCCTCTCCCCATACTCTTCTGTCGTCCCCCCTGCTCCTCTGGTCCTCCCCCTGCTTCTTTGTTCCCCCCAGGTGAGCGCTGCGGGGAAGGAGAGACAGAGGAGCGGAGGGGGCAGCAGTCCGCTGTCACTGAAGCCGGCCCACTGAGCCACCGGGAAACTCCCTGTAGTCCCAATGGCTAGTCCATCCCTGCCTACAGGTAAGCGGTGTTCGATCGCTCGGTTCTCACAGCTCGCTTCTGACAGAGAGCTGCTGACTTCAGGGGCGGAGAGGCTGAGAGCCTGAGCCGGGTGTTGGTCCAGGGATCTGGCGGATCCCGACTTCCATTGTCGTGGTGTTGCGGGCCCTGGACTGACTTCTGTGACGTCAGCAGAGAGCAGACTTCTGCCCACTTTCTGCTGAAAAAGTGGCACAGGAGTGCAAAACGAATTACACTCCTGTGATCCATAGGAGAAGTACAGCCAAACAAGCTTTGGCTATACTTCTCCTTTAATAAGACTATAATGGATTTTATTTTATCTATATACTGTACTTATGCTGGGTCTTTGACTTTAAGAATGAAAACCATTGATCCACCAGCCAGGGGAAAAGCATTTTCAGCACAATAGGTTAGAAAGTTGGCCAGAAGGCATTGATTTGTATGGCTCAGCCCACTATTCTATTTGCCAATGAAAGTGAGATGTGAGCTCAGACCTACCTAAGAAAGCTCTGCTGTGTTTCTTACTGGTTTAGGGGATGGATTTGTTGGTTCCTTTTGGCCTGCAACAACATAACCTTTCTGTTTAAACTTCCTCATTACTCCCCAAGTACTACTCCACTGACGCCATGATTTCCAAACACTGGACTGAGGATGGCCAATAATCCTGGAACAGCTGTATGCAGTTTGAAATAAGTGGTTCTTAAATAGTAGACTGTAGCTGAAGTTCCGGATGGACAACTGGCCCAAGAAATTAAATAAAGGAAATGATAATAGCAGAAAAAGAACTAGGGACATTCTAGGACAGCACCCAAGGACATAAATTAGACAATATAAAAAAATGTTTCCAGATTTATTAATCACATCATATAAACGTTTAAAAGAATCACATATTATACACAATGCAATTTTCTTTGTTTACAGTATATATACCATACTTTTGCATTATACTGAATGTCCCGTTTTACAGGTAACAGATTGTGGTCAACGCTTTTCATAGATAGCGCCACTTTGCCAGGACCAGCAGTGATAGGGCTGCAAAACATCAATGCAATTCCATGATCTCAATATAGTGTTCCAAAGGGGGCTCATCGCTCTCTTTTTTTTTTTTAACTGAGTTTTATTAAACAAACAATCAGACTGACATAGACCAATGCAATTATATGACTATTACATAAGAGAGAGGACATAGCACTTGTTGCAGGGTGGGTAAAATTCCATACATCAGTCATAGCATACAAGATGATAATTCAGGAAAGCAAGTGGACATTTTAGCAAGCTATTGTCTAAAAGCCCTCCATCCCCAAAGCACCCACCCCCATGTTGAGGATATGTGGCCTGGTATGGTTCAGGAGGGGGGCGCTTTCTCCCCGCTGCCGGGCTGCATGCTTGTATAAGGGTCTGGTATGGTTTTCTGGGGGACCCCACACCTTTTTTTTTTACATTTGTGCTGCGGGGCTCCCCTTTAAATCCATACCAGATCCGAAGCCCAAGGTATGGATTGGTGGGGACCCAATGCTGTGTTTTTTCTGCATTTTTTAGTTGCCGGTATTCTTTTGTTTACATTTCAGCGTCAGTGGAGAAGCCATCAGGAGTCATCGGTTGTTAACGACATGGTCACCAGCTACCCGCAGCCCGCTTCTTAACAACCAGCTATTCTTCACACAGAATTATAATTGATCATTTTTCGACCAATTCGAATTCAAATTGTCCTGAAAATATGGGTTTTGTTACAAAATTAATAAACAAAACTAAACTAAACAAATTTTGAAATGAATCAATGAAACGGAACTAGTAACATAGCCAATCTATCCAAAACAAAACACATTTTTACGTTCTGCACATGTCTACAAATTAAGCACAATTATCTTACGGGCTTAGTAATTGCAAAAACCTCCAAATCTTCAAAAATTCTTAACAAGCAGCACTTAGGACAGCATACATTTGAGAGGTTGAAAGTATCCGCAATAAATGACGTCACCCGTGATCAGAAGGGGTGAATCCTATTGCACCTTCAAACCATGTGTAAGAAGTCACCCAGTTTCACATTGATGTGGCTCATTTATTTTCTGTTGATTGAAAAGGCAGAAGGTCTCTTTCAATACCACCATCTTGTGACAGGACAACATTATGTCTTGGACCTCTCTACCCTTAATCCCGCTTACACACGGTTGTTTTTCGGCGTGAAAAAAAAATGACGTTTTTCAGCATGTAAAAAAAACTATGTTTTTCCAACTTCATCATTAAAAACGATGTTGCCCACACACCATCGTTTTTAAAAAATGATGAACAAAGCGCAGTGACGTACAACACATACGACGGCACTCTGAAGGGGAAGTTCTATTCGCCTTTGGGCTGCTTTTAGCTGATTCCTTGTTAGTAAAAGACGATTCGCGCAAGCGGATTCGGTTACTCACAATCCCCAAATTTTCGCATGACAGAATACAACGTCAGAAGTGACGTAATATGTTGAATAATTTTGTATGTATTCTTTTGTTTCTGAGCATGCGTAGTCTAAAACTGTACCAATGAAACGAAAATCGGACGTTGAGTTCACACCCGACAAAAATTGTATAGTTTGCACATCCAGCTTTTGTCTGACGAAAAAGCAAAATCGGCTGTCGAAAGCACCTTACTAACAATCCGAAAATCGTCAGACAGCTCGTCGTACGAAAGGGCTACTGGCAGCGAAAGGGCTACAAGACATCCATGGTTACAATTAGTTTATGGCATTATATGGTTAAAGCAATCTTAAAGCTGGGGTTCACCCAAAAAAAATGTTTAACATTACATTCAGCCGAGTTTTAATAATGACAATCGGCTGTTTTTTTTTATTTCATCCCCGTACATACCGTATTTTCACCGCCGCTCCTGGGTATGTCTTCTGCGGGACTGGCCGTTCCTAATTGATTGACAGGCTTCCGACCGTCGCATAACAGTGCGTCACGAGTTGCCGAAAGAAGCCGAACGTCGGTGCGCAGGCACCGTATAGAGCCGACTCGCAGTCCGGCTTCTTTCGGCAACTCGTGACGCGATGTATTCGACGGTCGGAAGCCTGTCAATCAGTTGGGAACGCCCAGTCCCGCAGAAGACATACCCGGAAGCGGCGGTGAAAATACGGTATGTACGGGGATAACATTAAAAAAAACAGCGGATTGTCATTATGACAACTCGGCTGAATGTAATGTTAAAAAAAAATTTTGGGGTGAACCCCAGCTTTAAGATTGCTTTAACCATATAATGCTATAAACTAATTGTAACCATGGATGTCTTGTAGCCCTTTCGCTGCCAGTCCTGACGAAGTGGAGCCAACTAGCAAACGTGTTGACCACAATCTATTACCTGAGAATCAGCACACTCAGTATAATGCAAAGATATAAGTAGTCTCTGTAGCGTATCGATAGAATATTGTATTGTGCATCATATCTTTTTTTTTATGTAATTTCCTTTTATTGGAGAATTATAAACATTATATGATAGTACAAATATTGAAAACATACAAGAGGTATTTATGGCAAACTTTGTCATGAAAAGGATAAGGAGGTTAGGTACTCCTCCTGATCTAACCAGGAAGAATGATTGATCTTAATATACAAAGACATCATATTAGTGTCTGAGGATGTAAATCTATTTTAGTGTCTGAGGATATAAATCAAGCTGGTCAAGATTTGGATGTAATCTTCTGAAAGGGGGAAAACCTGCCAGTTGGACCATATATTATGAAATTTAATAGATGTGCCTTTTATGAAACGAGTGAGCTTTTCCATATGTTCTATGTCACGAATTCGGTTGAACCATTGTTTTATAGAGGGAGGAGAAGAGGACTTTCAAAGAGCTGGGATGCAGCTCCGATCCTGTATACCAGCTCTTTGTGCATCATATCTTTTAAACTTTTATATGACATGAATACATCTGAAATTTTTCTTCATATGGATGTGTCGAAATTATGTCTTTGGGTGCCGTCCTACAAAGTCCCTAGTTCTTTTCCTGTTGTAATCCTCTGCTTGTTTGGGATGATGACACTCCAAGGTTTTAGCCCCATGTCATCCAGCGTCTCTCCTTTCTTTTTTTGAAAGCTAGGGAATGAATAAAGTGATGATTTGAATGGCTCTGCCTACTATCTTAAAGTGAGGGAAAAAATCCCTTATTTTTGAGATGTGTAAAGAAAGACGTGTTGATACCTTTTGTTTTAAGAAGGCTCGTTGTGCTTGTTTGAGCTAAAATACGTTCCATTCTTCATTTCTGGGTTTTTGTTGTAAGGTTTCAAGATTTTTTTCTACAAAATAAAGGACTGTGTAAGCGTTTGATAAGTCCCAGAACTGTCTTTCATGATCCTACCTTGAAGAAGACGTGCGACCGCTTGATTGTCATAAAAATAGGACAGTTGGATCTCCTGAAAAGTCTTAAAAGTCCATACCAACTGGTGTTATATCCTAGTCTATCAGATCTATAGAATTAAATGTAGTTTCCGGGGCTTGATCTCTCCATAACTTTGTGTATAAATGTCCTTATCACAGCACAAAAGAGTAAAAGCTGTAACATTATTACATGCCTACACTAGTATATTTGTTCTACCAGTTAACCCAGCTTTATGTAAATATATTTGATTTCTTTTTAGCCGTACATTCCTAATCTCGCCTCTCCGTGCTTCTCTCGGAGACCGGCAGCCAGCTCTAAAATGGCTGCCAAGCTTTAAAATGGCTGCCAGCAATTCACAACGTTTTGTGATAGTTCCGTCTATATTCTGTCCTCTCTTCCGTGAACCATTAATAATAAAAAGAATGTGTTATCGACAGTTTCAAGCACCCTCAAGTGAGCCGAAAGAGAAACAGATAAACAAATTAGTGCATTAAATGAAAAAATGCACAACGGACAAAAAAAATGCCCTTTTCCTAGCGAGTATGTTGGCGTAAGAGTGTGCTTTCCAAGCCAGATGGGAAATCTCAGCCGTTGTACCAAAGAAAATACTTTAAAAATGATGAAAAGGCAGGCAAAAAAAAAAGGATTTTCCAGACCCTATAAAGTCATGATTGCTTTACCAAAAATATTATATATTTATGTATGTACAAATACATCACAAAAAGTATAAAGAATGTAAAAAAAAAATTATAAAACTTTCTTGTTCTCTTGCTTTCCCACAGATTCCGGACAGTCGGATAATTCAAACCAGCAGACCGAGGTAGACATAAAACCTCCACCAAATGGTAAGTTCTGCCTTAAAATACAGAAATTATAGTCCTCATTATTAGAAATGTATTCACACTGCAGTCATATACTGTATAATAAAAAAGACTGTATAATATATCCATAGTAAAGTAAAAAGGGGACAAAAATGGAAAAAAAAAAAACATTAAAAAGGGCATTTAAGGAACTGTACCTGTGTCCACCGGACCTTATATAGTAAAGCTGAAGTTTCTCCTTTTGTTGCATTTGTTGTAAATATATAGGTATATGAGTATGGGTGTGTATTGTATATACAAGTGTATGTGTGTGTGTGTGTATATATATATATATATATATATTTATTTATATATACATGTATTTATATATTATACGTACAGCATTTTAAATCTTTGTAATATACTGTAAGTGTATATATATATATATATATATATATATATATATATATATATATATACACACACACTCTCAAGATCATACGTAATTGCTAAAGGCATCACGATCTTTCACCTTTCCTCAATATTCTTAGTTTAGCTCCTGCAAAATTTCACTCCTAGAACAAGTCAAATTTAGATTTCAAATTACAAAAAAAAAACTAACTAATGATCTTTCAATTTTTGATATACGCTGCATTTTGCCTTGAGAGGTATTTGTGCTGCTTTTTTATTTATTATTTCTAAATAGTATAATTTTTTTTAATTTTATAATTTTTTTTAAGTCTTATTAACAAGTTAACAGATTGGATTTTAAAATATTCTGCATCGCCCTTGCCACACACACAAACAATATTATTTTGATGTTAAATAATATACTATACATCAAATGCCCATTTAGATTTGTGTGTATGAATAGAGGTGTGTTTTTTTTTTTTTTTTGCCCTAGGCAGGTGCGTTGTCATGCATGAACAAGCATTTCCTTTGTACGCTAACATGCGTTTTGCTGCAGGTTGACGTGTTCTTGACTTTAGAATTTCAGAGTGGAGAGGGTTAACTACCATTGACCAAGGCTTGTTCATACATGTTGCCAACACATAAAAAACGCACGTTATATGCATTTTGATGTCCTGCCGTTGACTTCTATAAGCCTCCACACAATCTAAAATGTATTTAAAAAAATGGACAGATCGTATTTTTCAAAACGCACTGCTCTACGTGGTGTAGAGCAGTGCGTTTTGAAAAATACGATCTGTCCATTTTGAGATGGGAACAGGCACTATTTACATTATGGGGAAGTTGAATGTTTTAGCTCGTAGCAAAACGAGCGTTAAAATACAGTGTAAACAAACCTTATCGTTATTTTTTTTCTGAAATCTATGACCTTACTTCAATACTATTTTTTAAAGGGTATCTCCACTTTTGTGGGGAAAAAAATAGCAAATAAAGAAAAATAGTATGGTGTATACAATTGCGATACAAGTAATTTTTTTTTTTTACTAGATTTCTAGCAGCTCTTTTTGGACCCTAAAGAAAGCCCTTACTGAGGGAACATAGACAGGGGTCATTCCTGACTTCTTTCTTAAAATTCTAGTTGCCTGACTTCAGTATTTTCATTTATCGTAAAAAAGTCAAAGTGAGGTCAGAATTTACTAAGTTGCATACCTGTTTAGGTGTGTGCACAGGGTGGGTTGGTTGTGCCTGGGCACACCTTTATCACCTAGTGCGCATTAGCATTATCGCTCCATGTAGCAGCGGGGAGATGGGAAAGATCTCCCTCTTACCGGCTCTGCCATAAGACTTTCACCGTGCCGGCAGGGAGATCAATGTGCCAGGGTCATATATATAGACACACACACATGCATACGTGTTTGAGCTTTGGGGTGCACACCCTAATGCAATAGGCTGCGCACACCTATGGTTACATATCAGTAATTTAGTACAGAATTTTTGCATTTTCAGAAAGAGGTCAGCAATCGCACCTACAGTATATGCTTTATCAACACAGGTTTCCCTTAGACCAGGATCCAACCTGTGCAGTGTGGTAATGTGTGTACGCTACCATGCTTTGCGTTAAGGCAGCCCATTTACTTTTGCACAAGTGTAGACCAAACTACACCTGACCTTGTTTCAGAAAGGTAACATAGCAAAATTGTGCGCAAAAACGAATGCGCACTACTGAGTACATAGTGAGGCTTGTTATGGTTCAGGCATCTGTTGATAACAAATGTGAGTTATCACAAGGAAAAACTTAGAGTGAGCGTTATTGTACTCACCTGCCTGCACAGCTCCAAAAACCTTGCTCCATCCAAATCAATACAGTGACTAAATGTTGTACTGATTTAAATCCATCGTCATGTGACATGGCGGGACTGGGCTGCTGCCGAGAAGGGTCACTCAACACACCATGGTCTGCTCGTGTTTCAACATGGGCCTAGGGTGGTAACGCCACCTACAGGCAACAGGGGGAAATTCTATCAAGCACAACCATAGCCAGAACAGAGGCTAATTTCAATGAAATTCAATAAAGTCTGAGCCCTTAATTGGCTCAGACGCCCTCTAAATTTAGAATAGCGCCCCAGTCATTGGGAGCAGGGCGCTACATCAGTTTTAACGGAATTGCTTGGAGATTAGTCCTGCTGGCTTTTGGGCTGATAAGGAGACTATGGAAATATTTATAACACTGTAGTGATGTGTTTTTATATTTTTATGTCTGTGTGCTTTATTTTTCGTGATTCAATTTCAGAGCTCAAAAAGATTGCTAGAAGGAGAATCTAAAAACTTTCACATGTGTCTGTTGAAGTGTTTGCCAAATTATGGGAAACCCATTATTATATAGGCCCAAAGTTATTTTCCACATTTTGGTCTTGTGTTTCCAAAAAAATAGGCTATTAGTTTTCCAGTTCTAGCAATGCAGGTTTTCTCCACAGATTTTTTTAGTTTTTTTATAAATCGAATACAGAAGATTTAGCAAAATCAATTTCAGATTGAAACATCCAGGCACCTGAAGACTACTAGTATGTGTTCAACAAGATATCTACACAAAAAGTCTGGAGTTCCCGTTCTGTGTTTATCCCATACAAAGTAACCTCAAAGCCCAACTTCAGCCAAAACTTTTTTTTAGTTTTGGATAGATCGTAGCAGATTATTATAGCGGTCTGCGCACTCTTTCAGGGAGAATAGAGACTTTAGCCTTGTACACACGACCGGTTTTCCCGTCTGGAAAACTGCCATGAGAGATGGGGGGCAGAGTGGTGTAGTGGGTAGCACCCTCGCCTAGCAGTAAAAAGGGTCACCGGTTTAAATCCCAACCACGACACTACCTGCCTGGAGTTTGCCTTTTCTCCCTGTGCCTGTGTGCCTTGACTCCGGTTTCCTCCTACACTCCAAAGACATGCTGATAGGTTAATTGGCTTTTGTCTAAAATTGGCCCTAGTATATGAATGTGAGTTAGGGACCTTAGATTGTAAGCTCCTTGAGGATAGCGCTGCGTAAATTGACAGCGCTATATAAGTACCTAAATAATAATAATAATGAGAGCTGTGTCTGTGCGTCTGTGTGTACGCTTCATCGCAGTTTTCCCGACAGGAAAACTGCCAGGAAAAAAAAAGAGAACCATTTTTTTTTTCGCCGGGATTCCCGGTAGTTTTCCTATGGGAAACACTGCCATGGAGCATACACATGGCCAGGATTCCCGACTTATGCCCCGTACACACGATCACTTTTTGTGATGAAATAAAATGACATTTTTAAAAATGTCATTTAAAATGATCGTGTGTGTCAAAATGTCATTTTATGTCTTCTGAAAAATGACAAAAAAAAAATTCGAACATGCTTGAATTTTTTATGTAATTTTTTAAAATGTCATTTTTTGTGTCATAAAAAATGATCGTGTGTGGGCAAAAATGACGTTTTAAACCCGCACATGCCCAGAAGCAAGTTTTGGGACAGGAGGTAAAACTACCATTCATAATGGAGTAAGCACATTCATCACGCTGTAACAGACAAAAAAGCACGAATCGTCTTTTACTAACAAGTAACCAGCTAAAAGCAGCCTTAAGGCGAATAGAACTTCCCCTTTAGAGTGCCGTCACTTTGTTGTGTGGGCAACATCATTTTTAATGATGAAGTTGGAAAAATGTAATTTTTTTTCATGATAAAAAATGACATTTTTTTTCATCACAAAAAGTGATCGTGTGTACAGGGAATAAAGCTCTCGTGGCAGTTTTCCTGTCGGGAAACCCGGTTGTGTGTAGGGGGAAAAAGTTGGGGATTCAATTAGGCTTTCTGTGGGGCTTCAGTGGGGCTTCAAGTAAGCTTTGCCATAGACTTCTACAGAGGCTTTGAAGACGCTTTGAAGCCCCACTGAAGCTACTTGGGGTATATATTTTGAAGCAAAGCCAAAGCAAAGCAAAGCAAAGCAAAAGCAAGGTGTAAACAGGACTGTAAGCTAACCATTTAATTTAGTGACCGGAGCTTTGACTGGTGTTCACAAAGCCTGTCCGAAGCCATGTTGAAGCCTTGTTGAAGCTGAAGCAAGTGTATATGAGCCCTTAGACTGTGGTGCACTTCATATGGCCAATGAGGGTACAGAAGATCCTTTTTGCGATCATTGCATCTGTCTTCACAGAGAAAAAAAGGAAAACATTTGAAGTGACAGTAAATAATCAAATACACATCAAATGGAAAAGTAACACAAATAATAACACAGGCCTCTTTTTACTTGTCGATTTGCATGAAGCATAACTCCTGCAGAAAATAGGTTTCATGCAGGAAATTCATTCTTTCCTTTGGGTCTGGGTAACATAAATCTACAGCAAATTAGTGTGTTTTGGAAAAATAAATTGTATGGGTCTGTTCACACATTACCACATATGCTGTATGCACATGGTAGAGTGTGAGTCCAGCCTGAGGGCCTATTCACACCACGCATGTTGGGCTGCATTGCCCAACACAGGCCCAGTGTAAAAACATGCCAAAATCCATAGCTTCCAATAGGGTCAGTTTATATCAACATGTTGCATTGATGTGTGCTGGGTGAAAATGCTGCAGTGCTCATTAAAGAAAAAAAATATATATATATTTTAACTCCCGCTGTGAACAAAAAACCCACGCATCAATGTTTTGCATTAAAAAATGAATATCAAAGCAATGTGTTTAAAAAATTACTCCCAGAGGCATGATGGGACTTGTAGTTCTGCAACAGCTGGAGGGCCCCAGGTTGTCTACCCCTGCTGTAAATTTAAGGATATATGTATTGTATTTATTGGTGTATAACACTTGCTTTTTTTACCCTGAAAATGGAGGGTAAACTGTGCCTGCGGGGCTGTGGAAAGTATTTTTCCGGAAACTTAGGCTCCATGCACACTGAAGCTAAAAAAAATTATTAAAAAACGCCAGTAGCTTTGCAGGGAGCCTTTCAAAAAATTTTAGCGTTTTTGCAATAGCTTTAATCAGCGTTTTTCAGTGTAGCTTTTTTTTTTTCAATGGATAAAAAACGTTTTTAAAACGCTGGCGCCAGCGTTTTTGAGCGTTTTTCTGCGTTTTGCGTTTTTTCCCACCGAAAAACGGCACTTTGAACGCAAATTTCGGGCGTTCAGAAAAAAGCCAATAAACTCCAAAGCCCAGGTGTGCATGGGCACATAGGCTAACATAGAGTTCCGTTTATGGGCTTTAAAAAAAAAAAAAGACAAAACGCCAATAAACTGCAGTTTATCAGCTTCAGTGTGCATGGAGCCTTAAAGTTAGTGTGCGTGTTATACGCCTGTGCGTGTTGTACGCCGATAAATACGGTAGATAGATAGATAGATAGATAGATAGATAGATAGATAGATAGATAGATAGATAGATAGATAGATAGATAGAGATATACAGTATATAGATATATATCTATATAAAACTACCCTTAAAATATCTAAAGTAAAGAAAAGTTGTAGATCTTTTTTAAAGTGGTTGTAAAGGAAAAAAATGTATTTAAAAAAAATAACAAACATGTTATACTTACTTTCACTGTGCAGCTCGTTTTGCACAGTGTGGCCCCAATCCACGTCTTCTGGGGTCCCTCTGGCGGCTGTCTCTGGTCCTCCTCGCAAGAACTCCACACATTCATGCGAGAGAGCTCACATGGTGTGGAGTCCTTGCGGGCGCGCTCTTGTGATACAGCCGACGGCCATAGCCGCTGACTGTATCACTCGGCCCCGCCCCCCGGCACATCACGTCATTGGTTGTGAATGACAGCAGCGTGAGCCAATGGATGCGCTGCTTCAATCGACCAATGATGAATGAGACGCGAAGCCGGCCAAGATGCCAACGCGTTCACGACGTGGGACTTTCGAGGGGTAAGGTAAGTAAACAGGGGAGCTGGAGAGGCCGGTATAGTCAGAAGTTTTTTCACCTTAATGCATAGGATGCATTAAGGTGAAAAAAACTTTTACCTTTACAACCCCTTTAAGCAAATTTCTCCTAAGCTACTGATTGGGATTGGTTTACTAAAACTGGAGAGTGCAAAATCTGGTGCAGCTCTGCAAAGTAACCAATCAGCTTCCAGTTTTTCTTGTTAACCTCCCTGGCGGTATGATTCTGTCTGGAATTACGTACCAAAAGCAGTACAATTATTTGCAAGGAAATTTGGCGTTTTATACTGTAGGCTTGTAATTCTTAGTAATAACTCACTTAAATCTGACCAAACAAGAATCTAATAGGCATCCCGGGTATGACATTTTTTTAAAAACAAAATGATTAATTATAATATAATAAATAATTATAAATAATTATAACAAATAATAATATAATTCTAATAAAAATTATTCAATAATGTAATCAAATCAAAATCACTGAAATTTTCTCAGTTGCAAAATTGTCGCTGTCATTATTTAATTTTTTTTATGACAAATTTCCCCACAAATCGCTATCGCACAATTCTACAAGTGATTATAATTTATTATCGCTGTTTTTTAGCTGATCTAAAACCATTTTTGACATAAAGGGACACTTTTGGTTGCTATGGACAATCTCCAGTTTGCAGGGAGAAAGAAGGGTTTTTATTATATAAAATGACATGTAGGACACAGGGCAGACCACTAGGGACAATGGGTGTGTGTTTTTTTTTACATACAGTACTGTAATCTATAAGATTACAGTATACTGTATGTATAGTGTTTGTTTACGTTTTTGAATTTGGCGCCGTTCTCCGCTCCCGTGCGTCGTAACGTCGCAGGGAACGGAGATCGGCGGGAAGGAGCGGTATATAAGCGGTAAACACCCCGCTTCTATACCGCTCCAAAGATGCGTCTAGTAGGACTTTTGGAGCGGTCCTGCTAGCGCACCGCTTCAGTGTGAAAGCCTTCGGGCTTTCACATTGAAGCCTGCAGGGCACGATTTTTTCAGGCGGTATTGAAGCAGCGCTATTTCTAGCGCTAAACCGCCTGAAAAACGTGTCAGTGTGAAAGGGGCCTAAAAGTCACATTGGCTGCATTATAAATAGACCATTGAAAGTTCAGGTTTTGGGATCTCAAAGTTTTTGGTGCTATAATGAAAATAATAATTAATATTATTATTAATAAGGTATCCTGTATGATAAATGATCTCTCTGAAGTCCAGAATAAGTGAAACTGGCGTAAAGTGACATTAATTTAATTCTGTCTGTTTTCTTTTTTTTCCCAGGACATCTCACTTTCCAGGACTGCTTTGTCACCTCTGGTGTGTGGAATGTCACAGAGCTCGTCCGCGTGTCACAGAGTGAGTATTTAGAATCGGTATGAAGAGGAGGAAAGGACCTAGAGTAATTGAATATTGTGTAGAGGTTAGGCATGAACTAAGGTGCTCATAGACATTAGTTGAGCCAAAAACTGCGGATTTTAGTAAAAAAAATCGAATACAGCCTTTCTCAAACTTTTTTACTGTAGAGGGACCTTTGAAATAATTTTAGGAAGTCTGAGGGAACCCTGATAAAAGCAAATAATTGGGGGTCAGTTGGAAAGAAGCTAAAACGTTCATTGGTGTCCTCCAAATGGCTCTACCAAGTGGTGTTAGCCCCAGAAATATGCAGGCACCATAAGATAGATGGTCAATAGTAAAGAGGTAAATTATTCCACTCAAAGAACCCCTAGAGACCTCTAAAGGAACACTAGGGTTCCACAGAACCCTAGTTGAGAATAGCTGATCTAATGTATATGGGGAACCCTAAGCCTGGGTTCACATACCTGTGGTCGCGGGTTCGTGCCTGGGGTCTGGTGCTCGTCTGTTCACCGGTTCAGGTCAGAATTTTTGCCTGAATTCGCACCTGAACCGGACCCAAACACGCACAATCCCTTCTGCAATCCGGACCGTGGTCGTCCCGGACCTGTGTGAATCGGCTCTATGGAGAGCTAGTCACACTCGCCTGACATGCAAATTAGATGCCGGGAAACCAACATCCAATTTGGATATATGTGAACCCAGCCTTAGGCCGCGTACACACGACCGAGGAACTCGACGGGCAAAACACATCGTTTTGTCCGTCGAGTTCCTTGTGAAGCCGCCGAGGACCTCGGCGAGCTGAAATTTCCCATTGAACAACGAGGAAATAGAGAACATGTTCTCTATTTCCTCGCCGAGGTCCTCGTCAGCTTCCTCGGCCGAAAGTGTACACACGGCCGGGTTTCTCGGCAGAATTCAGCTCTGAACCGAGTTTCTGGCTGAATTCTGCCGAGAAACTCGATCGTGTGTACGGGGCCTGAGACAGGGCTGCTGTTAGAAATCACTGGGCCCCATACAGCCTCCTTCCCTCGGCCGAAAGTGACTGAGGACATAGATTTATATGTACTGGCCACTTCCACCACTCTCATCCTAAAACATCCCCCGCAGCCGTTAAATTTATAAAGCGTGTCTGAGCATTCAGAAAAAAGGGGGCAGAGAGCTGAAATTACACTCTGCAGAGCTCAGTGAGGAGAGCTCTGAGAGCTGATTGGAGGGAATGGACACACTCCCCCTCTACACAGCCCACAGGAACAGCGCTGAGGCTGTCAATCAGCTGGAGGTCTCTCCCCTGTTACCTTATTTATCTTAGTGTCAGGAAAACTTGTCAGGAGTGATTCATGCTGATAGCAGAGGAACCAAGCAGCAGACAGAAATTACACTTAGTGTTCTTAATTAAGACAAGTACACACAATAAAGGGATATGCTTTGTTCATTTTTCATGTCTGAGGTTTACAACCACTTTAATATTAGGATATATATTTAGCTAGTACTTTATTGTTATAGGGCATTCAACTTAGAATTTTTCCATGTCAAAAATGGCCCCTTACTGTCCACAATGAACATGCCAAAGCCTTATTTTGATACCTGTTTTTTTTTTTTTAGCACCTGTCGCAACAGCATCTGGCCCTAACTTCTCATTGGCGGATCTGGAGAGCCCAAGCTATTACAATATAAACCAGGTGACACTTGGTCGGCGGTCCTTAACGTCTCCTCCATCCAGCAGGTAAGAGAAACCAGTTGACTATTTGTTACACTAAAGATTGAATTACTATGGTGAAAATTTTCCCCTCAACATAATGTTGTTAGATGGTTTCCTCGGGTGACATTGCTAGTAAGACACCTCAAGGTTCCTAACTTTGGACAAGGGGTTAATGTGCTGAGCCTATGCAATCTGCCTGTAGGGATGCAGGAGAGATAGGCAGGTGCAGTCTATATTTCCCACTGCAGGTGGCGCTCGACCACAGCGGCAAGGCAGATAGGAAAGGAAGTTATGAGAAGATGTGTTTCTCTATGATTTCCTTGGTCACCCAGGCAGTGTTACCGATTGGATGCATATGCCCCATGTGACCCTGGTGGCCATCTTAGGTCAAGCAGAGTTTATTTAAGACTCTGACCCCAGGGTTTGGCACGCTTTATGTAAATAGGCAGGTTGGGGACAGGTTCCCCATCTGACAGGGACAGTGCCAGCGATAAGGAGAGGCAATAAAGGAGTAAGGAGAGAGCAGGGACCACATCTACCTTTTAAGGAAACTTCCTGTTTGGGTCGGACCAGCCAGGCTCCTTGTGACAGATGCTGTCAGGTTATGCCAGGGGGTGCCCATAACCTGCTTGTGTAAGGGATGCATCTGTATGATGTATATGACCTACTGCAATCAGGCAGACCCTTGCACTACATAGTTGAAGGTAAGGCCTTCACCATAAAGCTAAGATTTCTGCGTAGTGATTATTATGCCCCACTCCTGTCAGTTGACTATCAAATGCCAAAACATCAGTGGGCAGTAAAGGAGATATCTACAGTCATGGAAAAAAATGGAATTCTTGCACTTCTGTCAGATAATGCACCACTTCACCCAGAAAATTGTTGCAATTTCAAATGTTTAGGCATTCTCGTGTTTATTTCTTTTGTTTGTATTGGTATGACACAAAAAAGTGGAGAAACAAAAAGACAAATCTGACACATTCCACGCAGAACTCCAGAAATGTACTAGACAACATTATTGGCACCCTCAATTTAATATTTGGTAGCACAGCCCTTGAAAAACATTACTGAAATCAATCCCTTTATGTAACCGTCAATACATTTCTTACACTCTCTACTGGAATTTTGGACCTCCACAGGTGCTCTATGGGATTTAGATCTGGACTCATTGCTGGCCAGTTCAGTACTCTCCACTGCTTTGTCTTTAAAGCGGGAGTTCACCCGGAAAAAAAATTTAACAGTAGATTGGGCCTAATTACGGGAAGCAGAATCGGGTGTTTTGATTAAAATCAATGCAGTACTTACCTTTTTTGAGATAGATGTTCTCCCGCCGTATGGTCTTCGGGACTGGGCGTTCCTATTTGATTGACAGCCTTCCGACAGTCGCATACAGCGTGTCACGAGTTGCCGAACGTCGGTGCGGCGCTATACGGCGTCTGCACACCGACGTTCGGCTACTTTCGGAAACTGGTGACGCGCTGTATGCGACGGTCGGAAGGCTGTCAATCAAATAGGAACGCCCAGTCCCGTAGCCCATACCCAGAAGCGGCGGGAGAACATCTATCTCAAAAAAGGTAAGTACTGCATTGATTTGAATCAAAACACCCGATTCTGCTTCCCGTAATTAGGCCCAATCTACTGTTAAAAATAGATTTTTGGGGTGAACCTCCACTTTAACAACTAGGTTCTTTTTGATGTGTGCTTTGGGTCATTGTCCTTCTGTAAGACCCATGACCTCTGACGGCAACCCCACTTTCTGACACTGGGCCCTACATTGCACCACAGAATTCTTTGGCAGTCTTCAGATTTCATAATGCCATGCACACGGTCAAGACTTCCAGTGCCTAAAGCAGCAAAGCAACCCCAAAACATCAGTGAATCTCCACCATGTGTGACTGTAGGGACTGTATTCTTTTCATTGAAGGCCTAATTTATTTTTCTGAAAACAGTAGAATGATGGGCTTTACCAAAAAGCTGTAATTTTGTTTCGTCTGTCCACAGCACATACTCCCAAAAGGATTTTGGCTTCCACAGGTAAGTTTTGGCAAACTTTTTGATAATTTTTTCTACATTACAGAAGCATTAGAATTTTGAGTCAATTATTTTGTCCAGTCCATTTTTGGAGTTTTGCATGGAATGTGTCAGATTTGGCTTTTTGTTTCTCCACTTTTTGTGTCCTGCCAAGACAAACAAAATAAATAAACATTAGTATTCCTAAACATTTGTAATTGCAACAATTTTCTGGGGGAAGTGGTGCATTATCTGACAGAAATGCAGGGGTAAAAAAAATAGAAAATAGGATCCGGCGCCAATATACACATAAAAATATATATATCTCAACAAGTGAAGCTCCAAAATTAGTAAAACTAATGACCAGTGATTGACACTTGTTGCGTCCTTTTTTCACAGAAATGCAGGGGTGCCAATATTTTTGGCCATGAATATATATATATATATATATATATATATATATATATATGTGTGTGTGTGTGAGGACCAACAGTGAACAAATACCTTCCAGGGGCACTTCAAGGGAACACTCACAAGACCAAATAAAATCAGTCGGCAGTCCCACTCAGGTCAACTCCATCCATTCAGGTCCCTCACAGGCTCTGAGATCACTAAGTCCCCTTTCCCACTGGGGCGGGGGCGGCATCGGCGGTAAAGCGTCGCTATTTTTAGCGGCGCTTACCGTCAATTTTGCTGCGCTACCGAGAAAGGGTTAAAAACCAGCGCAAAGCACCTCTGCAGAGGCGCTTTGACAGCCATATAGCCGCGGTGCCCCATTGATTTCAATGGGCAGGAGCGCTCCTTTACCGATCCAAAGATGCTGCTATTAGGACTTTTTTTTACCATCCTGCTAGCCCACCACTCCAGTGTGAAACAGCAGCGGCTGTTTCAGGTCGCTTTGCAGGCGCTATTTTTAGCGTGATAGCGCCTGCAAAGTGACCCAGTATGTAAGGGGTCTAAGGGTGGGGTGAAAATCTCAGGCTGCATTATCCTGTCACTTAGCAATCACCATCTTTCCTGGGGTCATGGCACTATTCCGGGAACCCAGGTGGGCCAACCACAATGGAGGGGCATCTTCATTATTTAAAGGCTCGGTTAATCTTTCCCAGAAAATAGCCTATGCAGGGAGGGAGCAGCTTTGTAAAATGTCCATTTATGATATTGTCATACCTGTAGGCTATTTGGGCCTCCCCGGAAGCCAGGCTAACAACCACTATGTCCTGCCATGTTGCTAGGATGTGAAAACTGATGGACGCTCATTCCCAGCGTTAGGGCTCATTCACACTTGATTTGAAGAGGGATCCACGTTTGGATCATTCTTTAGATAACATTTGACAGGTCATGAGGAGGTGTTGTGTCACCTCCTCACCATCTGCTTTAACCTCTTGAACCCCACACTAGTGTTTTTTTTCTTGTGCTCATGCGCATTTCTTTTTCGATTATATTTTTCACACGATTCTCCCATCATTGATTACAAAATCTTTATATTTCAAAGTGTTTTCAACATGCCCGATCACTCAAATGGTCGCACGAAAATCGGCCGCTAATGGTGCGAGATTTGAATGAAAATTCTTAGAAAAGATTTTTGGAATTAGAGCCATGTATGGCCGGCCTTAGTCTATAAGCAGCATTCATAGAAAGAGAACTGAGTAGGCAGTGTCGCTGAGATCACCTCATGGCTAACCACTGTTACCTCAGGTTTTCCCTCCTTGCTAAAGCTTTTCTGAGATTGGCTGAGGGGAACCTGCACAGACCTCTCCACCAATCCCAGGACACGGAGCTCAGGATCTTTCTGTAATCACCAGGCAGACCTGGACCCACCCTGTAATCCGCTCCCTCATGGCACAGACATATAAAGTATATACACAATGGCCTTGATAAACTGTTGGTGCACAGAGTGAGAAAATGTACACCAAATTGTCACAAAAAGGCACAAATTTGGACAAATTATCAGTCAATGTAATTTTACAGTGACCATAGTTATCATGGAGTCCTACACCACCTTACCATCCTATGCACATAAAATTATAAACAATCTATTTAATTATATGTGACACAACTAGCAACATTTCTCCAAAATGTTGTAGATTCTTTCCTATTTCTGACAGAAATATCAACAGGAAGATGCATTGTGAATCATTGTTTCTATGTCACACTAGTAAAAATATCACAATCTGCTCTGATTTAATATTTCAGTGCTGATAGTTCCTTGGGCCAGAAATGTGTGGGTGTCATTTATATATATATTCCATTGAGCTTTATAGCTCTTAATAATTACATTTCATCTATTCTTTTTTTTCACAAGAAATCATTTCATCTATTCTTAGATTTATTTTTTAGACCTACAGTATGCTACTAGCCAAACCCCCCCATTCCTTGTGATAGGATATTTAAATATTCAATATATATTTACATCAGGTGCATTCAAATAAATACAATTTTTAGGTTAATAACAAAAGCCTGTAAATAATAGCCAAAAATACCTTTGAAAATCCCCTTAAAAAAAAGACATATAAATTGTTACCTGACCAGACCCAGGCATTTGGCTATATATGCCTGCTGGGGCCAGGTCCTGACTTAAGCGGCCATTTTTTTCCCCTAGTTGGCAACTAGCAGTCTGGGCTGCACAGCATCACTGGTGGTTGCTAAGATGCAGGCGGTTGGCCCACACAGCTTCATGGGTTGGTGGGACGCTGGTGGCCCAGGCAGCACAACATCATTGGTTGCTAGGATGCCCATGGCTATTCCACACAATATCATTGGTTGCTAGGACACAGGCGGCAGGCCCACACAGCGGCATTGGTTTCTAGGGCACAGACGGCCATGTGCACCGTAACAACCATTGGCGCTGTGAGGTCCAGGGGTGGAATATAAGGTACACAGGGGTGAACATTCACTTAGGAGTAAGTACCCAGTATGGACACTTTGGCTATCCCTTCACTGTGCCTCTATGAGTTCTTCAGGGCCCTGTTAGTACCTGAGCCAAACTCTCAGATTGCTCACTTGCATCAACAGTTGTATGCTTTTTTTTTTTATGACTATTCTGTATCCAATATTTTATATATATATATATATATATATATATATATATATATATATATATATATATATATATATATATATATATATATAGTTATATTGTATGCGTGTGTGTATATGATGGCACATGCTGATGCCTCTCTGTTCATGTCTATCACTCAGCTCGACAAAGCGCCCGAAGTCTTTGGATGACAGTGAGTTAGAGAGCCCAGTGGATGATGTCTTCTACCCGGGTACAGGCCGGTCACCTGCAGCTGGGGGCAGCCAGGCCAGCGGTTGGCCGAATGATGTGGACACGGGTAAGAAATTTGTTGCTGCTGATTTTTATTTTGCTTAGAAAAGGGGAGAATCTTAAACCTCATCGATCATTACTTCACCTGAAATGTCTATCTGCTTTGCTTAGACCCGATGTGCTTTGCATAGACCCAATGTTTGACATCTCTATCTATCTATTTATCTATGCAGATCAATGTATACTTATCTATGTAGATGCATGCAATGTCTCTTTTGCAATAAAATAAACCTACCGCTTGCTCATTGTCTTCTCCAGCATGTAAACTAAGCTGCACATGCTTGCCTCAGCTTACATCACCGGCATGGTCCCTGTGTACCGGCATTACCCACTCCTGCTCATGCGCAGGAGGGTTGTCTTCCAACGCTGGGCAGAGAATAGACATGTGCAGTTCGTTTCGTTCTGAAAAAATATTTGGACAAATTTTTCATTATTCTGAGATTCGGTTATATCTGAATACCCGAATTACAGTATAAACTAACTTTACCGAATGCTTCAAATAACAAAACTAAATTTGTCCAATTTTCCGTAATTCAAATCAAATTTTATGTCAAATTCGAACTGTAAACATGTTTCTGAATTCAAAGACGTGGGGGTCATTTACTAAAGCTGGAGAATGCAAAATCTGGTGCAACTCTGCATAGAAACCAATCAGCTTCTAGGTTTTATTGTCAAAGCTTAACTGAAAAAGCTGAAGTTAGAAGCTGATTGGCTACTATGCACAGCTGCACCAGATTTTGAGTGCTCCAGTTTTATTAAATCTACCCCTGCGTCATATTAGAGTACCATTTCGAAACAATGCTGTTTTAGTTGAGCCAAAGGTGATTTAAAGAGTCACTGTAATTATTTTTTTTTGTTTGTTCACTTTGCCACATTCGAATCGAAAAAAAAAAAAATTTTTTCGATTCGGCCAATTCAAAATTTATCGATTTGAACGTATCGAATTGAAAAAATCTGTCAATTCTAAAGAAATAAAACAAATTCTGAATATGAAATCCGAATATGAATCTCGAATACAAATTCAGCAAATCTACCACATTTTACGAAACTAAATGAAACAACATTTTTTCATCATGCACATGTCTAACAGCGAATAAAATGGGTCCCTTGTGCTGGTGGCTGCCATGTTGGTTAAAACCTTCAGTCGTCTGCCCCCTGCCCCTGCCCCTGCATACCCCCAACATCTTCCAGTACTGCAGGGGGTTTAATAAGAGCAGCTGCACCCTCTTTCAATGCCATTGCTCTATTAAAAATTGCTATACTATTGCTTCCCGCCATTAAAAGGAAATAGGGGCAGATGCATGAAGGGTCCTTCTCCTCCATTTATAGAAGCTGTAGTTTTGCTTCACGCAGTGAAAAGCACTCTATAAATGGAGGATAGGCAGGTGACTGAATTGTCAGCCTCCTCCATTTACAGAGCGCTTGTCATAGCGGGAAGTGATAGTATGGCTTTTATGAATGGAGGAAAGGACAGGCCTAGTTGGCACTTTTGATGAGTTCCCTTGACAGATCCTTCCTTTGTAATAGTCAGCCCTTGTGGGTCTAAAATAATTGTGTATATTCTGGGGGTTTTGCTGGGATTGGCCCATCTGACATACTCGGCTCTCATCACCTCACTGATATTTCTCTTTCTTTCAAGGACCCGGGTCTCTTAAGAAGTCAGGCAAGCTAGAGTATTGCCAGACCAGTTCTTCTCGCATGGCATTCACCCATCATCCCCTCCCTGTGTTGGCTGGAGTGAGACCAGGTAAGTCATGGCAAAGTTGTAACCGCATTACTTTAAATGCATTTTAGACTACATTCATAATAGAATACTACATTCACAATACAACAACACAACAAGAGCAAAGAGCAAACACTTTAAAAACATATATAGACAATTGTAAACAGCATAAGAATGATGATAAGAAAAAAGGAGGTTGATACACTACGAAAGATAAGTGAGCCCCTGTGCGTCAACGAGTTTCACTGATTTGCTTCGTCAGGACAAATACATGGGTATTCTGAAAAGGAATAGGTCTCACTGTCTTATCAACATCTGAACATGCATAAGCATAAAAATAGCTCCCTGGTCAAGCATCAAGACCGTTTCTCCCTGGTATTCTGCTGTAGGCATACGTACGGGCCTATTTGGGCAACTGGACATTATGCTGTCCTGACCATATATATATCCTTTGGCTCCTCAAGCGAGGATGGATTTCTGTAATTCTGCTAATGACACCTTATATGGTTGTTTTCATCCAGTAATATTATTGTATGGCCACATCTTCTTTTCATTTGCACATTATTGTTAGATATACACCTAATGATGCAGATACTAATCCTGCATGTTTCCTTTAATTTTCTTTGAAAATTATACTACCCGGCTTCTTGGATGGTCTTGATGCTTGACCAGAGAGCTCTTTCTATGCATATGCAGATGTTGATAAGATAGTGAGACCGCTGTCATTGTACCTCCGCCGGTTTAAGAAACTATAAGGGGCACGTCCGCTCCGGCGACGCAACACCGGAGACGATGCGCGATGTCCGCCGGTGACACCTGCAATCACTCCTTTAGAGAGCCAGAACGGGGATCTGTCAATGTAAACAGATACATCCCCGTTCTGTCAGGGAAGTAGAGACATCTGCTGTTCCCAGAGATCAGGAACAGCAATCTCTCTCTACTCCCAGGCAATCCCCTCCCCCCACTGTTAGAAACACCTCCCTATGGAACACCTTTAACTCTTGATCGCCCCCTAGTGTGTATCCCTTCCCTGCCAGTGACATTTATATAATCAGTGGTTTTTCTTAGCTCCCCTATTTTGTAGATACTGTAACTTTTGCGCAAATCTATCAATATACACTTATTGCATTATTTTTTTTACCAAAAATATGTAGAAGAATACATATTGGCCCAAACTGATTAAGACATTTTTTTTATTGTTTTTTGGGATATTTATTATAGCAAAAAGTAAAAAATATTGTTTTGTTTTTTTCAAAATTGTCACTCTTTTTTTGTTTATAGTGCAAAAAAACAAAAACCGCAAAGGTGAATAAATACCACCAAAAGAAAGCCATTTGTGGGGAAAAAAAGACGTCAGTTTTGTTTGGGTACAACGTGGCATGACCGCGCAATTGTCAGTTAAAGCGACGTAGTGCCGAATCCCAAAAAATGGCCTGGTCATTAAGGGGGCAAATCCTTCCAGTCCCTAAGTGGTTAAACTCCAAACTTTCTCCATCATTGGAATGTTTTAAATAAAAAACTGCACTACTATTTATGACCACCAGATGGAAACCTTTTCATTCAAACTGTTACCTACAGTATATGGTCTTTTAGTTATTTTTTGTATGATTTGTGTCTATAAGTTTCTAAAATGATGTAGAATTGAAAAGTTTATGGAAAGGATACAAGGGAAAACCAAAATGTTTAAAAATGATAGCACCCTTTAATACAAACGTATTTAAGAAAATTAACCACTTAAGTCCCGGACCAAAATGCAGCTAAAGGCCCAGGCCAGGTTTTGCGATTCGGCACTGCGTCGCTTTAACAAACAATTGCGTGGTCGTGCGACGTGGCTCCCAAACAAAATTTACGTCCTTTTTTT
Organism: Rana temporaria; assembly: GCF_905171775.1. Classification (NCBI taxonomy): domain Eukaryota; kingdom Metazoa; phylum Chordata; class Amphibia; order Anura; family Ranidae; genus Rana; species Rana temporaria. The sequence goes on from NC_053491.1 coordinate 443,727,002, forward strand.
CCCCACAAATAGAGCTTTCTTTTGGTGGTATTTGATCACCTCTGCGGTTTTTATTTTTTGCGCTATAAACAAAAATAGAGCGACAATTTTGAAAAAAATGCAATATTTTTTACTTTTTGCTATAATAAATATCCCCCAAAAACATATATAAAATTATTTTTTTCCTCGGTTTAGGCCGATACGTATTCATCTACCTATTTTTGGTAAAAACAAAAAGTAAATAAAGTTGGGAATAATGCCAAACCTGTTTTTAATATAAATGTATATATTTTTTACATGCGTTTGTAGCGTGAATGGGTCCTTAGTCTTCTAGTCATTGGCTCCAGGTTTACTTTGGGGGAAATTAACTCGTATTTCATTCAGTGTCATCCTTGGGGTATCTTTTTTGGGTCCATTTAAATAATACTTTGGTGCAGTAACGCATATGCAGCAACACGTTTTATCTTGAGTTTTAAGTAGGCCCCAACAAAGGAAAATTATTACCAATACAGACATTTTTGTTCTTTGCAACACACCACAACACATATCGTGCATTGTGGTGAGCTGTGATGTGTGCACTGAAGTGCTATTTACCCTGTTGCCACCCAGGCAACTCATATGGGTTGAAGCAAAGAGGGTGGGCTTTACCACCCACACGCCGCACCCATGAGCAGCAAAGGTTTCTGCGCTGAGAGCGTGCCTGGCGGGACCAGCTTCTCATCATGTGATAGCCAATCACATCGGTTACGAGATTAGGCAGACCTTTCTGCCCAGTTAAAGGGATTCCAAGGCTAGGCGGGAAAGGGTAAAATGAATGGCGACGCACATACACAACGTGTTGGAGTGGAGCTGCAGTACGTGTAATACAAAGGCTAGCCAGTTAGTTGGGGTAGAAATGGGTAGTGCAAGACAGTTGACGTATAATTTGGCCATTGAAATAACATCATTTAAATTGTATTAACATGCAATAAACCTTTTGTAAATTTGCCTCATTGTGCTGATTTTTTTCTATTTTGTCTCAGGGAGCCCAAGAGCATCTGCATCTACTATACACTTTCCTTCAACGTCCATTATTCAGCAGTCCAGCCCTTACTTCACTCACCCAACAATACGCTACCATCATCACCATCACAGCCAGGACTCCCTAAAAGAGTTTGTTCAGTTTGTCTGCTCAGACACCTCTGGACAGGGAGCAGGGCAGGTGAGTAACTGTCTTAATTTCTTGTGAGATCTGTTGCATTCCTCCATACAGAAAGATTCAGTCTATATACAAGGTTGTACATTCCTCATCGTGTCACTGTGATTTGCTCTCAATCACATTTCTTTATAAAAAAAGTTTCACCTGGTGTTCCAACCAGTAAGGCCCTTTTCACACTACAAAATAAATCCGTTTTAATAATCCGTTTTAAAATCCGTCAGATAATGTTAAAAAACGGAAGTTATACGTCCTTTATAAAATATCATTAAAGTCTATGGGATTTTTTTATGTTCCGTAAAGATCCGTAATAGTCCGTTATAACATACGGACGTTAGTTATAACGGAATATGTGACGGGTCTTGCACTATTTTTTGTAAATTATTTGTCCGTTGCAAGTAACGGATATATTAACGTCCGTTATATTTTAACATTGAAGTCTATGGCACATGGACGTTAGTAAATGTCTCCATAAATGTCCGTTATGTTAACGGACGTTAATTTTACTGAGCATGGATATTCAGGGGAACCCCGCTGTCAATTTAAAACAAAAATGACGTGCGGTTCCCGGTAAATATCCATAACCAGACCCTTCAGGTCTGGTATGGATATTCAGGGGAACCCCGCCGTCAATTTAAAACAAAAATGACGTGCGGTTCCCGGTAAATATCCATAACCAGACCCTTCAGGTCTGGTATGGATATTCAGGGGAACCCCGCCGTCAATGTAAAACAAAAATGACGTGCGGTTCCCCCTAAATATCCATAACCAGACCCATTATCCGAGCACATTGACCTGGCCGGCCGCAGAAAAGAGGGGGGGACAGAGTGCGGCCCCCCCTCTCTCCTGAACCGCACCAGGCCACATGCCCTCAACATGGGGAGGATGTCCCCATGTTGATGGGGACAAGGGTCTCATCCCCACAACCCTTGCCCGGTGGTTGTGGGGGTATGCGGGCGGGAGGTTTATCAGAATCTGGAAGACCCCTTTAACAAAGGGGACCCCCAGATCCTGGCCCCCCCCCCCTGTGTGAAATGGTAATGGGGTACACTGTACCTCTACCATTTCACGAAGGAAGTAAAAAGTATTGTAAAAAAACACACTGACACAAAAGAATAAAGTCCTTTATTAAAAAAAAAAAAAAAAAAAACTCCAGCGCTGAAAAATCCACTCGTTCCCGGCTTCCAGCGTTGTCCTGATCCTGCGACGGGTGCGGGTGATCTCCCGCGATGAGAAGATCCAGCGTCGGGTGATCTCCGCTCCGGCGATGTGAAGATCCATCCAGCGCAGCATCCCGGACCTCCTCTCACCGCTGGGCACAGCCCAGCGAATGAGCGGAGGCAGCAGTGACATTTCTTATATAGAGGAGGCAGAGCCACTCGTCACGTGACCCTGCCCCCTCTGACGTACCTCTGCTACGTCACTGGGGAAGACCATGAAGAGGAAAGGTCTTTCCTCTTCATGGTCTTCCCCAGTGACGTAGCAGAGGTACGTCAGAGGGGGCAGGGTCACGTGACGAGTGGCTCTGCCTCCTCTATATAAGAAATGTCACTGCTGCCTCCGCTCATTCGCTGGGCTGTGCCCAGCGGTGAGAGGAGGTCCGGGATGCTGCGCTGGATGGATCTTCACATCGCCGGAGCGGAGATCACCCGACGCTGGATCTTCTCATCGCGGGAGATCACCCGCACCCGTCGCAGGATCAGGACAACGCTGGAAGCCGGGAACGAGTGGATTTTTCAGCGCTGGAGTTTTTTTTTTTTTTTTTTTTAATAAAGGACTTTATTCTTTTGTGTCAGTGTGTTTTTTTACAATACTTTTTACTTCCTTCGTGAAATGGTAGAGGTACAGTGTACCCCATTACCATTTCACACAGGGGGGGGGTCAGGATCTGGGGGTCCCCTTTGTTAAAGGGGTCTTCCAGATTCTGATAAACCTCCCGCCCGCATACCTCCACAACCACCGGGCAAGGGTTGTGGGGATGAGACCCTTGTCCCCATCAACATGGGGACATCCTCCCCATGTTGAGGGCATGTGGCCTGGTGCGGTTCAGGAGAGAGGGGGGGCCGCACTCTGTCCCCCCCTCTTTTCTGCGGCCGGCCAGGTCAACGTGCTCGGATAATGGGTCTGGTTATGGATATTTAGGGGGAACCGCACGTCATTTTTGTTTTACATTGACGGCGGGGTTCCCCTGAATATCCATACCAGACCTGAAGGGTCTGGTTATGGATATTTACCGGGAACCGCACGTCATTTTTGTTTTAAATTGACGGCGGGGTTCCCCTGAATATCCATACCAGACCTGAAGGGTCTGGTTATGGATATTTACCGGGAACCGCACGTCATTTTTGTTTTAAATTGACGGCGGGGTTCCCCTGAATATCCATGCGACTTCTGGAGCTGGACTTCAAGAAAGGGTGAAATGTTTTTTATTAACGGACGTTAGAAAGGAATGATATAACGGATGTATACGGATATATACGGATAAACATTATCCGTTTTCAATAAAGGAAGAATGGTAAAATATTTATCCGTATGTATCCGTTATTAAATCCGTTAATAAACGTCCGTTAATAGGTGTAATACGGATATTATAAAACGGACATACAATCCATAGTGTGAAAGAAGCCTAAGTCTGTTATTTTTCAACTTCCCTCGATGTATGAAGCTGGTCAGAAAAAGTGTCAGTTAGGGGTTAAAACAAACCAGCTAAAGTGGCAGATAGGGGATGAGACAAACCAGCAAAATTGCAGTTGGGCCCCTTTCTCACTGGGGCGTTGGCGGTAAATTTTTATTTTTAGAGGCGCTTTAACGTTGTATTTGCAGGAGTATTTGGCCACTAGCGGGGCGCTTTTAACCCCCCCCGCTAGTGGCCAAGAAAGGGTTACAAGCCACCGCAAAGCGATGCTACAGCAGCGCTTTGCCGGCGGTATAGCTGAAGTGCCCATTGATTTCAATGGGCAGGAGCGGAATACACATCACTCCTTCACCCCTCGGGGCTTTCACACTGGAGAGGCAGCAGCGGCTGTTTCACGGTGCTTTGCAGGCGCTATTTTTAGCGTTATAGTGCCTGAAAAGCGCCCCCAGTGTGAAAGGGGTCTCAGGGGGTTGAGACAAACCAGCAAAGTGGCAGTTAGGGGGTTGAGACAAATCAGCAAATTTGCAGTTGGGGGGATGAGACAACCCAGCGAAATGCCAGTTAGGGAGTTGAGACAAACCAGCCAAAGTTGCAGTAAGGCTCCGTACACACGAGAGGATCGATCCGCTGAAATTTATCCGCGGACCGGTTTCAGCGGATAGATCCCCTGGTGTGTACAACCCAGCGGATATTTATCCGCGGATTTTTTCGGGCCGATGGATTTCCAGCGGATCAAAATTTCTTAGCATGCTAAGAAATCTATCCGCTGGAATCCAGTCCAGCGGATTGATCCGCTGGTCTGTACAGACTTAGCGGATCAATCCATCCGATTCCATCCCTCGCATGCGTCGTAATGATTCGACGCATGCGTGGAAGTCCTTATATTACAGCGTCGTGCACGTCGCTGCGTCATCATCGCGTCGATGGCGCGACACGTCACTGCGGAGGGAATTCCGCAGGGATTTTGATCTCATGGTTAGTACAACCATGAGATCAAAATCCGCCTCCGGACCGTTTCCGCGGATCGATCCTCTTGTGTGTACTAGGCATTAGGGGGTTGAGACAAACCAGAAAAGTGGCAGTTAGGGGATTGAGACAAACCAGTAAAGTGGCAGTTGGGAGTTGAGACAAACCAGAAAAAGTGGCAGTTAGAGGTTTGAGACAATCCATTTTCCTCTGACAATGGTCAGCTTTTATTCATTTATATAAAACCTGTATCCTAAAAACTGTTGCTGTAACTTCTAAATAGTGTTACCTGGAGTTTAGCTATAGTTTGCTAGTTAGGTCTATCTACATCTGCTAGTCTAACACTCCCCTCCACTCAGGCTGAGAATGCTGCTGTCCAAAGATGTCTCCATTACTCCTCCATCCAGAGTGGAGACACTCTGAAGCCCCATACACACTATCAGTTTTCCTGCAGGTTTTCTCTTCAGGTTTACCAAAACCATCTAATATGAGGTCAAACCTCAAGAGTTTTAATTTGTATGCAATCAGGCAGGCCCTTGCACTACATGGTTTTGGTAAACCTGAAGAGAAAACCTGCAGGAAAACTGATAGTGTGTATGGGGCTTAAGACAGGAAGTGTGTTACTGGCTGGACCACCAGGTGAAACTAAAGGAGATGCAGAATAAAAAAAGAAAACAAATGCAGCCACCATATAGAAGGATTCAAAAACCTCAATATATTACTATTTTTTACTTTTGGGTTTAATCCTTCTATAAAGTGGAGCTAAACCCTCCTATACTTTACAACCAAGGAAGCTGCCATCTTGGCCTCTGTCTGAACTGCAGTTGCCATGGTGCTACACATGTGATCAGTTATGACGCCAGCCATTTGATTGGCTGAGGGAAAAAATTAAATGTGACAGTTATCATTTACGGCATGGCTTGGGTTTAACTGTTTTGAGCAACAGTAAAATCAATGGGTTTAGTTCCACTTTTAGGTAAGCGGCCAAATGTAATTCTGTTCAGGTAGTCATATAATTTAGGCTCCCCAGCCATTAGTGCAGGCAGGTTATGGCCTCACTTTTCTCCCTGCAGCTAGAAAATAACCTTGGTTGCTGGTCCACTCTTATGCCTATTGGTGGGCGATGAATGAGCATCACCACACCGACCAATCATTATAAATAGGCCCGCTCCCTTTTGCACGCTACTTTTAAAAATGTTATATTTTTTGTTAATAGTTTAATAGTCCAGTAATTTCAATCTTATTGTTAGGAATTTTAGTTTAAAAAAAGAAAGTGCAGTGCTGAATGTTAATGAAGGTCTGCCTGTCTAGGACAGCCTTTCTCAACCTTTTTAACATGGAGAACCTTTCTGGTCTGAGGGAATCCCTTCTAATATTTATTATATCTACAGCTCATAGTACATTAGTGCAATAGTCATTCGTCAGTGGTTACTTATCTGAGAGGCTGAAATTGCTAAGCCTTCAAGGGACCCCTAGCAACCCCTGGAGGAACCCTAGGGTTCCACAGAACCCTGGTTGAGAAAGGCTGATCTAGGATGTTGCATGTCAATGTCTTAGAAATCTGTAACATCTGTATCTAGAGGGTTACCTGAAGGGCCCGAGGCAGACTGATGCTACTGCCCCAAATGGCACTTATGGATGCATGTTTGGGAAGGGGGGGTGGCTGCAATGAGACTGGAGTGTCAATGCTTCATCCTCAAGTTCATTATCATCCATGTGTATGTTCAGCCTCCAGGTGCCAAACAACCATAACTGCTGCCTCCTAGCAACCAAGGATGCTGTGTGGCCTGGCCAACAGCTTCCTATCAACTAAACGACTGAGAGGAGGGATGCAAAAATGGCCACCTTAGGAGGCATCATTCGCCCTGGCACAGCCCTGGATGCCTATAACTAAAGCTAATAACATATCAAAAGGAGCATAAAAAGACAAAATAAGTGTTGAAGTGAATCTGTGATTTGCCCATGTACTGCAAAGCAGCAAGTTTACTTAAATTTCCGACCCCAACATTCTCACCTTGCCTTCCCTCCTCCGGTAACTTCCGGTTGTTGTAAGGGCTTTCTCCCGATCCTCCAACACGACAGCACTGGTGCTTGGTGAATGGCCACCAGTGACTTGGTGGCCGAAAAAGAGTCCTTTGCCTATAAATTCTGACTTGGATCTTACAAAGGACTTGTGCTTCTTGCTCCTAGTGGTGAACAGAGTGGCAGAGATTAGTGAAGTCAAGATAAGATCCTGCAGGGGCAGGCTCTAAAAAGACCTTTAAATGATCCACCTCCTTTAAATGAAGTTAAACATCCCTCAGAATGTAGACAATTAGATCAATTTTACATAGGAGCCAAGCAAGTGAATTCTTTATTGTGATATCTAAAACCCTGTCTGAGGTTCTGATCCTTCCCAACTCTTCAAAACAAAAAAAGCGTTGGCTTGGGTGCCATTTTGAAAGTGGAAAGCTTTAATAAGTCGGCAATATTCTGGCAGATTTCAAATATCACTTGGTAGCTTTGCACATAAGCCTTTTTCCAAACTGCCTGGCCTGTAGGAGCATGGTGCAACTCTGACACCTCCCTCCCTATTAACTCAAGGGGCAGCCACAGGACATGCACCCATGGGCGTCCGCTGAAATGTTTTCAGGGGCGGGCGCTTTGGCAGCTGCTATACACAATCGCATTTAACACTTTCTTCAAACGCTAGCGGGGGTTAAAAGCGCCCTGCTAGCGGCCAAATAGCGCACCTAAAACAATGGTAAAGCGCCGATTTTTAGCGGTACTTTACCGATAACGTGCCCAGCTGGCAGTGTGAAATAGCTCTTGAGATAATTCAGCTTCACTCCATGCCCATATAAATATAGCCTAGAGAATGTACAGACCCCCTTTAGCACATGTGGGCCCTACTTCAGCACACATGGACCTCCCCATTCTGCACAGACCCCTCCATTTAGAACAGATGGATCCCCCTTCAGCACAGACCCCTCCATTCAGCACTAATGGACCCCCCCATTCCGCACAGAGCCCTCCATTCAGCACAGTCCCCCTTCAGCACAGATGGACCCCCTTTAAGCACAAACCCACCCTTCAGCACAGACGGACCCCCCTCCCTCATCCCATTCAGTACCTCAGATCAGCACAGCAGGTTCCCTCCCCCTGTGTACACAAACACTGGAGGGGGAGGCGGATTCACTCTGCTCTCTGTTCCTGTTTGACATCCGGCCCGGGACTGCTCAGACAGCCCGCAGCCACGAGAGAAGGAGATGGTTGGTCACTCCGCACCAGACCACCCCCCCCCCCTTGCAACGCCACGGCCAGCAGTTCGCATCTCTCTCCCTGTTCTAACCTGCCTGTCACCGCTGCGCTGTCACTGCTTCAGTTGCGGAGGGGTGTTTTCACTCTTCAACACCTTCTCGATTCAAGGGGGGGGGGGCAATTGCCCCCCCCTTGCCCTATGGAGCGGACGCCCATGCATGCACCTACTGCAAGAGGTCCTCGGGGTGGGTCCTGTGTCAGGTTGGCTGGTATTGCACTGCAAGTGCACTTCTCCAAGTCAGGAGAAACAGAAGATGTGAAAAAAGTGCTGACACCATAGAGCAGTGATGGCGAAACCTTGGTACCCAATGATGATTTGGAACTAGATTTCCCATGATGCTCAACTACACTGCAGAGTGCATGAGCATCATGGGAAATTTAGTTCCAAAACCTCTGGGGTGCCAAGGTTTGCCATCACTGCCGTAGAGGCTGAGCAGTCCAAAAGAAAAAAAAAGAAAAGGACTTATTCTGTGCAAAGATACAAGTTACTATTTCAAGCCTGCCAATCAGCTATCCATTACACCCCCATTTGTATACACATCTTTGACATGCAGCAGCTTTATTTATTTTTTTAACAAACTTTATATAATATAGAAAGAACCGTGCAATTACAAACTAAGCCATCTAAAAAAAAAAGGACCCGTAGTATATATACACAACATTATTTATTTATAGATCACCCCAGTAGGTAATGATATATATATATATAAGTACTTATTATTTATTCTGTATTTTTATTTATTTTTTTAAATTTGTATTTTTGTGCTACATACAGGCTTGTGTATGGTGAAAAGTATTGATTACCTTCAAACTATACATTAAAAAAAAAAATAATAATAGTAGCATTTCCAAGGTTATTAGATTGTCAGCTCTTCTGCATATGTATCACATAAAACCAAAAATGTGCTGCTTCTTCTTATTTTATTTTTATTTTATTTTTTACTTGCTTCCATTTTGTCCACCATATGTATACTGTAAATACATCCAATAAAAATACATTACATCTTTTTTTTTTTTTTTTTACTTTACATATTTTTTCTTTTGTTTAAGCATCCTAACATTTTCACCTACACATTTCTGTAAATATAAATATCTAGAAAAAAAATGTGTTCATGTGTTGCTAATGTTAGTTTTATTTGTTAGAAAAATACTAATAAGTATCCACATGGCTTTTTTTCTTTTTTTTTTTAACACATTTTTAATTTTCACACTTTTCATTTTTGTTCCTTGACAATTCCCACGGCTTCCCGCAGTTTTTGGGCATAGGGAAAGGGCTAGGGACTGTGCGGGCGAGGGGGCCGTTCTGAGCTCCGTTTACTTTCCTTTTGTTATTTATGTTGTCCGCAGCCCAGCAGCGGGGCCCAGGGGAAAATGTCGGGTTCCTTTTTGCTGCCACCCCCCGCACCCGTGGCCAGGCCTGTCCCCCTTCCCCTGCCAGACACAAAACCTGTCACCAGCAACATTGTCCCAGAAGGAGGACTGGCAACACCAGCATCACCCTGTAAGTGAAATGAATTACCCCAACTCCCCACACACAAAAAACAAAAACAAAAAAAAAAAATATATATATATATATATAGTTTTGGTCCCTTTCTCCATCTATTCAAGTAATTTGCAGGTGGGGAAAGTAAAATGAGGTGTTGTAGGCAAACAGCTTGGTTGAAATATTGTTATGTGAAATGGTTATGCCAGCCATAGACTTTTTTAATTCTGTTCAGCCCCCTCTTGTGATTCTCTGCTACGCTAAGTAGCCAGCACGGTGACACCTCTGTTTCCTGTCTCAGCATTGCAGCTTCCTGTGTCACCTACTTTCCCACTGCACAGTGAATCAGAGGTCTGCGTATGGATCAGTCATTGGGCTGATTGAAAAAATAAAAAAACAATTGAATTTCCTCATCCACACGTGCCAATGTATTGTGACATCGTGACTCCCCTGCTGTCAGAATACACTGATCTCAGCGACTGCAGCCGATTGGCTGCAAGCTGCTGATCAACAAAAGTTTTTCAACAGTCCTGTTTGACAAAATTCAGTCATTAGATTGACTTCTGGAATGACCACAGATGATCCATCTATGGGCAACAATAGCTGATCCACTGTCCATTGAACAGGTTGGAGGCAGAGAGGTGCCGGGGAGGACCAAGAACCATTGGCATGGGTAGCAAACACTGCCAACTGGCCTTTCCCGGTAAGGAAAGATTTCTGTGGGCTTCATAAAGTGTAATAGACTTGAGGCTTGTTCATATGGGTGGCCAGGGGGCAGTAAAAGCAGGTGGCTGGCGGAGGTTTAAATTCTCTCCAGCCTCCCACCTGAATAAAGGCATGCCAATGCTCATGGCTGTGGTTTTATACTTCAAGTTAATGGGGCCTGTCATGCAAAAGCAGCTGCGGCAAAGTGGGTCATTATTTTTAGGATTACAGCAGCTGCCTGTCAAAGTTCTCTGAAAAGTGATCAATCACGGATTACTTTTCAGAGAAGTGGCAAGTACTGCTACACATGTGAATGACCCCGAAGCCTGCCATGGTGATTGGGGGACCAAGGTGAAAGTATTGTTACATACGGTACCTTTTCAACTCTTGCAGCATCCGCTTTCTTTGCAGCTCTCGGCATTCTGTCACATGACATATAAGAAAAGCAAAGGAAGTTGGTGATGGAAGATTCCTCTCTGCCAGACTCTGTGATCGCAGGTCTGAGAGAGGTGGTTGGTTAATGCCCAGCAGCTGTCATGACTACAGATCCTGTTCTGCTCAATGTCAGAATAGTAACTACATTCAGAGCCACCAGCACTGAATAATAATTAATGTTATTAATAATAATAATAATAATAATAATAATAATAATAATAATGATGATGATAAAAAAATTTTTTTTATTATTATTAATATTATTTAAGTTAATATTAAGGCATTTAATAATAAATTAATCAATTCAATTATGATGATGCTGTTTATTATTATTAGTATTATTATAATTATTATTTTTATATTATTATTATTATTACTATAACATTATTATTACTGGAAATCACATCCCCCACACCACCACCCAGTCCTCCCCTGGAGGGGTGACACAGGAAGCTGAAAACCAGAACCAGGAAATAGAGCAGGGGTGGCCCGTCCATTACGGGCGCACAGCCCCCCGTCCATTGCCGCTTCCCCTATCCATGTGTCCCGGCCCCTTTCAGGACATCAGCCCATGGATTCCAATGCGGAGGGGAGGCCTAATAGGCTTCTAATAGGCTTCAATATAGGGTGGGCTCGGGTTGCAGAGAGTGCGCTCTGATCCCACCCAGGTGTGTTACAACAGCGAATTAATATTTGCTGTTGTAACACTGATCCTTCTCCCGGCTGAAAGGACAGGCGATCGATTGGATGCCTAGGTGGAGGAGGAGAGGAGCTGGAAGCCGCCATGGAGGAGAGGACTCGGAGCCGAGCCACTGCACCACGCTGCCTGCCACCTGCCATGATGGGGTAAGTGCCAGACCGACTCCAGCATCAGCGCGGGGGGGGGGGGGGTTGGGTTTGGATGTTTGCCACTCGGGGGGGAAGGGTAGTTGTTTGCCCCCCTCCCCCAAAAAAACGAGCCGCCACTAAAATCGAGGTGTCCCCATGCCCCAGTTACAGAGTTGTGTAAATCACAAGCCTAGCAGAACAGATTTAAAAAACCTTTGGCGGACATAGTTACTGTAGCACGGATGGACCCCCTTTAAGCACAAACCCACCCTTCAGCACAGACGGACCCCCCTCCCGCATCCCATTCAGTACCTCAGATCAGCACAGCAGGTTCCCTCCCCCTGTGTAGACAAACACTGGAGGGGGAGGCGGCTTCACTCTGCTCTCTGTGCCTGTGTGGCATCCGGCCCCGGGACTGCTCAGACAGCCCACGGCCACGAGAGAAGCAGTGCTGACTACTGCACTGATTTGTAGCTTCCTCAGTGATCATTCAGGCATGAGATAGAGATGTGTCTACTTAATTTGTGTCAAGCTGGACCAATGTAACTATGCAATAATACTTCATACCTAGAATTCACCTTTAAAGGAAGGATGCCACCATCTGTTTAAAGAGTATGTGAATGCTAACAATGACCTTCTCTTATTTACTTCCTTTTAGTTAAATATACCAAGCATTTTGTTATATCAATTTGATAAGTGCAAAAAAATAATAATAATGAATTCAGTGTTCTCTGTGCTGCATTAAAGTCTTAGCAGCTTTGCTCTGTTCTCTTCTGTGAACTACAGAACACCCCTCCTCTATGTTATGGAGATGAGAAGAGTAGGAGTTGTTTTGTAGTTCTCATACTTCCTGTCTTAGTAAGTGTATTACTGGCAGGATCACTGGTTGAACATAAGGGAATAAAAAGCTTGATAAAAATGAAAATGAATGCAGCTATGACATCTAAGGACTGGTAAGCTGCAATACTTAAATTGTTATGGTATTGGGTTTAGATATACTTTAAAGTGTATGTCAAGGCAAAAAAAAAAAAGACGTATGCAGTGCATCTCTGAAATACATGCACATTTCCCTTTAATGGAACTTAAAGAGAGAAAATACTTGTCTGTCAGAAATGCACTCAGCTCCTAAGTCCTGTTGTGGGTGAATTTTTGTGAACTGAATGGTGTCAGCCCTGTCCGTTATCTTTTGCTAAACTGCTCAGTCACTCCCACTTACAGTCACTCTTATGGCTCAATAATCAGCCTAGGGGGTACCTTTTGATTCTTTATTGAAAGTTGAACATGGTTAGGGTGCAGGGAGCCAGACGACACTTTTCACTTTGTCTAGCTTCTTGGTATAGTCCCTTCAGCAGCCACTAAGGGCATGAGCAGCGCTGAGACCCCAAAAGGGAATGTCCCAATCCGTAAAAGCACCGGCTCTGGTGCACAAAGGGGATATAAGCCGCAAACAGTCAATAGGATCCAACCCTCAGGTCTGTTCTCACAATGTCTCTGAATACTTGGATGCCTGCTTCCAATATCAGACAGACAGATCTACAGTGAACTGCCAGACCAGATCCTTGGTGAAATCCTCCGATCAGTTCCCGATATTGTCTGAAAATAGCCCCCTCCAGCTCTGGCTGAGCTGGGACCTCAATGAGCTCCTGTGAACTTCAGCTACACTGCCCAGAAGGGCAGCAGCCCCTCAGGCTGGGATCTCCTCCTCTTGGGCAAGAGCGCTCTGTTCCAGGCCTCAGACTATTTATACACACCTCAGCCACCTACTGGGCATCCTCCCACCGGGATCGGCCAGACTATATAAATATTCAGGCTAAAGATCTGCTTCTTCCAGCCCAATACTTTCTAGAATCCACTACAGTGGAGCCAAAAAAAAAATCCTAAACAGTCTAGCAAACTATCTAGGGGGGTGCTACACACATAAAAAAGAGGTATAATAAGATGCTTCCAATGGTATATTAAACAGACCAAAAATGGAGCAAATAAGAAAAAACCATGATAAGGGATTAGGAAGACTAAATTTTGCCTTGAAATTTTCCACATTTTCTCATGTTACAACCAAAAACGTAAATGTATTTTATTGGGATTGTATGTGATAGACCAAAACAAAGTGGCACATAATAGTGAAGTGGAAGAAAAATTATAAATTTTTTACAAATAAATATCTGAAAAGTATGGAGTGAATTTGTATTCAGCCCTCCTTTACTCTGACACCCCTAACTAAAATCTAGTGGAACCAATTGCCTTCAAAAGTCACCTAATTATTAAATAGAGTCCACCTGTGTGCAATTTAATCTCAGCATGAATACATCTGTTCTTTGAAGCCCTCAGAGGTTTGTTAGATAACCATAGTGAACAAACAGCATCATGAAGGCCAAGGAATACACCAGACAGGTCAGGGATAACGTTGTGGAGAAGTATAAAGCAGGGTTAGGTTATAAAAAAATATCCCAAGCTTTGAACATCTCACAGAGCTCTGTTCAATACATCATCCGAAAATGGAAAGAGTATGGCACAACTGCAAACCTACCAAGACATGGCCGTCCACCTAAACTGACAGGCCGGGCAAGGAGAATATTAATCAGAGAAGCAGCCAAGAGGACCATGGAAACTCTGGAGGAGCTGCAGAGATCCACAGCTCAGGTGGGAGAATCTGTCCACAGGACAACTATTAGTCATGCTCTCCACAAATCTGGCCTTTATGGAAGAGTGGCAAGAAGAAAGACATTGTTGAAAGAAAGCCATAAGAAGTCCTGTTTGCAGTTTACAAAAAGCCATGCGAGGGACACAGCAAATATGTGGAAGGAGTTTCTCTGGTCAGATGAGACAAAAATTGTACTTATTGGCCTAAAAGCAAAATGTTATGTGTGGAGGAAAACTAACACTGCACATCATCCTGATCACACCAGCCCCACCGTGAAACATGGTGGTGGCTGCATCATGTTGTGGGGATTCTTTTCTTCAGCAGCGTCAGGGAAGCTGGTCAGAGTTGATGGGAAGATGGATGGAGCCAAATACAGGGCAATCTTAGAAGAAAACCTGTTAGAGTCTGCAAAAGACTTGAGACTGGGGTGGAGGTTCATCTTCCAGAAGGACAACGACCCTAAACATACAGCCAGAGCTACAATGGAATGGTTTAGATCAAAGCATATTCATGTGTTAGAATGGCCCAGTCAAAGTCCAGACCTAAATCCAGTTGAGAATCTGTGGCAAGATTTGAAAATTGCTGTTCACAGACACTCTCCATCCAATCTGACAGAGCTTGAGGTATTTTGCAAAGAAGAATGGGCAAAAATGTCCCTCTCTAGATGTGTAAATCTGGTAGAGACATCCCCAAAAAGACTTGCAGCTGTAATTGTAGAAAAAGGCGGTTCTACAAAGTATTGACTCAGGGGGGCTGAATACAAATGTACCCCACACTTTTCATTTATTTAGTTGTAAACTATTTTGAAAACCATTTATCATTTTTTCCTCTTCACAATTATGAGCCACTTTGTGTTGGTCCATCGCATAAAATCCCAATAAAATATATTTATGTTTTTGGTTGTAACATGACAGAATGTGGAAAATTTCAAGAGGTATGAATACTTTTACAAGGCACTGTGTATTGCATTTATGGCATCTAAGGGCACCCATGCAAAGCTGGTGACCTCCTGTGTTCTCAATGCAGCTGCTCAGCACTGGACCCAGAAGCTAGTGGAGATCATTGGAGTATCAGTGCCTGCTACCGTGATTTCCAGCTTCTACAGGGATCCCAAAGCTATGGCACATACATTCTTACATTGGTCCAGGTGGGACCAATGTAACTTGGAAGAAATACTTGCAACATGTTTTGGATAGAGTGGGGAAATGTTGGAACCTCTGTCAGGATTTTGTTGTGGGATGTGTGAGGGCCAGTTGTCTCCAATCACTGAAATTCAGTACAAGTACAGTGAAACCTTGGATTGCGAGTAACGCGGTTAACGAGTGTTTCGCAAAATACGAGAATTTTTTCTCTAAAATCCTGACTCGGCTTCCGAGTGTTGTCTCACAAAACGAGCAGGATTCAAGCCTCTGTGGTGTGCAGTACCACATTTGGCCAGAGATGTGGGGACGCTGGAGCCGAGCAGAGCCGATCAGAGCCGTTTGGAAATACTCTGAAAAACACAGAAATACTCAGTTCCCGAGCCTTTTCGAGGGTTCCCAAGTTTAGCCGAGCTGTCCCGAGTATTTCCGAAGCTCTCCGCCACCCCCCCCCCACCTCTGGCCACATGCGGTATTGCAATGCGGAACAAATTATTTTCATGTCCATTGACTTCTATGGGGAAACTCGCTTTGATATGCGAGTGCTTTGGATAACGAGCATTCTCCTGGAATGTATTATGCTTGTAATCCAAGGTTCCACTGTATAGGAAAGGTTGCACTCCAAGGTAAAGCCATGGCTGAAAGTTTTATCAATTGTCCAGTGCAAGACTGACCAGTGACCACATGGAACCCAAGTCAGGGTAGTTCAGGGACTACTGCAGTCTGCAGAACCATAAAAGGGAATTTTATCGCAAAACCGAACCAGTCCAGGACCTTGAGGTGACCACTGTTTAGCACTTATCTCATCTAGATTGGCTTATTAACAACCTAGGTTCCCTTTAACATTGGTGGAAGCCAGTAGTGTATTTAGGTTTTAAATATGACCCACCCCTTCCTGTCAAGGCCACACCCATTTATATTTAAGTCCCGCCCTGAAATTGGGGACACTAGTTCCTAGGGCCTGGGGGGGCATTGGATTCCCTTAATTTGCATAGATTTCCTCTCACTTCCTGTTTGGCTATGGGGCATGAAGTGAAGGGAAATCTCTGCAATGGGACAGGGATGGTAAAAAATAAACTGACAGGGGCTATAACCCTCCCTTACTCTATCCAAAAAAAAAAAGTGTTGCCTATAGTTCTACTTTAATTCTGATCATTTTATGGAGAGGTCTAAGAAGATATAACCATGTCAATGGTGCAGCAGAAAACATATAGCACAGTGAGGAAGGTTTGTGTTCCAGGCTGATAGGACAGTCAAAATTAGAAGCTGCTTGCGTTACACTAACAGTGTAGCACAAGCCGGCGTGGACTCTTTCCATGCTGCCCCCCTGCAAAGTGCTGCCCTAGGCCTGGGCCTTGTTGGCCTAGGCCAGGATACAGCATTGGTGGAAGCTGATCATGATAGAGTCCTCTGCCTGTGAACTATTAGACATGTGCATTAGTTTTCGTCCGAATTTCGGGTATTTTCGTTATCGTTTTAACAAACGAAAACGAACGTGCAGAATCCGAAATCCAAAAGATCCGACATAAAAAAATGCTTAATTTTCGTTTTCGTTGCTACAAAAGTTTGATATAGATAGGAGATTCGACATGACGCTGACAATAGCGATCTGTGTCTATCGAACCTGCGGTCGAATGCCTAACCTTATTCTACATAGAGAGAAAAGATTCGACATTATAGAGACAGTGTTGGGGTAGACCATTCGACATGAACGACGAAGATTCGACAAAGCAGTATAAAACATACAAACGTCAAATCTGTAATTGAAGGCTTATGGTGTCTGTCGAAAGTTTCCTTAAAAGATTCAACAAGCAGCTAAACTGTCCGACGCCGCAATTGTACATTTCCGGTCAAATGCTCGGCCCATAGGCTATAGAAGAATTTGAATAATAATTTATAAACATAATTATTACTAGTGTCATACAACATTAGAATTCTTCTATAGCTTGTAGGCGAAGCATTTGACCGCAAATGTACAATTGCGGTGTCGTACAGTTTAGCTGCTCCATCGAATCTTCTTAGAACATCCAACAGACACCATAATGCCGCGTACACACGATCGGTTTGTCTGATGAAAACGGTCTGATGGACCGTTTTCATCAGACTAACCGATCGTGTGTGGGCCCCATTGTTTTTTTTATCCATCGGTTAAAAGACTAGGAACTTGTTTTAGAATTATCTGATGGTTAACTAACCGATAGGAAAAAAACGATCGTCTGTAGGCACGTCTATTGGTTAAAAATCCACGCATGCTCAGACTAAATTAGGGGACGGGAGCGCTCCTTCTGGTAAAAGTAGCGTTCGTTATGGAGATAGCACATTCATCACGCTGTAACAGACAGAAAAACGCGAATCGTCTTTTAGTAACACGAAATCAGCTAAAGCAGCCCCAAGGGCGGCGCCATTGGATTTAAACTTCCCCTTTATAGTGCCGTCGTACGTGGTTTACGTGACCGCGTTCTGACACGTGTGTAGGCACGACTGATCATCAGTCAGCTTCATCGGATAACTGATGAAAAAATCCATCAGTCCGTTTTCATCGGATGGACCGATCGTGTGTACAGGGCATAAGCCTTCAATGACAGATTCGACCTTAACCACTTAAGCCCCGGACCATATTGCTGGTCAAAGACCAGAGCACTTTTTGCGATTCGGCACTGCGCCCTTAGTGGCCGCTTCGCGAGGCGACGTAGAGCTACAGGCTCTCGCGCAGGAGAGCCAACCTGCCGCCGTAGAACTGCGGCGGCTGGTCGGCATGTAGTTAATTCATTCGGATTTTTGGACGAATGCTTTTTTTAACATAAACAAAATTAATAAAAAACAAATTTTCGGGAGTAACTAAATAAATTTATTTTTCGGACCAAAGCGAAATTACGAAACTAAATATTTCAGTGTGCACATGTGTATGAACCATATGGGACCCAATTATATCCATAGAGACACCCACATCCAATAGAAGGAAGGTGACAAGACTTATGCCGCGTACAGACGGTCGTTTTTTGTGATGAAAAAAAACGACGTTTTAAAAAACGTCATTTAAAAAGATTGTGTGTGGGCAAAATGTTGTTTTATGTCTTCAAAAAAACGACAAAAAAAAAATTCGAACATGCTTGAATTTTTTGTGTCGTTTTTCAAAACGTCGTTTTTTGTTTCACAGAAATTGACCGTGTGTAGCAAAAAACGACGTTTAAAATGACGTTTTTAAACCCGCGCATGCCCAGAAGCTAGTTTTGAAGCGAGCTTCAATGGAAAAAAGTGGTGAAACGTAACCTCGCTTTGCTAGAGCATTGTGAAAAAACGATGGTGTGTAGGCAACGTCGTTTTTGAAAATGATGTTTTAAAAACGTTGTTTTATTTCATGATTTAAAACGTCGTTTTTTTTCATCACAAAAAACGACCGTCTGTACGTGGCATCAGAATTAGATCAGGACCCAGAAATTCAGATTTGGGATTTTTAATCTTAACAATTTAAAATGTTGCCTTTGTTTAAATTCATTTGTGAAAAATGAAACTACATGAAGCTGACCACACACATTACATCCTATGGATTGTTGTTGGGTTGTATTTTGGCAATAATATTGCTTTATTGTGAAATTTGGATAGTAGTCACCCTCAGTCTTATTGTCTTTAAAATATCAAGAATAATTGATTTTTAGTAAAAACATGGATGCTACATGATAAATGCCTACAGAAGAGCTGACAATCCATCTAAGAGTCACTCTATCCTATATGAGTGAATGACATTCAACCTGGAGAGAAAATATCCAAGTAACATTCGATTTTGCCCCATTCGCACAGATTGAATGAATGAATCGCTCTGCAATTTATTTTTTATTTATTTATTTTAATAAAAACACCCCCATTGGTTTTATTAGTTTGATAGGGTGGCTATTACATATAATGTAATAGCTGTAAAGGGAACCTATAGTGTTTTTGCAATATTTAAAATATATATGTGATTGTGATCAGTTAAATATAAGTAATCTATTTATAAAGCAGTAATGCTTAGATTTCAGCTTTTAAATAAACACTATATTGCCGAACGTATTGGCACGCCTGTCTTCACACGCACATGAACCGTAAGGGCATCCCAGTCTTGGTCCGTAGGGTTCAATATGGAGTTGGCCCACCCTTTGCAGTTATAACAGCTTCAACTCTTCTGGGAAGGCTGTCCACAAGGTTTAGGAGTGTGTCTATGGGAATGTTTGACCATTCTTCCAGAAGCGCATTTGTGAGGTCAGGCACTGATGTTGGACGAGAAGACCTGGATTGCAGTCTCCGCTCTAATTCAGCCCAAGGGTGTTCTATCGGGTCGAGGTGCAGGCCAAGTCAGGGCTGGACTGGGACAAAAATTTGGCCCTGGACTTCATCCAGACTGGCCCACTATGACAGGTCTCTCCCACAGCGGCCGGACAACTCCCGCACCCCCCCGGCCACCCAAGCACCTTCTCCCCCTTCACTAGCCACTCTTTATTAGAGTAGAACGGCTGGTACTCTTAGAGGCAGGACCAGTGGGGAAGCTAGACATTATTTCACCCGGGGCAAAGAATCAGTTTGGTGCCCCCCCTTATGGGACAAGATTAGGCAGAAGTGAGAAACTCCCAGGCCGCTGTCACTGAAGCCGGCCCACTGAGCCATCGGCCCACCAGGAAACTCCCTGTAGTCCCAATGGCCAGTCCATCCCTGGGCCAAGTCAAGTTCATCCACCCCAAACTCGCTCATCCATGCCTTTATAGACCTTGCTTTGTGCACTGGTCCAAATCATTTGGTGGAGGGGGGATTATGGTGTGGGGTTGTTTTTCAGGGGTTGGGCTTGACGTGAAGGGAACTCTTAAGGCATCAGCATATCAAGACATTTTGGACAATTTCATGCTCCCAACTTTGTGGGAACAGTTTGGGGATGGTCCCTTCCTATTCCAACATGACTGCGCACCAGTGCATAAAGCAAGGTCCATAAAGACATGGATGAGTGAGTTTGGGGTGGAGGAACTTGACTGGCCTGCACAGAGTCCTGACCTAAACCCGATAGAGCACCTTTGGGATGAATTCGAGCGGAGACTGCGAACCAGACCGTCTGGTCCAACATCGGTGCCTGACCTCACAAATGGGCTTCTGGAAGAATGGTCAAACATTCCCATAGACACACTCCTAAACCTTGTCGACAGCCTTCCCAAAAGAGTTGAAGCTGTTATAGCTGCAAAGGGAGGGTCAACTCAATATTGAACCCTACAGACTAAGACTGGGATGCCATTAAAGTTCATGTGTGTGTAAAGGCAGGCGTACCAATACTTTTGGCAGTATAGTGTACATGCATATGGGGGTATATATGTCAGCTCAGCTTAGTTCCTACAAAGTGATTGTGCTTCGCTGCTCCTCAGTCACATGGAAAGTCTTGGCTCGGGTTCTGATTTAACTTAAAACCATAGGCTAGCTGAGCTGGGCTTTTCCTAGTGGCCATTAAGCAGGAATGCTAATCACATTCCCCGATGTTCAAAACGCTAATCACATTCCCCGGTGTTCAGATCACCACCGGAGGGATCGTTGGAAATCAGAAACCTAAAGCACAATAAATACCATGTGGATAATTATGTTTAGATGTCATGTCCAAACTTACTTTCCAAGGGATACAAATCAAAATGTGAATTTACAGAAATTAGACGATAGTTTCCCTCTAATAAAGCTCTTCTTTAGAAAGACGCTATCAGCACCAGGTAAAGTGGGAAAAAATCCCCTAAAAAAAAAGTTTTTTTCTAGTTTTGGGTAGAGTGGGGAAGGATTAGGACTCCGGTTGGGTTTCATTGCTATTGTGGCCCCATTAGAGAGATTTACTCTCACTTCCTGTCCTGTTGACAACCATTTCGCAGGCAGGAAGTGATGGAAAGACTGCAACAAGGTCACGGACAGGGGTCCAGCCCTCACCTACTTTTCTAAAGAAAAGGATTTTTCATTTCTATTTGTGGTTGGATTGTTCCCTTCACATTTTTAGCAGGACATGAAGTGAGGATAAATCTTTATAATGGAGCCCTAGAAAGTAGTGCTGCACGATTAATCGTTAAGAATCTGGATTGTTTCACCCTGGAGATCTTAACAAAGCATTTTCCAGATTCTGTGCAGAGTTCTCTGATCAAGCCAACAGCTGTCAAAAAAACAAAACAAAACAAAAAAACTGCCAAGTTTAACAACATTCCTCAGCCACTGAGCTAACTATAAACATTGTAACGTTTTGTTCTTAAGATCAAAGCAATGAACTTCGGTCTGTAAATGAGAGAAGTTTAACCACTTAAAGACTAAACCTTTTTCTGACACTTGTTGCTTTCAAGTTAAAATCATTTTTTTTGCTAGAAAATTACTTAGAACCCCCAAACATATTATATATATATATATATATATATATATATATATATATATTCATAGGTGTGCGCAGGGGGTGTGCCAGGGCACACCCTAATCACTCTGTGCGGTGCCGAGTCCCCCTACTGCTCGGGCTTTACCCCTTGCTGCGCCCCCACATGTTTCAGGATGGAGAGTGGGGAAACGGACAATCAATATGTCATTTACCGGCCCCTTCCTTTTCTAAATGAACACACTCACTCGCTGTGTTCAATCATAATTGAAGCATAGTAAACTGTGCAGCTCTACTAGAAAGTGGTAAAACCTAGTTCTAAATTGTTCCCCACTCTATTAAAAAAAATATTTTTGGTTTGACATACACTTTACGGGGTCTATTTATAAAACATTTGTTGGACCAAAGTCACATACCTTTGTGTATGCTCAACAAATTTGGGCAGTATTTTCACTAATAGATTCATTTCTATCATCTTCAGCTCCATCTAGTGGCCAAAATGTGTTATAGTTTTCTGAAATTCCTAAATGAAAAAAATATACAGCATTCAGCTCCATCTAGTGGCCAAAATGTGTTATCGTTTTCTGAAATACCTACATTAAAAAATACTGTATACAGAAGTCAGCTCCATCTAGTGGCCAAAATGTGTTATCGTTTTCTGAAATACCTACATAAAAAAAACTATACAGCATTCAGCTCCATCTAGTGGCCAAAATGTGTTATCGTTTTCTGAAATACCTACATTAAAAAATACTGTATACAGAAGTCAGCTCCACCTAGTGGCCAAAATGTGTTATAGTTTTCTGAAATACCTAAATTTAAAAAAATAAAGCATTTTAGTCCACTCGATGGAGCTGAAAGTCAAAAAACATAATTTTTTTTTATAAATAGACCCCTATGTGTAGCCAGCAGCAAAGGGAGGTGCACTATCAATATGTTATTACTTTCAGGTTCCAGAAGCCAACAGAAGGGGGTGCAGTTTTATCAGGTAGCAAACACCCTCAGTTCCTATTAGCCAGCTGCAGGGGGAGCTGTTATGTCAGGGAGCACTCACTTTCAGCTTCCAGTAATAACAGCAGCTCTTGTATCAATAGGCAATTGCATTGAACTCAGGAGACAGCAATAGTGGGAGCTGTTGCATCAGGGAGCAATTACCTTCCAGTAGCAGGCGAAGGCATTATATCAAAAGTTTAATTGTTCACCAGCAGGGGGAGCATCGGTTAGGGAGCAATCACCTTTAGTTTTTCAGTAGCCAGCAGCAGGTGGAGCTGTTGTATTAGGAGCAATCACATTCAGTTCCCCATATCCAGCAGCAGGTGGAGCTGTTGTATTAGGAGCAATCACATCCACTTTCCTATATCCAGCAGCAGGTGGAGCTGTTGTATTAGGAGCAATCATATTCAGTTTCCAGGAATAAACATATTTAGTTTCCAATAACCAGCACCAGGGGGAGCTACTGCAAAGCTTATATCAATTTAAAGTATAACTAAAGGCAACATTGTTTTGTAAAGTTGTGGATAGACTGGTGAGGGGTTAAAACCCGTGGCAGCTTTTTTTCTTTTCTGCTGGCTGTGTCTCTGTTAGGAAGATTTACTCTTCCTAGTTGTCATGATCACTGTTTTCTCCGGTAACGAACATTTTGAATTGCCACCAGAACAGGGATAGAGGTGAAGTCTTCCAAAGGGGGCCATTTATTCCTGTGACAGCTAAAAGGAGATATCTCTCATGTTAGACATATAGCCCCCCGACTTCCTGTTGAGTATACAGGGCAGGAAGTGAAGGAAAATCATCACAGATTGTAAAAAATCTAACAGCCGTTTTAACCCTCCCCTACACTATACAAAATGAAAAATAAAGGTCTTGCCTTTAGATCTACTTTAATATAAAGTATACATTGTAGCCTTATGAACATGGGTGCCTGGGGCCATACAAGGTAACATGTGGGTGTATTTCCCTGCCTGGGAACCACAGGTGCTGAGTACAGCTGCCCATAGAAATCAGTATTACATACTTGTGTGGACATGCGCATGCGTAGTAACAGACAGTCTACATCCAACAGCAGACAGCCTACATCCAACAGCAGACAGCCTGCACCCAACAGCAGACAGCCTGCACCCAACAGCAGACAGCCTGCACCCAACTGCAGACAGCCTGCACCCAACTGCAGACAGCCTGCACCCAACAGCAGACAGCCTACACCCAACAGCAGACAGCCTACACCCAACAGCAGACAGCCTACACCCAACAGCAGACAGCCTACACCCAACAGCAGACAGCCTACACCCAACAGCAGACAGCCTACACCCAACAGCAGACAGCCTACACCCAACAGCAGACAGCCTACACCCAACAGCAGACATCCTACACCCAACAGCAGACAGCCTACACCCAACAGCAGACAGCCTACACCCAACAGCAGACAGCCTACACCCAACAGCAGACAGCCTACACCCAACAGCAGACAGCCTACACCCAACAGCAGACAGTCTACACCCAACAGCAGACAGCCTACACCCAACAGCAGACAGCCTACACCCAACAGCAGACAGCCTACACCCAACAGCAGACAGCCTACACCCAACAGCAGACAGTCTACACCCAACAGCAGACAGTCTACACCCAACAGCAGACAGTCTACACCCAACAGCAGACAGCCTACACCCAACAGCAGACAGCCTACACCCAACAGCAGACAGCCTACACCCAACAGCAGACAGTCTACACCCAACAGCAGACAGTCTACACCCAACAGCAGACAGTCTACACCCAACAGCAGACAGTCTACACCCAACAGCAGACAGTCTACACCCAACAACAAACAGTCTACATCCAACAGCAGACAGTCTACATCCAACAACCGACAGTCTACACCCAACAGCAGACAGTCTACACTCAACAGCAGACAGTTTACACCCAACAGCAGACAGCCTACACCCAACAGCAGACAGCCTACACCCAACAGCACACAGTCTACCTCCAACAGCACACAGTCTACACCCAACAGCACACAGTCTACATCCAACAGCAGACAGTCTACACCCAACAGCACACAGTCTACACCCAACAGCAGACAGTCTACACCCAACAGCAGACAATCTACACCCAACAGCAGACAGTCTACACCCAACAGCAGACAGTCTACATCCAGGGTCGTACATTTTCAGGCATGCAAGTATTTATCCATATACAACTATTGATTTCTGTGGGTGGATGTACACAGCACCTTTGGCTCCCAGGCAGGGAAATTTTACATTGGCACCCATGTGCAGGAGGCCTTACTTGTTAGAAGCTGATAGATGTTGAATACGATCTGTTACTGGGGGTCCCAGCATGTTGAACTATTAACACAAAAATAAACCCTGTAATGTTAGTTTACATTTGAATTTTTTACTTTTTACAGGAGATAGCACACAGGGTGTTCACTATTTTGCTTAATATTTGTATTAATATCTAATTGGGAAAGACAACAGGACACACAGAGCAAAGTTTGTGAAGAGCAAAAAAATAGCTCAATTGTGCAGTAACCCACAACAACCAATCAGAAACAAGTTAGCAGCTTGGGCTGGCCATACACTCGTAGGGGTGTATTTATGAAAACAAATTGCTGTTCGTCTTGCGAAACTGCATCTATTAATTTTTTTTCTGTGTAAATACAGGCATAATTGAATGTTACTAGGCTTTTTTCCCTCCAGGTCTGATGTTCTTCATTCATAAAAATAGTGGTATCAGGGAGTTACAACTTTAATGCCACTAGATGGAGCTGATGATCACAGGTATATAATGTATCATCAGCTCCATCTAGTGGTCAACTATAGGAAGTACGTATTTTATATTTTATAGCGAAATCTAATGGCCATAATACGATTCATGCTATGAATGAAGAGCATTCAGTTAAAATAGCTTAGTAATATTCAAATATTACATTTTGTCAGTATTCACACAGAATGAAAGTAAAACTAGAGCAAACCTTTTTTCTTTTCTTTTTTTTAGGGTAGAGTGGAGAAGGATCAGAACCCCTGTCAGTTTTTATTGTTGTCTGTGTCCCGTTAGTCTGCGTTAGGAAGATTCACCTTCTCTATTTGTCCTGCTTACCATTATCATTGAAAGTGAAAGTAAAAGAAAATCCCAAATTTTGTGTTGCCCCCAGAAAAGTAATATAGGGGAAATCTTCCAATGGGGACCCCCCAGGGTCTCTCCTGATTTGCAGGGATTTCCTCTCACTTCCTGTTTGGCTATGAGACAGGAAGTGAAAGGGAAATCTTCACAATGGGACAAAGATGGCAAAAAAAAAAACTGACAGGGGCTATAACTAGGGTTGCACCCAGGCTGAAATCACTATGACAAGCCTGGGCTCACACAGGAGTGGTGCGGGTAAGCGCATGCGACTCAGACAGGAATCGCACTGCAATTTCTGTTCAAACTGCATGCAATTCTTTGGAAAAACAAGAAAAACTGCGCTTATACACCAAAAAATTACATATATAAGAATCAATACAAAGAGCAGCAGCTTGCGTGTGATCAACAAGGCAAAATATACATAAAAAATAAAGCCGCACCAAAAACCCTAAAAAAATAATAAATTGAATTCAAAAATCAAATTCACAATTTTTGATAATAGGCAAGTTCATAGGTTACAAAAAGTAAATATGTGATTCCAAATTGCAATAATGTTCACGTAAGTGCGGAATCTTGAAAGCACATACCACCAAAAGCGACAGATATTTCCACACTGAAGTGACACCCTTCACCAGGATGCAAGGCCGCTTACCAAAGGGCCAGCTTGATAAGCAGTCGGGTATGACCCAGCCGCGGCCTTTATGGACTCACAAAGATGTAGAGGGAGACAGGTTCCAGAGGAAAACTTCAGGCACAATCTCAGGCTCATCCGGACATACAAATGGAGAGAGGATGCACCATAGCATAATCCCGTAATATATTGTATTTATTTAAAAAGTTAGCGTACTTACAAAGGTAGATAAAAACAAGCAGCGTGTAAAACAAAGTGCCGGCCGGCAACTAGTGGAGCCCTTCCTCCTAGCGTGGTGACGTCACTGCACGTCCTCCCAGGCGCGTTTCGTCATAGGTCAGACGTCCTCAATTCTTTGCAGTGCGATTTGAGCCTATTTATTTTGTATGGGCTCGAATCGCACCACAAAGGTATCGGTCACGAGTATCGGAGCATCTTGAGAAGTATTCGTAAAAATACTCGGTATTGGCACTGATACCGGTATTGGTGCGACACTAGTTTTAACCCTCCCTTACTCTATCAAATATGAAAACATATGTTTGTATTTCTGCTTTATGTACATGCAGTTTTGCAGGATGAACAGCTCTGCATTTTTTTTTTTTTTAAATACACCCCTAATGAGGGGAACTGATTGATTTCCCCATCCATTGTAAACAGCGTGGCACCTCCCTGCTGGCTTCTGTATACTGACAGCGGGGGAACCTGTTGCTGTCTGAATACCTGAACAGCGACTGCAGCTGGCTGACTGCAGATCAAAGGACGGCGGGTGGGAAGGTGCCGACACGACCACCTATGGCTCAAATTTTGGGCGATTCACAGCTTTAGAGCAACATGGCCTCATAGCTGATTTCGCTATTTCTGATTGGCTCCTGTAGATAACTGAACATCACTGCTCGTTACCTAATATAATGGAATAAGGGGAAATGAGGAGAACATATTAGGTTGTATGGTGTAATAGATGTAGGGATACCGCCTGTGTATCCGGGGTAGTCAGACACACGTAGTGGGGGGACGCGCTGGTAGCTGTATACACACGTCTCGGGTGTAGATCTGTGTGTGTTTGTGTAGGGGGAGTTGTGATGTATTTGGTTTTGTGTCTGATTGCTTATCTCTTTCTCTCTCTTTTTCCCCATGTGTTATTGTGTGCGCATGTGTTACAATTGACCCGTCATTTCTGTGTTACATACCATGTGTAACTGCATTACCATTTGTCCTGAACATTTTGTGTTTTTTTTTTTTGTTTTGTTTTTTATTGTCTCGTGGCTTTGCTGCATGCTTTTGTTTGCTATCATTGTTGTTTTTATCTTGTCACTGTGTTGTTTTATTGTGCTGCTCCATTGTTTTTTTTTTTTTTGCCTCATCCCATGGTGTTGCCGTGTCACATCGTGTCGCTGTGTTGTGTTGTTGTGTAGCATTCTCAGCGCCTCCCCCCGCCGGGTCCAACAGGTTTGTCACAATTGGATCACGAGACAGCAACTTTCTGAACCTCCCCCAGCAGTCTCAAGTAAGTCAGTGATATTCCCTAACCTATAATTAACTATTTACTAAACGCGACTCAGCCTAATACCTAATACATTGCCCCTAATTCCTAATACACCATTAATATACCATTCCCCTTACCTGCAATGCCTAGTTATACTAACCACAGCTGTGCCTAATCTGGAATCTAACACCCCATAGCATGGAATACCTCAGAGTAACCCTTAGGGGTGCATTTATAAAAAAAATAAAAAGATCTGCAGAGCTATTCGTCCCACAAATCTTCCTGTAACCATTCATTTTGTGCAAATGGAGACAAAATCAAATGTTACTTAGGCTATTTTCTCCCCTGGTTGGGTGTTCTTCATTCATAAGAATAGAGTAAATCCGGCATTTTCACATTATGGCCACTAGATTGAGCTGAAGATCATGGTAAAGTAATACAGTACGTATTTTAAACGTCAGCGCCATCTAGTGGCCACAATGTGGTATTTTACCGATTCTTGCTTCTCTTAAAATCAAAGAACACCTGACCTGGAGAGAAAATAGATTCAATTTTGCCGACGTTTGCATAGAACAAATATACATACAGGATTAATAGCTCTGCATTTTTTTTATATAAATATACTCCTTAAAGTGGATGTTGCATTAGATGTAATGCAACCGAGGAGAAGAGTAGCAAAGGAAGGCCTTTTGTTCTTCTTTTTTTTTTATTTATTTTTTTAATCATCTTTTCATCACGATCCTTCCATCCTGTATGCATGTTGCCATCGCAGTTCTAAAAATTATGGTGTGGAGGGATTATGTTGGAATGGCACCGGTGTTCTTAAAGGCTGCCGGGAAGAGAGAGGGGGCCATATAAAAAGCAGAGACACAGAATCTGTGTATGTCTACACCGGTATAGATTGCTTGCAAAGGCTTTAATAATGCGCTTCACGATTACATTCAGTTTTAAATTCCTTTTTTTTTTGTGCAGCAAGCCACATTTTTTTCATCCCTTGGATTGGGATCTAAGGGCCAGATTCACATAGAACTGCGGCGGCGTAACGTATCGTAGATACGTTACACCGCCGCAAGTTTTCATCGCAAGTGCCTGATTCACAGAGCACTTGCGATGAAAACTACGCCGGCGGCCTCCGGCGCAAGGCGGGCCAATTCAAATGGGCGTGTGCCGTTTAAATTAGGCGCACTCCCGCGCCGGACCTACTGTGCATGCTCAGTTTTGCAAATCCCGTTGTGCTTTGCGCGCCGTGACGTAATTTTTTCGAAAAGCGACGCGCGTAGCGTACTACCGTATTCCCGGACGTGTTACGCAAACGACGTTCATTTTTAAATAGACAGCAATACGTTTGCTGACTAAAGTTAGGGCACCTAAAACGACGACTAAATTTGCGACGGGAAACTAGACTAGCGGCGACGTAGCGAACGCGAAAATCCGTCGTGTATCCGCCGTAACTCCTAATTTGCATACCCGACGCTGGTTTACCACGCAAACTCCCCCCAGCGGCGGCCGCGGTACTGCATCCTAAGATCCGACAGTGTAAAACAGTGTATACGACGGCGTATCAGGAGATACGCCGTCGTATCCCCTTTGTGAATCTGGCCCTCAGCCCCCATTTACACATGAGCTTAGCCAGCCGATGTAGAGAATTTTTTTCTAGTGCAATTGTATTTGCAACTTGTAGTACAGGAACAGAATTGTGCATTTCATTGGCTCCTGGGACATCAATAGGAAAGACTGAAAGCTGCCCGGTAAGGCTCCATTCACACTGCAGCTGAATGCTGAATGTCTTTGGTTGTTTTTTTTTTTCAGGCTTAAGTGACTTTTATTATTATTTTAAGCCAATGGAATGCTAGTTACTGGGCAAGAGAACTTGCATTTCTGCCCACATATGCACATTTTTCAGATGCTCCTATTGAAGTCTATTGGGGCTGCTAAAATGCATGACTCTAACCTAAAAGAGGCTTGTGTACTTCTTCAAGTGACGCTATGATCAGGTGTTAATGGGCACCATTGAGAATAAAGGTGTCAGAAACTGAATTACCTGCTGGTGGCGCTGTACTTCCCAGAGTAGAAGGTTGTAGTTCCAGTGTCCACCAGCATGTGATTCAGGTCCTGACAAAAGGAAATCCAGATGTCATTGAAACGTTCTGGTGAAGCTTCAAATTGCTTAAGACCCCTTTTACACTGGGGCGTTTTTCAGGCGCTTTGGCGTTAAAAAAAGCCTGTAAAGCGCCTGAAAGAAGCCTCATCTGCAATCCCAATGTGAAAGCCTGAGTGCTTTTAGAGCCCTTTCACACTGCCAGCGTGCGAAAACCGCTGGTAAAGGGCCGCTAAGAACCCTTTCACACTGGGGCATATTTCAGGCACTTTGGCCTTAAAAAAAAGGCCCCTCAATGGGAAGGGGGCTTTAGGAGCGGTGTATTCAACGCTCCTAAAGCGCTGCAAAGAAGCTGCTTGCAGGACTTTTTTGGACGCCCTGCCAGCGCAGCGACTCAGTGTGAAAGCACTCAGGGTTTCGCATTGGGATTGCAGATACAGCTTCTTTCAGGCGCTTTACAGGTGCTTTTTTTAATGCTTATGCCGCGTACCCACGATCAGTCCATCCGATGAGAACAGACCGATGGACCGTTTTCATAGGTTAACCGATGAAGCTGACTGATGGTCCGCCGCGCCTACACACCATCGGTTAAAAAACAATCGTATCAGAACGCGGTGATGTAAAACACAACGACGTGCTGAATAAAACGAAGTTCAATGCTTCCAAGCATGCGTCGACTTGATTCTGAGCATGCGTGGATTTTTAACCGATGGTCGTGCCTACTAACGTTTGGTTTTGACCTATCGGTTAGGAATCCATTGGTTAAATTTAAGGCAAGTTTGCTTTTTTTTAACCGATGGTTAAATAACCGATGGCGCCCACACGCGATCGGTTTTGACTGATGAAAACGGTCCATCAGACCATTCTCATTGGTTTAACCTATCGTGTGTACGCGGCATAAGACTCCTTTTTCAGGCACTTTAGTGTGAAAGCACTCGGGCTTTCACATTGGGATTGCAGATGCAGCTTCCTTCAGGCGCTTTACAGGCGCGTTATTTAACGCTAAAGCGCCCGAAAAACGCCCCAGTGTGAAACAGGACCCAAAGTAAAAAAAAGAAGATTCTTCATTTCCCCTTGTGGCCTGGGCAGCAGGGGGAAACATATAGTGCACATGGGAGTTGATCAGTATGGCAGAGGGGCAATTACTGGAACCGATCCCCAGTATTGCTCTCTTTGCAGCAGCTGAAAGCCAACAGGAAGGAGAGGAGAGGAAGCCAGCTTTCAGCTGCTGCAGAGAGTCATACTGGGGATTGGTTCCAGTAATTGCCCCCCGCTTTGCCAATCACCCTCCCTGCCCACATCCAATTCCTTCTGCTGCCTGGACCCCCCAGCTGGTCCAGGCCATGTATGGGGGGACTGGTACTACCCCTTTATCCACAGCCCTGTCCAGCACACATGCATTGCAGTACACCCCAACACACAGTAACGGTGCATGTCCATTTTTTGGACTTTTTGTGCATTGCCAGCTGATTCATTCAAATTGACAGCATTAATACAATGTGTGTTAATGTGCAAATACATTTGTTAAAGTGGCTGTATACCCTTAAAAAAAAAAAAAAAACCTGCAAGGAAAAGGCATAATGAGCTAGTATGACTAGCATACTAGCTCATTATCAATTACTTACCTTAGATCGAAGCCCCCGCAGCGGTCCTCGGACAAGTCCTCCGACACCACCATGATACCCGGAGCCGGAGTGACTTCCAGGTATCGCCGCTCCGGCGATATGATTGGCCAGAGCGGCAATGACGTCACTCCCATGCATGCGAGCGGAACGGCACGATCTCTGCGCATGCGCACATTTCCGGCACTTTACGGCAGGCTCCCATTCAGAAGCTGCCGCGCTCAGTGCGCCTGCGCTGTTATCTACAGCGCGCATGCGCCGTAGACATCGGCGCCCGCTTTTCTGCAAATATCTCCTTAACTATGTAGGTTAAGGAGATATCGCAAAGACCTACAGGTAAGCCTTAATGTAGGCTTACCTGTAGTTGCAAGTATACCATGAGGGTATACAACCACTTTAACACAACGTGCCTGGACATCAAAGTCTGAATGAGCCCAGAAAGTCTGCCATAAGGATTAAACAAAATATGGGAGCAAGGTACTGGATATGGATCTTCAGCATAGGCGTGCGCACAGGGTGTGCCAGGTCTGCCCAGGCACACCCTAATCACCCTTTACAGCACATATTCCCCCTACTTCCCTGGCTCCCTCCATCCCCCTGCAGTGCTACCAGCTTCCCTCCTTTCCCATCAGCTATTGCTGCAAGGATGTTTTAGGAAGAGTGGAGAAAGGGGCTGGTGAATATGTAATTGACCATCCCCTTCCCTTTCTGAAAGAACGTCATGGGTGATCAGTAGTGTGTGTTTGAGCTTTGGGGTGCACACCCTAATGCAATAGACTGTGCACACCTATGATCTTCAACATGGTAAAAAAAAAGGGAGTTCTTGATTTATTTAAATAGGTTTAGGTTCGGCAACTTTGCACATAGCAGGGGGCCCCCCCCCCGGGACAAAGGACACCCAACCTGAGAAGTCTAAATGTTGTTGAACCAGAATGGGCACCAAACAAATGAGTTCAGAAGTATTTTAGTAATCCCCAGGGGCGGACTGACCATTGAGTCACTCAGGCACTGCCCGAGGGCCCCATGCCACTAGGGGGCCCCATCAGGGTTGCCAGGCTCAGTAAAACCAGGGACGGTATGTAAAAATCTGTGTTTTTTTTTACATCTGTCCCTGATATGTTCGAAACCGACATGCTTTTGATGTGAAAATCCAGAGATTTTAGCTGCCCCGCCTCTGCACTGCCTCCTGGCGTGGTGGCCATCTGTAAGCCCGGGGGCCCCATAATCTTCTATTGCCCGGAGGCCCCATGAGTTGTCAGTCCGCCCCTGGTAATCCCATAGTAGACAACGGATAAAAAAGAAGGCTGCCAAACCATTTCAGAGGCCAAACAATCACACTTGATCAGAAATGTAGCAGTTATCAATGTGTCTACTGGACTCAGAGTAAAGACTCCTGGATAAATCTATCTGGTCCATCTGAGCAATGAAAACAGGTGAATGAGTTATAAGAGCTGTAAAACTGAATGACCCTTAAAGTTTGGTCAGTCTATAGGTGTCTGCATTTGTTGTGTTGTGTATATCGTTATACCATCACTTCCAGTTGGAACATTTGATGAGCATCTCACTTGTATGGGTGGCCTTACTGTTCCACAACCTGAATTCCTCAGTCTCTGGAATTGCCATGGAAATAATGTTAACTGTGAAGCTTAAATATAAAAAGACTGGCAAAAAAATTTTAGTTTTAGCTTTGAATAGAGTATGGAAGGGTTAGGACCACTGTCAGAGATAACTATCTGTGTCCTAACGGGGGAATTTCTCGATGGGCAATCTCTCTAATAGGGGCACAAACAAACTCAAAAGCACATTTTTATTAGAGGGGAAGAGAGGAAGAATTGGTACCTTGTACTTTATTACTGTCTGTGACTTCCTCTTTCACTGACAACTGATCTCCCATTTCTTGGACAGGCATAACAATGACAGAAAGTGAAGGAAAATGTACTTAATGGAGCCAGGCAGAAATAAAACCTCAACTATATAGAAAGCAGTAAGGGCAGGTTGTCACCCCACTGTTCATAGAGTCCAAAATTACATTTTATTAGATGACTATAAAAAAAAAAGCCAATGAACTTCAAGACTAAGGCCTCGTACACACGACCGAGTTTCTCGGCAAAAACCAGCAAGAAACTTGCTGGGAGATATTTTTTTGCCGAGGAAACCGGTCGTGTGTACATTTTCGTCGAGGAAACTGTTGAGAAACTCGACGAGCCAAAAAGAGAGCAAGTTCTCTATTTCGTCGACGGGAATGAAGAAACTTGCCTTGTCGAGTTCCTCGACAGCCTAACAAGGAACTCGACGAGGAAAACGATGTGTTTCGCCCGTCGAGTTCCTCGGTCGTGTGTACGAGGCTTTAGACATTTTCCCTACATGACCAGGAGAGATCAGAGGTCAC
The DNA here is from genome assembly GCF_905171775.1 of Rana temporaria. NCBI lineage: Eukaryota > Metazoa > Chordata > Amphibia > Anura > Ranidae > Rana > Rana temporaria. Next base: position 443,760,990 of record NC_053491.1, read on the forward strand.
CTATACCAATAACCTCTGGCCTACCTCTCTGGACTCCACCTCCCACCAACCCCAAATAACACGCTTTACTGCAAGAGGAGTTAAATGGTCCTAAGGCCTTTTATTATAGACAACGTACCAATAAATAACATATAAACATTACAGTTCAGTTGCAAGTCCTTGAAGATTAAACAAATAACTTTGTGCCTGTGGCACCATTTTGCTACGCTATGCCCCCAATTGCAAGAAATTGCCTCAGGGACATTCTCAGCTAACCTCAGACACCTTACAGGTCTACCACTACCTAGTCACCATTATTCGACTAAACCCAACTAGAGGACACCATACCAACAGATGGGTCCCCACCTTTTCCCAAAACAACAGATTTCAACCCATTCAAGGACCACAAACCACCAAAACCATCCAAACTACACCCAACCCCATGCCTACCTAAAAAAACATAAGGGAGGGAGGGACATTCATCCAATAGATTCAACTCTTCAGCTGATTCCATCAAACTCCTTCCTGGCCGCCTTGCTCCTATACTCTTCCCTGTCTCCCCCAGTCTACCCAGCCAATCCAGTAATTATTATTACCTTCTTCCCACTTTAAAACCTTTAACTCCACGCTGTTCCCCTTCTACCCTATCATGTAAGACCTGTGCTTAAAGTGTAAGTAAACCCCCCTTTTGTTTTCAGCCAAGGAAGCTGCCATCTTTGCCTCTGTTTGATCTACAACTGCCATGATGTTGCACATGTGATCAGTTATGACACCAGCCATTGGATGGTTTGACAGTTTGGTTGAGAGCACAACCAATGGGAGTGTTATATTTCCAGCATGCGCCAGAAATTAAACAATTTTTTTATGGATGGGTTTACTTCCGCTTTAATTAATTTATTTCCTAGCTCGGGGCCTTCCGTCAGAGCTACCAGGACCGGGACAAGGGGTGGGACACGACCGGATCTGTCCGCCGGACCAGTTCCAGCGGACAGATCCAGTCGTGTGTAGGCCCGAGCGGACAATTGTCCCGCGGATCGGACAGTTTCCAGCGGATAAAAATTTCTTAGCATGCTAAGAAATCTGTCCGCTGGAAACCTGTCCGTCGGACGTGTTCGGTCGTCTGTACAGACTCACCGGACACGTCCGACCGACCGCTATCCCTCGCATGCGTCGTACTGATTCGACGCATGCGTGGAAGCATTGAACTTCCAGGGCCACGCACATCGCCGCGTCATCGGCGACGGCGCGGCCACCCCCCGCGTATTGTTTACGCGCGGATTTCTGTCTGATGGTGTGTACAACCATCAGACAGAAATCTCCGGGCAGACATGTCCGCTGAAAACGGTCCGGCGGACCGGTTTCAGCGGATTATCCGCCCGTGTGTACGGGGCCTAAGGGAAAGGGGGGCGCAGTTTTGCATCTTTGCCCTGGGCGCTGGATGACCTTGTCCCGCCACTGAGAGCTACATACAACACAAGTGAGAAAATATAAAAGCTTGTATGAAATATAAAACTTATAAACAATATATTGTAAAATAATCAGTTTTATATTTTCCCTGTTGTAAATCAGATTAATTTACAACAGATTTTCCATAACATTAATTCTATATTTCATATGAACATTTACATTTTCTAACTTGTGTTACACTGGATATTAATAATAGAAGATCTAGTGCCTCTTATGCATGAACCCAGAAAAAAAAACCTGATTGAGACTTTTCCCTGCTCTTTCCAAAACAAAATGTAATTTGCCTGAGGTTAAGTTTAAACCTCACATTGTAAAAAAATTAAAAGTCTATTCTTTCCTACTGATGACTTTGTATATATACAACAAACTGACAGATTTACATTCTTCTGTAATGATGACCATACGAGAGCTGTTATAATAAAACATTCCAATATTTGCTCATTCTCCAAACAATGCCTGAGCCCTTTATACAACACATCAGTGGGTTTAAACCAACGAATTTCAGATTTTGTCTTTTTGCAGTGCGGCTCCCAAAATATAAGGCTGAATGGCCTGAGGGGCATGTTGCAGAATAGTCTTTATCAACCTTTTTTCACAGAGGTTCAATGCAGTGTTGGCTGGTTATCCACCCTTCCGCCCTCCCCCTACCCCACAAACCCCCCTCCCTTCCCCGGCAGCCCCAAGCCCACCCTGTTTTAAAAACTCTGGCTCTAATTACGTGCTTCAGAAAAAAAAAAACGGAATCCATGCATCCGGTAGACCAGGGGGCCGGACGCATGGATGGGGGGGCGGCGCCTGTGCACCCCTAATGGACAGGCCACCACTGGTTCAATGTGTGGTGCTTATCGATGCCCTGTAAACAAGTAAATTGAACCATAAAATCACAGCACACAATTAGGCATGGCCCAACTCCTGAAGAAGAAAGGTGCAATCCCTAAACCCCCCCTCCCCCTAAAACCAGGTGGACACCAATCCTTAGGGATCAGCTGATGCCTCTAAGTACTGGGTGAGGGCACTCTCGAAGAGAGACTCCCAGTTGGGGAGAAGAAAAAGACCTGTAAAGGCCAGGTCCTCCCCCAACATCATGGCAGGCCCCAATGAACCTATGTCCTCTTTCTTTCTGTGAAATGAAAAAAGACAATCCACACGTGCAATGTAAGGGTTTGTGCATAAATTGTGAAAAATGAATAAAACTTGCCAGGTTCAATAAACATGGTGACCTTTCAGTCAGTATAAAAATAGATCTAAGCTCTCCAAAAGGCCTCCTCAATAAGTGTAGTGGCAGAAAAGCAGTTGTGACGTGACCTAGTGCCAGTAAAACGCAGTGGGGTTCCAAAACCCATATTGTTTTTCTTGACCCCCTAGGGGGCGCCACTCCAAGGGGAAAACATCAATGGGATTCCCTTGAGCGCCTGCCAATAATTACTGTACAGCTTTGGGTACATTATCCTGATGGTCAAAGAGAAAAAGGCCCCTTTACATTGTTGGTCAGTAGGAAGAACCACAACCCAATCTGCCTCCTGTCCTGATTGTCCGGGAGGAGAAGCCGGAAGACAATAGTGAATAATGATTTGCTAATGTCACAAGTGGGTGGGTTTGGGGCGCAGTGCTCTGTGCCCCGAGCCCAAACCTTTTCAAGCCAATTAGAGCAACAGGCTCTAATCATGTGGCTTGAAAAAAAACCTCATAGAAACTTATGAGTTTGCTGCCCGGATACATCCCCGCGCCTCTGCCTTAGGGGCCGGCCGCTCCTGCAAAATCAAACTCTGGGGGGAGGGGGGGCTTGAATATAGATGGTTCTGTGACACAGCACCCAGCACATTAGGCAGTATAGATCTTGCAAGTTAGTTAAAGCCGGACAGATAGTTTTCATCTCCTGCCAAGGAACACCAATATTACTAATATAACTAAGCCTCCCTCCAAAAATGTATGTAAACTCAAACTGCATGAAAACGTTAGATATAACTCATAGGTGTGCACAGCCTATTGCATTAGACCCCATACACACCTGGCCTTTTTGTAGCTTGAAGCCTGAAGCTACAAAACGCTGGAGGGGAAAAAATCTATTATTCTTTATGGAGATGGTTCACATCTCCACTACAAAACACCTGAAGCCAGAGGTTCAAAAACGCCTGAAGCTCAAACAAATTCTGGGACTATTTTTTAGGCAGATTTGGGCGTTTTTCTGTTTTTAACATTGGTGACCCTAGACCTGTCCAAATTCGCGACAAAACGCGGTAAAAAAAACGCTGCAAATATCGCTGAAAAAAACGCTGAAAAACGTTACGCTCAAGTGTGAATGTAGCCTTAGGTTGTGCACCTCATAGCTCATGTATATATACTGACGGTAACAGTAGAGCAGTGGATGGTGTCAGTGGGGCAGAGATTGGTGTCAGTAGGGCAGTGGATGGTGTAAGATGCCCCATTAGGAGGCTTTGGGGAAATATCAGGGGTTTAAACAAGAGGAATCTGTGCCACACAGGGTGATTAGGGTGTGCCCAGACACACCCTGTGCACACACCTATGATATAACTATTCCTAAAAATATTCTTTCCCCTTCCTGCTACCTATCCTGCCTAACCTGTATAAAAAAAAGTATAGATTTCATGATATAATCTCATCCTGTAGTGTCACTTTTACTAATATCTGACAACCAAAGGGTTACAATGGTGTTTGGAGATGCAGCTGCAGCTCATAGCCCCTCTCTCTCTCCTTGGCTTTGTCCCCGTTTTACCCCGGCCGCACACAGCTCTGTGGGAAGATATGCTTTCCTATGCGTTCCCCTCACCAGTGTCATATTAAAGACATCTGCAGGAATATATTTGAGTTTTACGGGATTTAGTTAAAAAAAAAATTGAAAAAATTACATTGAAATACAATTATATACATTGGATGTACTTCTGCCTATTTATACCCAAAGGGCAAATTTGTTATATAATCCGGGTGCATTGAGTTTACATTGTAAATGTAAGTGGAGCCCATGGACAGCTTTGGTTTCAGGCTGACATGTATGAATCTGTCTGGTGTCCATTAGCATCCAGACATGATGTCACTTCCACAACAATGGGGACACCATGCAAACCCTATCCAAACCAGCATGTAAAAATAAACCTTGTACTGGTTAGTATTCTTCCACTGTACAGGCTTTGCACTGCCATCAGAAAAGCTTTGAGGGCCTCATGCACACTGGACGTTTTTACAGCAGCTGATTTTGGCTATAGATGTTTTTTATACAGTCATTAAACTCTCCATCATGTTATCCTATGTGTCCATGCACACATAGGCTGTTATCAGCAGTTTTGGGCAGTGGCGTTTTTGAGCAGAAAAAACCCCCCAAAACTAGTGGGTTCTGAGAGACGTTTTTCAGCTGTAGAGCTCTTACGCTGATAAACGTCGATTAACGCTCAAAAACTTCACTCACCAGCGTTTTTTTAAGTTTTTGATCCATTGAAAAAATAAAAAAAATAAAAAAAATGTCTTAAAAAACAAAAAAAGGTGGAAAAACGCTAATAAACGCTATTGCAAAAAAGTTGAAAAACTCACTGCAAAGCTACTGCCGTTTTTTAAACATGATTTTAACGTCCAGTGTGTATGAGGCCTCAAAATTTATAAGTATAAGCCCTAGGAGCAGTGGTGGTCAATTTTAAAATAACAGAGGGCTCTTAAGTGCATTTTGTCCATTGAGGTGCACTGCATGAAGTTAAGCAGTCCATTCAAAATAAATGGGTGATAATGCAATTCAGCGCCCTAAAAATGTTGATCCTGCTACATTTTTACCAAAATGCACTAAAATAGTGTCAGTGGCCACAGTTTTAACCACCAGCATTAGTGTCAGTGGAGGCAATAATAACCCCCAGAATTAGTGTCAGTGGAGACCATAAGCCCCCAGCATTGGTATCATACCAACATATCAAAATGCACTAAAATAGTGTCGGTGGTGGCCACAGTTTTAACCACCGGCATTAGTGCCAGTGGAGACAATAAGCCCCCAGCATTGGTATCAGTGTCCACAATAATAGCCCCCAGAATTAGTGTCAGTGGAGACCATAAGCACCCAGCATTGGTATCGGTGACCACAATAATAGCCCCCCAGCATTGGTATCAGGGACCACAATAAAAAAAAACAGCATTGGTGTCAGTGGACACATTTATATATCCCAGCATTGGTGGCAATGACCATATTAATAGCCCCCAGTATTGGTGTCAGTGACTACAGTTATAGTCCCCAGCATTAGAGTCGGTGACGACAATAATAGCCCCTAGCATTGGTGTCAGTGTATACAGTAATAGCCCCCGCTGGTGTCAGTAACAGTGCTGTTACCCCTCCTGCACTGGTTCTTAAAAGCAAATACAACAGGACAAATCTCCTCAAGAGAGGTGCACTGGCCAAAGACAATCAATACTCTTCAACAGATACCACTTTTGCACCAGTTTTGCTGCCCCCTGCAGGCCGGGAAAACAGAGGCTGAACCAACCTAGCGCATTACCTTTGTGATAGCTTTTATTATGTAAACATAGACAAATGCATACTCACAAACAACATCTGCAATAAGGCACATCAAAGTCCACAATACACTTGAAGCAGCCTGGTCACTTAGGCCAGTGGTTTCCAACCCTGTCCTCAAGTACCCCCAACAGGCCATGTTTTGGAAATTTCTCTTCGATAAAATAGCTGTCCAAAATACCAAGCCATTGACTCTGATTTAAAGCCCTTGTGCAAGATAAAGGAAAACCTGCAAACATGGCCTGTTGGGGGTATTTTGGAACAGGGTGGAGAACCACTGACCTAGGCAAGTCCCAAACCTATGAAGACCATCCGAGCGGCTGACGTGTTTCAAAGGGGGGAAATCGCCTCTTTTTCAGAGCCAAATGTGAGTATGCGTTTGTCTTTTTTACAAAGATAATTTGCTAGACTGGTTCTTAAAAGCAGTACTATTTAACCTCTTCCTTCCTGTTGGTGGTTACTGGCAGTGTTTTTTTTTTAATACTCCCACCATTAGTGGTCAGGACAATGGCACCAGAATGTAACCTCTCCCCCCCCCCCCAGCACTAGTGATTGAAGTGACAGTGAAATTCACCACTCATTGGTGTCAGTGGCTACAATAAAACCCCCAATATTACTGTCAGTCACAAATATAACCCTTTACGTTGGTGTCTGTAACCACAAAAATAACCCCCACCATTGGTGGCCAGTTCAGTGCCACTAAAATGTAAACCTCCCCCAGCCCTCCCCAGCAGTATTAATTAAAAGTCCCCAACACTTTTGAATGGCCTTTTCCTGACAATCCTCTCCAGGCTGCGGTCATCCCTGCTGCTTGTGCACCTTTTTCTTCCACACGTTTCCCTTCCACACAACTTTCTATTAATGTGCTTTGATACAGCACTTTGGGAAAATCCAACTTCTTTTACAATTGCCCTTTGAGGCCTTCCCTCCTTATGGAGGGTGTCAATGATGGTTTTCTGCACAGCAGTCTTTCCCATAATTGTGATTCCTAATGAACCAGACTGAGAGACCATTTAAAGGCTCAGGAACCCTTTGCAGGTGTTATGGCTTAATTAGCTGATTATACTGGGACACTTTGAGCCTAGAATATTGCACCTTTTCACAATATTCAAATTTTTTGAGATTGTGGATTTGGGGTTTTCATGAGCTGTAAGCCATAATCATCACAATTGTGACAAATCATGGCTTGGACTATCTTGCTTTGCATGTCATGAGTCTATCTCATACATTAGTTTCACCTTTTAAGTTGCATTAGTGAAATAAATGAACTTTTGCACGATATTCAAATTTTTCGAGTTTCACCTGTATGCCCAGGATAACGTCACGACTGAAATAAAACCCTATTGGATGATTGCACACCCCTGTAAAATTGGTCTACAGTATATGCATGCCTTTTCCTTGTAGGTCCTATAAGTGAGACTGTCATGGAAAACGGCCGGTGAGGAGCTGTTGGGTTCCTCCATCTATGTACAAAGTAATTTGTAAACTGTCCAATAGAGAGAAAGCTGGGCCATGAAATTACTTTCCGAGTAAACAGAGCCAAAAGATGTTGAGCTCTGCATTATACGAATGGTAATTACTAGGAAATTTGTTGGGAGGTATACACTGTTAGGCCCCTTACACACGGTCGGACAAAACCGATGAGAATGGTCCGACGGACCGTTTTCATCGGTTCACCGCTGAAGTGGCCTGATGGTCTGATGATGCGTACACACCATCGTTCCAAAAACCGATCGGGTCAGAACGTGGTGACGTCAAACACACGACGTGCTGAATAAAATGAAATTCAATGCTTTCAAGCATGCCTCGACTTGATTCTGAGCATGCACGGGTTTTGAACCGATGCTTTTCTGTACTAACCATCGGTTTGGTCCGATCGGGTAGCGGTCCATCGGTTCGGTTTTGAAGCATGTTTTAAAATTTTGGACCGAAGGAAAACAGACCGATGGCCTATACACACGGTCGGTTTGGTCTGATGAAACTGAACTTCGGTTCATTCTCATCGGTTCGGTCCGACCGTGTGTACGGGGCCTAAGGGTGTAGAGTTTTGAGTTAAAGCAGGATCTTGTTCATAGTATGCTTATTGGTGCAATAATATGTACTTATCCAAAACTGATATTTAATAAATGGTGGAGAGAATGTTGCTGACTAGACCTGTGCAAACTATTGCCTAGGTTTGCCCAGCATACCTTCCCATTGCTTCCTTGCCACTCTGTTTTCCTAAGAGAAATACCCAATACTTTCAGGTATGTAGGCTTGCTCCTCTTCCTCCCACATGACAGTGCAAGCGCTTGGCAATTGACCTAGAGCTGTCTCATGCAGACAGGGAAAGAGTCCTCAGCCCTGTGCAAGTTCCAACTGGCATCAAATTGGAGCCTATGCAGGCTTTATTCTGTACATTGCCGCCAGTGAAAAGAGCAGGGGAAAGGGGGAGTTAGGCATGTGAAGAAAGTAAAAATGGCTGCAGGGGCCAGCTTTAAATTGCTTTGCCCTAAAAAGGGAAAATCTCAGCTTAAACTGGTTTAGTTGATTCGTTTTCCAAGTCTGAGTGTCTCAGAGTGCTGAAAAATAGCAAAAAAGTTGACTGATACCTAACCAAAGCCATTCATCTTATCATCCTGCCTGCTTAAAATATTTATTAAAAAAATTAATAAATGGTAAAAAATAATGTACATTTTGGATTGGGTCACATGATCCCAGCTGTAAATTGCACAATTCCTTTAAAAAAAAATCTGTGGTTCTTTAATTGCGTATGTAGAGGGTCTGGTTTAAGCATTTAGCATAGCAACTACAGGACTTGTGTGTAGCCCATTTGCCCAGGTTTTCTTCTCTGGGGTGCCCGTTCTACTAGGACCGAGGAAAAAATATATATATTAAACAACGTTTTTTTCAACCCGATTATTGTTAAGCCGGCCTTGCCTACACACGATGGAAAAAAAAAAGGTTTAGGAAAGCGCGTGACGTACAACACGTACAACGGCACTATAAAGGGGGAAGTTCCGTTCAGACGGCGCCACCCTTGGGGCTGCTTTTGCTGATTTTGTGTTATTAAAAGTTTGGTGAGAGACGAATCGCGCTTTTCAGTCTTCGTGCTTTTCAGTCTGTTACAGCGTGATGAATGTGCTATCTCGATTATGAACGCTAGTTTTACCAGAACGAGCACTCCCATATCATAACTTGCTTCTGAGCATGCACGTTTTTTTCACATCGTTAAAGCCCACACACGACCATTTTTTACAACGTTAAAAACGATGTGAACAATGTTCTAAATTTTTAATGCCTATTTTTTACGTCGTGAAAAATGCTCTGCAGCCCACACACAATCATTTTTAATGATGTTAAAAAAAGTAATTTTTTTACATCCCGAAAAACGGTCGTGTGTACGCGGCATAAGCCCCTTCTGCACATACCTAGGCATTTGGCCATGTGACCAGCCACTGTGCCGTGAAGGTCTTTTTAGGGCATAAAACATTACAGGGCTTTTTTCTTTGGCTTGTAGCATTTGTAAGAACCAGAGTAATTAGAATGTAAAAGTGTTAATTGGGCCAGTTCTCAGTACATTTGATGAACTGATAAATGGTGTTCAAAATTTCATTTGCTTTTACCATTCATTTTTGGAGTGAATGGACTTTCCCAAAAACCACATATGGAAATTTGCTCCTTTGAGAAACTTTTTCCAGCCAGCTTCCTCAAATTTTCTTATCACTACAGTTGAAAATGAACCTCGATCTGACCCTGCTAACGATTAGAAAATTAAACAAATGTTATTCACAAGAAATATAGCAAACAAAATTGTACTTATTTTTGGCCAGCTTTAGTTTAGGTATAGGTCCTCCTGAAGTGCCAGGGTGGAGAAGGAGAAATGCCAGTGTACCATTAACAAGAAAGTAAAGTTTAGCTAACTTCATGACGGCGTGCACTAGGTCTGTCACAAAAAAAGTCTTCTCTCTTACAGGAGATAAAATTAAATTATTGCGATTCCAGAGTGTGTGGCTCCAAGTGTGCACCGGAGCCCTGGGATGCTGGTGTCACTGGACAGCTGTGATCCTATGCTAGTAGTGGCCCACAGCCAGTCAGCGTAGTTCCCAGATGTATAATCACAGTTATAGCATGCCAGACTGTTGCAGTGAGAAAGCACTTTGTAAATAAATCTGATTTCTCCCTCTTTCCATCTTATGAGATTAATTTGAGCTGGAAAAAAAACAGACCTCCACTTTATTTCATCTATGGTATGTAAAAAATGGTACCATCAAAATTTAATTTTTCATTAAATATATGGCATCAGACTAAATATTTATTTATCTGTACGATAAAACAACAAGGTCAGTTAGCCTTACAATAAATTTTCAATCATGTAAAATTTATACTCATTCTCCTACTTGCGAACCTAAAATGAAGGTCATACAAAACACTCTAAAGTCCCATTGTGAAGTCCAAGTGAGAAGACAGTCTCACCTCAGGTGTAATGTCCCAATCTACCTTGCATTCTTAATCTATAGATAAGCCTATATCTGTGGAAATGTGTAGCATTTTTTTCCTATTGAGGATTTAAATGGAAAACATATGAGATCAGCTAGTTAGAGCCAAATCAAAGAATATTGGTTGGTCAGGAGCCAACCAAGGTCAAGCCATAGGAGTTGACAATTAGGTACCAAATCTGGAGGGTCTGACTTGGTTTGGAGTCAAGTAGTGGGCAGAAAGTCAATCTAGGCAGCAAAGTTTCATAAGCTTTTTTATAGCAAAGTAAGCTATGAAATACAGAAATTCAGATAACGAAAAGGCCACACACTCATATATCAGAAATTGTAACCTATATCAGGCAACTATTGAAAGCAGGCACAGTCCCGTTAATGGCGTGGTGACCAATCAGGAGTAATCTGGGGAAGTATGAATCAAAGTTCAAAGATTTTGTTGCAGCCTCACATGTGATTGTGCACCTACTAAGAGGCAGGCGGGGACTGTCTGTCCAAGTGCATAAATAGGTGCAGGTTGGGCAGTTGAGCAAGTACGTGATGGAACTTGTTGTGGATAGGAGGAAAGAGAGGCATGACTGACACCTAGTTATGGAGATCAACTTTGTAAGGAGCCCATACAAATGGTCCTAGTTTCATCCTGGGTCCTGTGGGCAAATAGTAAAATTACCTCCATGTGGCTACAAAAGAATGTGCCTTAACACCATTGTTACTTTAACTGGACATGACAATAAGTGTACTAAAAGACGGCAAATGACACCACACAAAGATATTTATGGAACCAAGATCCACCTCTGCATGGGGCCTCTTTCTTATGCCATTGGCTTACAAAGTTAAGTTTAGTTTTTTTATGAATCAAGGATATCTTAGTGTGCAGCATAATTTTCTTCTTATTATACAGGGGGCTTGGGAGCCTTCATATACCTGACCCTTTGAGTACTGCTAAAATAAGGAATACCGCTGTTTAAGCAGTGGTTGTCGGTTGTTTCACACTGGAAGTTGCAGGACAAAAATCATTGTGTCTTTAAAGACTTTTGAAATAAGCTTGGGTTAGGGCTTAAACTCGTGCTTAAGGTTTTAAAAGGTCCCATGTATAAAGATATCTGAGCCTAGAATAATCAGAGGGTTGATTAAAGTCATTTGTATTTAGAATCCAGACTTGTCTATCTACATTCCATTTGTTAGTACAGTTTTTCTCAACCTTTTTAAAATGGAGGAACCCTTGAAATAACTTTGTGATCCCAGGGAATCCCTGCTGATACAGTATATACAATATCTACAGCTCATGGTACATTAGTGTGATGGCCACTTGGAAGAATAGTGCTTACATTTGTATTCATTGGGGAGAATTTCATCCTTACAGATACTTAAAATGATCATTGTTGTCAGTAGTTACTTTATTGTTTGCTTAAGGAAACCCTAGCAACCTCTGAAGGAACCCTAGTTGAGAAAGGCTGTGTTAGTAATTTAAATCTGAACTCTAGGTATGATTTTTGTTACATAGGTACTTTGGTCCAGCTTGGATCAATGTAATTATGCATAAATTATCTCTGGCCGTATCCTCACATTTGTCCTGCAAGGATTTGTGGCTGTTTGTGTTACTTATTTATAAAGAATACCACCATTTACTGCTCTGATTTGTTAGTACATTGCTAAGCATAGCCTCTAGGCTACTGTTAGGATGTGGTTTGTAACAGGAAATGTCTGCCATCTATTTCATTGAGGGAGTTAGCTTCTCAATAAAGTATTAATTGGTATGAACATTACTTTCTTAATATGATAAACATACATTGTCATTATCTTCTAAATGTTCACTTTTTTTAGGTGAGAAGGCAAACATTGTTAAGTGGTTAAAAAATTGTTAATGAACTTAAACAAATACCAAAGCATATAATCTATTTGTTAACTAACTTGTTAACCACAGGTTGAGCATCCCCTTTGTTGGTTTACTATTCAGGAGTTTGCATGTTTTGCTTTAATTCTGCTGATAGAAATGCTTTGTTTTTTTGCCACTTGTAAATATATATACCGTATATATATATATATATATATATATATATATATATATATATATATATACACACACAGTATATATATATACACACTATATTACCAAATGTATTGGAACACCTGTCCTTACATTGCACATGAACTTTAATGGCATCACAGTCTTAGTTCGTAGGGTTCAATATTGAGTTGGTTCACCCTTTGCAGCTATAACAGCTTCAACTCTTCTGGGAAGGCGGTCCACAAAGTTTAGGAGTGTGTCTATGGGAATGTTTGACCATTCTTCCAGAAGCACTTTTGTAAGGTCAGGCCCTGATGTTGGACGCTAAGGTCTGGCTCGCAGTCTCCGCTTTTATTCATCCCAAAGGTGTTCTATCGGGTTGACGTCAGGCCAGTCAAGTTCCTCCATCCCAAACTTGCTCATCCGTGTCTTTATGGACCGTGCTTTGTGCACTGATGCGCAATCATGTTGGAACGGGAAGGGGTCCTCCCCAAATTGTTCCCATAAAATTGGGAGCATGAAATTGTCCAAAATGTCTTGATATGCTGACGCCTTAAGAGTTCCCTTTACTGGAACTAAGGGGCCAAGCCCAACCCCTGAAAAACAACCCCACGCCATAATCCCCCCTCCACCAAATGATTTGGACCAGTGCACAAAGCAAGGTCCATAAAGACATGGGTTAACGAGTTTGGGGTGGAGGAACTTGTCTGGTCTGCACAGTCCTGACCTCAACCTGCACAGTCCTGACCTCAAAGAACACCTTTTGGGTGAATTAGAGCGGAGACTGTGAGTCAGGCCTTCTCATTCACATTAGTACCTAACCTCACAAATGCGCTTCTGGAAGAATGGTCAAACATTCCCATAGACACACTCCTGAATCTTGTGGACAGCCTTCCCAGAAGAGTTGAAGCTGTTATAGCTGCAAAGGGTGGGCCAACTCTATATTAAACCCTACGGACTAAGACTGGGATGTCAATAAAGTTCATCATGTGCGTCTAAAAGCAGATGTCCCAATACTTTTGACAATATAGTATATATCTATATATATATATATATATATATATATATATATATATATATATATACATACAGCACAGACCAAAAGTTTGGACACACCTTCTCATTCAAAGAGTTTTCTTTATTTTCATGACTATGAAAATTGTAGATTCACACTGAAGGCATCAAAACTATGAATTAACACATGTGGAATTATACATAACAAAAAAGTGTGTTCTAGGTTCTTCAAAGTAGCCACCTTTTGCAGCAGACACATCTCTAGAACTGGTAAGAGGAGACTGTGTGAATCAGGCCTTCATGGTAGAATATCTGCTAGGAAACCACTGCTAAAGAAAGGTAACAAGCAGAAGAGACTTGTTTGGGCTAAAGAACACAAGGAATGGACATTAGACCAGTGGAAATCTGTGCTTTGGTCTGATGAGTCCAAACTTGAGATCTTTGGTTCCAACCCCCGTGTCTTTGTGCGACGCAGAAAAGGTGAACGGATGGACTCTACATGCCTGGTTCCCACTGTGAAGCATGGAGGAGGAGGTGTGATGGTGTGGGGGTGCTTTGCTGGTGACACTGTTGGGGATTTTTTCAAAATTGAAGGCATACTGAACCAGCATGGCTACCACAGCATCTTGCAGCGGCATGCTATTCCATCCGGTTTGCATTTAGTTGGACCATCATTTATTTTTCAACAAGACAATGACCCCAAACACACCTCCAGGCTGTGTAAGGGCTATTTGACCAAGAAAGAGAGTGATGGGGTGCTGCGCCAGGTGACTACCTCTTGAAGCTCATCAAGAGAATGCCAAGAGTGTGCAAAGCAGTAATCAAAGCAAAAGGTGGCTACTTTGAAGAACCTAGAATATGAAATATATTTTCAGTTGTTTCACACTTTTTTGTTATGTATAATTCCACATGGGTTCATTCATAGTTTTGATGCCTTCAGTGTGAATCTACAATTTTCATAGTCATGAAAATAAAGAAAACTCTTTGAATGACAAGGTGTGTCCAAACTTTTGGCATGTACTATATATATAAACTAAAACTTTATACACAATACCTAACTTTAAAGCTTACCTCTTTTTGTCTTTTACAGTCCTGGTTCCTTTGATATCACCGCCGAGCTGCAAATCTATGAGCGGACGGAACAAAGATTTGTGACAGAGACACCCACCCTCCATATACACACTTGACTTCAGGAAAGTCTTCCCCAGAGCAAGCATGGAACACTATGACCCTCATCACAATGCGTGCGTGGAAAAAAAAAGAAGAGAGGGCAGAACTGCACTGTTTAACACCCTCTGGTAGTGAAGGGAAAATACCATGCCCTTTTCTCCCCTTACCTCTCATCTCTGCTATTTTTTGTCTTGTCATACCCCATCCTCACCTTTGCATATTCACCTAGGGTCACCGTGTCTGTACCTCCTTCTGTAGGGTGATATAAAAATACTCAAGAGAGAGTTTAGGACACGCCACCTGTTTCTCCAGCTACAGGGTGATACAATGATACAGCCAAGAGTGAGGAGTGAAATCTATTTGGCTCTGCCAACTCACTACAAGGTGACCAAGTGAGCAGTATGTGTTGTCACCCTAACAAACGTAATTAATATGTTGCCACTGATTCTTGATAATTTGGGTGGGAAGATATAAATGATTTCATAATGCAAAACAAATTCCACAAAAGTTTTCAGTTTTTGCTTTTGGCCATTTTGGCAGTTTTTTAAAATAAAAAATTAGGATTTTTTAAGCATCGTCTGTGTTCCAAAAAAAAAAAAAACCTTAAATAACACAATTTATACGGTCTTTATGGGCTTAATGGCAAGGGACAATGATACAACTTCAAGCAAATAAGTGCAATGACTTCAAATAGTTTAGAACTTTTTTTTTTGCTAAAAAAAAGTTACTATTTAAAAGCACGATTTTTTTTAAAGGAAAAACTTTTTTCTTTTTCTTTTCTGAAAGTCCTTTAATTTCCCAGTGGACTCTAAAAAAAATTGGGAATCTGTCTGCCTTCAGACAATAACATTTTTAGACTTTTTTTTCTTGCACTAAAGATCTTGTTGTTATTATTTCTGTGTTTAGCATTTGTTTTACCCTTTGCACTATTTTTAAGTTCTCTGTAAAAAAAAAAAAAGAACAAAGCATGAAATGTTTAATAAATCTGCAGCGGAATAACAAATATATAGAAATTGGTATCCTCTTTGTGGTTAGGGGGGCTGGGGGTGGGGGGGATTTAGTATTTTACAAAAATTTCAGAAGGTAAAAAAAAATTCTGATATTTGGCTAAAGCGCCACATATGTAATTAAGGCTGTAAAATCTGGCAGTCCGTTGTGGCAAAATTTTGGGTATTTAGGAAGCATAACAAAAAAAAAATGAATTCAATTTTATTAAATGTTAACTACACAATAATTAATGCATTAATTATATTTGATAAAGAAAAAAACAGTTTATTAAATATTTTACAGCTTGTTAATCCTCTGTTATATTTAGAATTTTTCTGGAAATACTACATGGAAAAACAAGTGTCTGTCAAAGGTTACAGTGTCATTTTAAGGCTCTACAGACAAAATAAGACCTAGAAGTTTTTGCCAAATGTTAAATTCACGTAGCTAGGAAAAAAATTATGACAGTCCTATTCTAGTTTGTCGAACAATCTTTTTATGTGATTTATTTTGAGAACTGATGGAATTTATAATTATATGCTGCTGGTTAACATCTATATTTAATGAGTGGATGTAAGATTTTGGGACTGAATATTTTTTACGAAAAAAAAAAAAATACAAAATATCTTTATCCCATAGTTGCTTTGCTTTTATTTAAAGACCACATTTGAAAACCAACGTTAAAGCATTATGCACTTTTTTCTTTTAGTTTGCCCAATGTTCTAGGATTCTTTAGGGTGTGTGTGTAGGGTGGGGTGTTAAGGGATGCAGAAAGCTCTTGGTCTATTTTTTATCAATATAAGGTTACTGTTTTACTCAGCTTTTAAAATCTACAGGTAACTGGAATTTAAAAACAAATAAATAATAATTTCAGATAGGGAGTGCCTTATATGCGTATTTTTTTGGAACAAAAAAAAAAAAACAGGGATAAGCTCTGCTGAAAAGAATTCCCCCTAACTGGAAGATATCCCTGTATTTCCCCAGCAAGAGGGTGTTATGGTGGAATTTTATACCAGCCTGCATAGTGCCTTTCTATAATATTGTAGTGGAGTTGTTAGAAGCTGGGACACTGCTAAATTAACTGGTCATTTTCTTTTCTTAAACGCTTCTTTAAAAAAAAAAAGTAAGCCTTTTTTTTAAACAATATGTTAAAGCAAAAAAAAGTTCAAGCAGTTTGAATTCCTCAGTTTAGCACTATGGCATCCAAATTTGCTTTCTTCAAACCCAAAGGGAAGGAATTAGGGCTTTTGGTCAAGATAAAAAGGGGTTAATCCTAGGGCTGGAATTTTAGATTTATAGTATCACAATTAGCCTGATATCAGATAATTAAGATTTAAAACTCTCCGACATTTGTATTGGGTTGTAGAAAACATTTTCTTACAATTTTTATGTTATCATTTTTACATTATAAATTGTTAAATCCATTCAAACTGAGGGACTGGCCTTTAATTTTTTAATTTGAAACTTTTTTTAATCACTAATTCAAACTGATTCATAAGTATAGTGAAATCAATCTTAAGAATTTTTATTTGGTAGCAGTAAGCTTTTTTTTTTATTATTATTATTATTATTATTATTAAATCAGCCTGCCCCTGACTGGCCAGTACACGTTTTATATGAAATTAAAAACAAAAATAATTTTAGAATTTTAAAGGTATTTTATTTCAAGGCTTGGTGTGTAAAAAAAAAATTATTAGCACAAAGTGCATTTAACCCATTAGCATTTAAGTTACATATAATTGCATTTTGATTCAAAGTATTGTAAATAAGGAATAGATATTTCCTTTCACCTTTGTGGATAAAGAGTAAAACAGCTGACTTAATAAAAAAAAAAGGCCATGATCTGTTCCCTTATGAAGGTACAAGGTTCTTGTAGCTCTCAAGAAAGGCAGCATTATATATATATATATTATATAAAAATATATATATATATATATAAAAATATATCATTACATTGCATATCCAGAATGGAAATCCCCCTCTTTTCCTCATTTGGTATTTGACCCACCTCTACCCCTTTTACCTTCCTTTTACCTCTCTCTTCATTCTAAACATATTACCACTGTGTACGCTCCACCGCTCTCTACAGAATGTGTAAATGGAATGCTTGTTGTCAGTATAGCGCCCTCTTCTGTACAATTATTCCTACTATCTTAATCCTCAATCTCCTCACCAATTTTACCACCTAATATAACCTCACTTACATTCGCCTACTGGCCTCATCATCTCTCTTTCTGACTTTTCTAAAACCATGTAAACTAATCCCCATTTTTATTCTCATCATTTTCGCTCAGTTTTCTAAAACTTGCTTTCACTCCTCTCAACACTTGTAATCTAGTCCTACCCCACTTATTATCTAAGCCTCAACCTTTCCTATCTACTCTTTCATTTCACTACATTTCACCCCTTTAATTCATATTCTCTTAAACCCCACTCCCCCTTCCCCCATCCCCCCTACCCTCTTATCTGTGTATTTTATCCCTGCTTGAAATATTATCGGTTTTATTTTTTTTTATACGTTTTTTAATCTCCCTCGTACCCAAATCGCGTCAGCCCACCCTTGCCCAGTATTCAACCCTTCCCCTGTGCTTTCCCATTGGATGGCTATTATTATGTGTATGTGAAATAAAATCATTTCCTGGAAGTAAACTTGGATATGTCTCAGTTTGTTGGCGAATGCATACAATGAGTATTACCCATGCCAGATGCCTGAAGTATGAAATTATGCATGTTAAGAGATGATAACTTAAAGTCTAACTTAAAGGCTAAGTTCACTGTTTTTTCCCCTCTAAATTCCAGCTCCCCTTTGTACCAATAAAGCATTAATGTAAAAAATAAATAAAATAAAAAAACAGCTTTCAATTATTCTACACAAGCTTACCTCATTCTCTTCATAGATGTTTAAACACACGGCTTGATTACTTCTGTCTTACTTCCTGGTTAGACTTTAGGTCATGACACAGGAAGGAGTTGACCAGTTGAGGGTAGATGATGCAGGGTGTGTGCTAATGAGATCAGCTGGTTAACTCCTTCCTGTGTCATGACCTAAAGTCTGACCAGGAAGTAAGGCAGAAGTAATCAAGCACTGTGTTTAAACAGCGAATGAAGAGAGTGAGGTAAGCCTGTGTAGAATAAATGGAAAGCTGTTTTATTTTTGCAAAAGAAGTACATTAATGCTATATTGGTACATAGGGGAGCTGGAATTTAGAAGAAAAAAAAGATGAACAAAGGTGATCTTAGCCTTTAAAACCCCATTCTCACTTGTGGACATTAAAGTTCCATGACAAGTCGTTCCCCATGTTTTCCAATGATAACCATTCATACAGTATCTCACAAAAGCGAGTACACCCATCACAATTTTGTTAATATTTAAATTTTATCTTTTCATGTGACAACACTGAAGAAATTACACTTTGATACAATGTAAAGTAGGGAGTGTACAGCTTGTATAACAGTATACATTTGCTGTCCCCTCAAAATAACTCAACACACAACCATTATTGTCTAAACCGCTGGAAACAAAAGTGAGTACACCCCTAAGTGAAAATTTCCAAACTGGCCCCAATTAGCCATTTTAGTTAGTTAGTTAGTGTTACAAGGTGTGAATGGGAAACAGGTGTGTTAAATTTGGTGTTATCGCTCTCACTCTCTCATACTGGTCACTGGATGTTCAACATGGCACTTAATGGCAAAGAACTCTCTGAGGATCTGAAAAAAAGAATTGTTGCTCTGCATAAAGATGGCCTAGGCTAAAATAAGGTTGCCAAGACCCTGAAACTGAGCTGCAGCATGGTGGCCAAGACCATACAGCAGTTTAACATGACAGATTGCACTTAGAACATGCCTCGCCATGGTCGACCAAAGAAGTTGAGTGCACATGCTCAGCGTCATATCTAGAAGTTGTTTTTGGAAAATAGACTTATGAGTGCTGTCAGCCTGTCAGTACTCAGACCATACTATGCTCACTACATCAAATTGGCTGCATGGCTGTCGTCCCAGAAGGAAGCCTCTTCAAAAGATGATGCACAAGAAAGCCTGCAAACAGTTTTCGTAAGACAAGTAGACTAAGGACATGGATTACTGGAACCATGTCCCGTGGTCTGATGAGATCAAGATAAAATTATTTGGTTCAGATGGTGTCAAGCGTGTGTGATGACAACCAGGTGAGGAGTACAAAGACAAGTGTGTCTTGCCTACAGTCAAGAATGGTGGTGGGAGTGTCATGGTCTGGCGCTGCATGAGTGCTGCCGGTGATCTGCCGAGCTGGTTCCGGCTATCGTGAAAGTTCCTGCGCAGGCGCAATCTGATCTGCCGAGATGGTTCCGGCTAACGGGAAAGTTCCTTCAAGGACTGCGCAGGCGCAAACTTGCTGACGGAAATCTCCGAACCTCGGCCGGCATCCAGGGCGGCTTGGATTTCGAGGTAAGTTGCCAGTCGACCTCACGTCCTCGCTGCGCTCGGCCTCCTGGCTCTTTTTTTAACATCCTCCAATCCACGGGGATGTTAAAGAATGAGCCTGGATGCCAGGCGAGGTTCGGAGATTTCCGTCGGCAAGTTTGCGCCTGC
Organism: Rana temporaria; assembly: GCF_905171775.1. Classification (NCBI taxonomy): domain Eukaryota; kingdom Metazoa; phylum Chordata; class Amphibia; order Anura; family Ranidae; genus Rana; species Rana temporaria. Next base: position 443,781,157 of record NC_053491.1, read on the forward strand.
GCAGTCCTTGAAGGAACTTCCCCGTTAGGGGAACCTTAAGGACAAGTCACCGGCACTGAGGAGCTACAGTTCACTGAGGGAACCATGAATGCCAACGTGTACTGTGACATATTGAAGCAGAGCTTGATCCCCTCCCTTCAGAGACTGTAGAAAAAACAAAGAGAACCCACTCAAGGGTGGAACTTTTAAAGTGACTTTAAAAATGGAGTATAGAAAAATAAGTATTAATTTATTGAGTATAGAAAAAAGACACAATAGTGTCATATAAGAGATAAAAACCACATGTAAGTGGTATACAAATCCAGCTTATATACAGTAATAAACAAACATAAGACCACTCTCAGTCCAACCCGACAGCCATTTCGGTATCTGTGATCCTTCTTCAAGGGGTATTACAGACATCTTATGCCGCGTACACACGATCGTTTTTCGGCATGAAAAGTTTTTTCAATTTCATCATTAAAAACGATGTTGCCCACTGTAACGGCTACCCAGGTAGCGAGAGGGTATCAGCCGTTGGAGAAGTCCTTTTCCCTGGCAAGTGGCGATATGCAGGTACCGTCGGTATATCCCATCGAACGCCCTTTCAAGAAACGAGACAGGGCTACGTTTTGAAGAGTCAAGCAGGACTGACTTTATTGGCACATTTTACTTCGCTTATATGTGGTTACAACAACTTAAAGGGACAATGACACTCTCCGCCCCCCCCCTCCTCACACAGGGGGAGCTTCAATACACATGCTTTGAAATAATGACATCTCCTTGAATCAATCAGTCTCTAGACGTTCCGGCACCGAAATCCACTTAACATGACCTGGCCGGGCACATTCCTTTCTCAATAGAATTCAATTAACCTTTAGAACAATACACACTCACACATCATCACGTTAGCATACACCTGACAGGAGGCTGTTAACTGGTAATACACAACAGAGCGTCAATTAGCATTTAGCAGTGAAAAAGTCACTCTACAATTAACCCTTTGAGCTCAGTAACAAGTCATGCAGTCCTCTGTAGGCAGAATAGTTCATAGGTCCGTTACACTACTCCCCTTTTGTGGAACACTCCGGCAGACCCGGATTGATCCTTTTCGGGTCAACTTGGGGATGTCCGGTCTGCTGTTAAGGTAAAAGTTCCGTTTGCCTGGACAGTCCGTCGGCCTTCCCATTGGCTTACCAGGTCGGTAGCTGATGGTGAAGGTGAATAATGGAATTGAATTCTGGAACAGTCACTTGCTTTGCTCTCTCAATGGCTCCCAAAACCTGTTGCTGATGCTCTTGGGACAGATACGGCACCACCTGGATGCAAATCCCATTTAATCTTTTGACAATTTCCGCCTGTTTGTGCATTTCAATGTTCAAGCCACGGGACATCTCATAATACATGACATAGTGTCGTTGCATCTCTGATTTCTCACTGGCCAACTTGTCACATTCCCATTTTAGACTGTGATATTGTGCCGGATCTACAGTACATGTCGGGGAAGGTAGTCTTACCCGGGTCTCAGCAGCAAGCGAGTTGATTCCAGCAACGCGGGTGGTCACGGGACAAGCAGCAGCAGGTGTAGGTAAATAAGCCGAAGTCAGAGGGCCAATGTCGTTGCCCAGCACCACCTCGGCAGGTAGGTTGTCCATGATACCAACTGTGGTCTTTCCTGATCCGGCTCCCCAGTCTAAGTGCACCCGGGCGGTGGGTACGCGAAATACAGCACCCCCTGCGACCCGGACGCCAACTGTGCGAGTGGACACGTTCTCTGGCTTTACCAGATGTTTTTGAATCAGAGTGATAGTAGTCCCGGAATCTCTTAGGCCTTGTGCTACTTGTCCATTCACCCGTACCTCCTGACGGTGATGCTGACGGTTATCCGGAGAGGCAGCTTGTATTGGGTCTGCCTCATACCAAATTCCCAGACATTCCTCAGGGCCCCCCTCGGTCTCCAGGCAGTGGGCCGCAGAGGGACGTGATGGAGTGACCTCTGTGTTGGGTGTTGTGCGTCTCCAGTTGTTATCTGTAGCTCTCAAAGGGCAATAACGAGCAATATGTCCCGTGTTGCTGCAGTGATGGCACGTCACCCTAGGCGAATCCCGGGGGTAGTTGCTAGGCCCCTGAGGACATGGTGGGACTGGAGCCCGAAACTCTGGGCGTGGGGTGACGGTTGGAGTACGCGGTTCTACCTTCTGAGCCAGCCGCGTAGTACCCTGGCTTACTTTCCTTGTCTCCGCATACTCATCTGCTAGCCGAGCTGCCTCGTTTATGTTAGCGGGACGGCGATCTCGTACCCAGTCTTGTATGTCTGCGGCCAGGTCTTGGAAGAAATGTTCCATTAGGAACAGCTGCAATACTTCCTCCCCGGTGTTGGCCTTGCACCCTTGGACCCAAAGGGATGCCACCCTTTGTAACTGGTTGGCCCATTCCATGTGGGAGTCCACAGCCTTCTTCTTGGACTCCCGGAAGCGCCGGCGGTAGGCTTCTGGCGTTACGGCATATCGGGTTAGCAGCGCCTTTTTAACTTGCTGATATTGTAAAATATCCTCTGGAGCGAGAGCCCGAAAGGCTTCATTGGCTTTGCCCGACAATTTCCCCGACAAAATAGTGACCCATTGGTCTGGTGGTACCTGGTGTAGTGAGCACTGCCTCTCAAAATCCGCCAAATATCCATCGATTTCCTCACTTTCTACAAAAGCTTTAAATGCAGTGAACGGTATTTTCTTTCCTGTAGCAGCGGGTGGGGGAGTAGGAACTGCATGTGTAATGGGCTGTCTCGCTCTTACCAGTTCCAGTTCTTGTCCCCTCTTAGTTTGTATCTCTTCCCTTGCTTCCCGAAACAGCTGGTTGATTAGTTCCATGGACGTTTCTGGATACAAGGATAATCTCCGCTGTACAATCCCAGTAATTACATCTTCCTCGCTGACCGGTACAAGGGGCTCAGTTCCTTCCATGGATCCATCCATTTTGTCCAGCTCCAGCAGGTCAGCTATCAGCTCCCTCTGTGGTCTGTTGCTGGCGCTCCTACCACGACTCTCTAATAAATCTTTTAGTGTGGATCTTTTCAGCCTGGCGTACTGCGACTCCATTCAGCACTTGCTCTTTGGATAAAAGGACCATCCCGCTGCTGCCAACCAATGTAACGGCTACCCAGGTAGTGAGAGGGTATCAGCCGTTGGAGAAGTCCTTTTCCCTGGCAAGTGGCGATATGCAGGTACCGTCGGTATATCCCATCGAACGCCCTTTCAAGAAACGAGACAGGGTTACGTTTTGAAGAGTCAAGCAGGACTGACTTTATTGGCACATTTTACTTCGCTTATATGTGGTTACAACAACTTACAGGGACAATGACACTCTCCGCCCCCCCCCCTCCTCACACAGGGGGAGCTTCAATACACATGCTTTGAAATAATGACATCTCCTTGAATCAATCAGTCTCTAGACGTTCCGGCACCGAAATCCACTTAACATGACCTGGCTGGGCACATTCCTTTCTCAATAGAATTCAATTAACCTTTAGAACAATACACACTCACACATCATCACGTTAGCATACACCTGACAGGAGGCTGTTAACTGGTAATACACAACAGAGCGTCAATTAGCATTTAGCAGTGAAAAAGTCACTCTACAATTAACCCTTTGAGCTCAGTAACAAGTCATGCAGTCCTCTGTAGGCAGAATAGTTCATAGGTCCGTTACACCCACACACCATCATTTTTGAAAAATGATGAACAAAGCGCGGTGACGTACAACACATACGACGGCACTCTAAAGGGGAAGTTCTATTTGCCTTTGGGCTGCTTTTAGTTGATTCCTTGTGTGATGAATGTGCTTACTCCATTATGAATGGTAGTTTTACCAGAATGAGCGCTCCCGTCTCATAACTTGCTTCTGGGCATGCGCGGGTTTAAAACGTCATTTTTGCCCACACACGATCATTTTTTACAACACGAAAAACGACATTTTGAAAAACGACATGAAAAAATGCAGCCGAAGCCGAAAAACGATGTGAAGCCCACACACGATCATTTTAAATGACGTTTTAAAAAATGACGTTTTTTTTCATGCCGAAAAATGATCGTGTGTATGCGGCATTAGGGTCAGAAAATTACATGTCTAGTAGAAGAAATATATATACATACATATGATATATTACAAAGACAGCTTGATTATTATTTACAGTTCAAGTAATTGTAGTTGTTATGTTCACAAAGAAAAGAAAAAATACACATCCAATTAAAATACAAACAGAAAAAGCACATCACTTACAACAAAGCAGGGTTTGAAGGACAACTTCTGTCTCAGCAAAAGACATGCATGGAAAGGTATAAATTCTATATAGAGACGTGGTCTCTCTAGCTCACGGAAAGGATATAGGTGGATAGCCTCCAAACAAGGGTTGTTCCCTGTAAAAAAAAGGGGGGGGAGGAGAAAAAGGGAAAGGGGGATTGTTTAAATAGATGTAAACGGAAGGTTCATTTGAATGACTGACAGGTTTGTGGTTTTAATATTAAGCGGTGGCACTCCATCTTCCTCCCGAACAACTCCTCCCTAGCTGGGCTGACCCTGAATATTTAAGGAGGCCTGCTCTCTGTCCATCCAGATTGGGGATTGGTCAGGGCTCCTCAGAATGCCCCAGGCAGCTCCACCTCTCCTCTCCTCCTTCCTTTCCAGAACTTTGCACAGCATTCTGGAAAGAAGTGGGAGGTGTTGGTGATGCTGCATGTGAGTCACCAGTTCTGCCTGAACCCTGACCCAGAAGAAAAACACACAGGCTTGGCTGCCAACCAAGCCTGACAATTTCCCTCCACTAGCAAATGTAGCACCCCCTTACTTTCAGTAAAGGCACTACGCTAAAGTTAGTGGGGGAATGAGAGAGATAAGTCGCCAAATGGATTGTTCTGTGGGTCAGACTGCGTTCTAGGGATGCGGTACCATCCCTGGGCAGCAGGTGGCACCAGAGAGGTCCAGGCGGAGCCGCTTCTTCCTAGCAGCCAATTAGAGGAGTTTTCCCTCGCGGGGCATGCTGGGGAGGAGTATTTCTGTGGCGGAAGCCGTTGTTCTGGGTTCTTCGCGGGTTCCTGGTTCCAGGTGCGGCCCCCACCTTTAGGGTGTGCGCACATCGCGGGCCCCACTACTATGGCCTACCTTTAGGGTGTGCGCACATCGTGGGCCCCACCACTATGGCCTACCTGGCCTGGGGTCCCGCACAATGCGGAGTTCCTGACTCTGGGCCCTCATGGCCTGGGGCAACTGATGCTACCAGGGGCCCCAGTGACTTACTGGGTCCCCAGCTCTACTGAAGAGATCCTAAGCTACGTGCTGTGCAGTGGGGGATTGGCTCAAGGAGAACCCGGAGGCCGGTTGTCTGAGAGACTTGAACGAACCATCGAGGATCTGGTGACCGGGACACTGACAGGTACACTTCGACTGTCAACCGGTGACCTTAACGCAATTCATTGGGAGGATTCGCTCTGCTGTTCACAATGTCAGCATTGAGCCTGTGGCAGAGGCCTCATCTGGCATATTAATCTAATCTAATCAGAGCCAAGTCCGTGGCAGGGACTTGTTCCTTCCCGTAACCTTAAAGTGGCATTCCGGGTGCCAGGCTCGTGGCAGGAGACTGTCCGGAGGCACTTTACCCACTCTGGCTGGAGTGGCGACGAACTGTACTACTACTGAGAGCAGGCTTGCTTTCTTCCTATCCAAGGCCTGATACTACAAAGTTCCTTTACTTTATCAACCTTTTCTGTCTACCTCATGTTGATGTTGGTCGTGTTGGGCCGAGAAATAAAGCATTCAGAAAACCTCATTCGCTGATTGGACATTCGTTTACTGCTCTACTCACTACCATCACCCCTAGACAACGATTAGAGGCAACTTAATACGCCGATCCCAAAAAAAACACCCAGCAGCTCCTGAGAGGGTAGCGCTAAACGAGGGGGCTCGTCTGGGATTCGGCTGTTACCTCTGGCAACGGAAATTGCGAGTACAAGATTCACTAAAGAGCGAAGAGTGTCGTGTTTTGAACTGTCCGGCTACGAGGGAGTTAACCTCACACAGCTAAGCTTGGGCGTATGTGCCGCACAGCACGCGCCTAAAACGTGTCTGGACAAGTTCTTCAAGTGGGGGGGGGAGTCACACACCCCTGCGTGAGACGTATAACAGAGTCTTCGCGCCATTTCAGCAGATCAACGACCACCGTCAAGAGAGAAGGAGAAACCACGTGGCGATGTCTGCCTTTATACAACCGGGTGTTGCCACTCCACGATTGAGGCCTCCAACCACCTCACCGGGGGTCCTCAGCATGTTTGCACCGCCTGGAGTGCCTGTGACTGACACAGGTATTCGCCTGTCCACAGAGGGACAGTTTGTGCTATTGTCGAGCGGAGATGCTGGGACTATCCTGCCCTCGATGGGAGGAACTGTCCGTGAAAATCCAGCCATTCGCCCGATGCCAGAAGTGCCGGGCCTACCTTTTTGTCGCCACATCGCCCGTTAAAACTCCAAGGGAGTACAGGGTGAACTTTATTACGGCTGTCGTCACCGCGGAGGAGGAAGCCACAAGGCCGGAACCATCCCCATCGGTGGAGATCGTAGAGCCGGAGGCTCCCAACGTTGAGGTCATCTCAGTCTCATCAACCTTGACCTTGCACTCGGCTACCCCGCCACCTTGCTCTCCGGAGGTAAGCCCTATGACCGGAGATGACCCAACCAGCGTGACCAGCCTAACGGACGTGACAAGCACAAAGGCCGAGACCACCTCGGAGACCACCACTTCCACAGCGGTCTCCGTGTGGCATGCCTCTATTGGAGTAGGACCTGCTCCAGCCTCCCGCAGCCGCGATTGAGGCCTACCTCCCAGCCACTCCTGGCCGAATTGGCAAAGGGACCTTCCTGTATCCAAACCTTGCGGTTTTCTACCGGCGGAGGAATTAAACTCCTCGGACTTCGACTCGCTGTCGGATGATGGTGACCTCCATGACTCTATGTTCGAGCCTATGTTCCCGGAGTCGCAGGGCTTCGGAGGATCCCGTGCCTTCTACGGTACTCGGAGGAGAAAGAAACGCTTCCGGCCGGAGCGCATCGTGTGGGTCTCAACAGCCGTCTGTAAACGTTCCGCAGCTAACCTGGGGAGTCGGTGAGTCAAATCCTGTTCCTGTTGTTCCGCTTACCACCCCCGTGCCCCTTGTTGCTCCCATTTTGAAAAGGGCACCGGACGCTATAGTGCTGCCGGGACGAGGAGACCCACGGATCCTGTCCAATTTGGCTCGCCTACAGCGTGTGGTGGTCCAGAAGGTTGCCACTGAGTATGGGTACGAATACCCATATGTGCCACCCCCTCTCCTTTACCAGATTGATCAGGAGAGAGAAGGATGGTGCCGAAACGCTGTATGGGGGTGCTTAAATGTCCCAAAGGAAGAACGTGAGACCCCCAATGCTTTTGTCTGTGTGGGGAAACATTTTGAAGACTGGAGCTGTGGCAGGCATATTTATCGAGACCGGGTCGTGTTGAAGTGCCCCGGGAAGGAGGATCAGACCTTTTTGGTGACATCAACGACCACAAGGGGGGACACTGTTTTGTTGCATGACCCTCAATTTTACAAGTAGGTCAGATGTCTGCTTTGCCTGACCTACTAACTTTTAAGAAGTTCTGGACAAGGGTTTGCCCCCACTCAAGTTGTGTTTATTCTCCCTGTTTTCCCTATTCCTCCTGGCCTCTCCGGATTCCACATTGCGGCCTATGTGAAGAACTTTGGAGGGGTTGGGTTCAGTTAGTTAGAGGGGGTCCTTGCCAACTTCTCCACAACAGTACCGGAAGATTCAGTGAGAAAATAAATATTTTATCTTTTTACTTCATTTTTGCTGCTACTTCTTTGCAATTGAACTTGGACTGCCGCAGTACCAGCACACTGACCGCTAGGGGCAGTGTTCTGCAACATTTTATTGCAGGACAAAAATGTATATTTGGTTTAGATTTTTTATATTTCTTGCAACAGAGTAAAGGGTAAATTATGCTCAGCACTTACATTTCACCTCCCCGGGAGGAAGGGAAATTTCGCGCTCTGATGGGAGCGTGCAGTTTCAATTCCAAACTTGGAGAACTGTATATAGAAAATGCTCTTATTATATTAGGATGTATATTTTGTGTATGTTCTCTTTTATATTTCCTATGAAGGTTACTGGACCCACCTACTATCAACAATGTAGAGAATGGGCAGCATAGATAGATAGGGCTGTGTATGTGTGTAATGTCATGTGTTATTTAAATTGCCAATATTGTAATTCAATGTTTACAATTTAGTTTTCTTATTTTTTTCCTACTTTTCTGTACTGTTAGCAAGTATCGGGCTGGCATTCAGGCTTGAATGCCTTAGGACACTGGGGACAGTGTCATTTCAAGTGGGGGGGAGTATGTAGCTTTCAGTAAAGGCACTACGCTAAAGTTAGTGGGGGAATGAGAGAGATAAGTTGCTCTCATTCCAAATTATGTCAAATAAATCTGGATTGTTCTGTGGGTCAGACTGCGTTCTAGGGATGCGGTACCATCCCTGGGCGGTAGGTGCCACCAGAGAGGTCCAGGCGGAGCTGCTTCTTCCTAGCAGCCAATTCAAGGAGTTTTCCCTTGCGGGGCATGCTGGGGAGGAGTATTTCTGTGGCGGAAGCCGTTGTTCTGGGTTCTTCGCGGGTTCCTGGTTTCTTTAGGGTGTGCGCACATCGCGGGTCCGTCTGCTATCGGCATGCATCGACGGCCTTGTCCGGCATCCATCTGCGGCCTTGCACGGGGTCCGTCCAGCCTTGTCGGTGTCCGTCTGCTTTCTTGCCCGGCGTCCATCGGCGGCGTTGTCCGGCGTCCGTCTGCGGCCTTGCGCGGGGTCCGTCCAGCCTTGTTGGTGTCCGTCGCATCCGTCTGCCGGTCCGTCCAGCCTTGTCGGTGTTCGTCGCATCAATTTGTCGTCAGCGTTGTGTGTTTGAATTTGGCACCTCGGTCGAGCTGTGCGGAGACGGATTTCCAGTGTGTTCGGCTCCTCTCGAGTCCCCTCGCGTGGCTGCGGGCATGGCCGAGCCTAGCCGAGTGCGCAGTACACTCGGCTCGGGCTTTGTCGGCCGCGCTCAGAAACAGCGAGGATTGGCGTATAACGCGCACCCACGATTTTCCCCTGATTTTAAGGGGAAAAAAGTGTGCGTTATACGCCGATAAATACGGTACATAATTACATTGGTCCAAGCTGGATAAATAAAATATCCATACCTAGATTTCTTCTTGAAATGCTTAGTTCTCCTTGTTTGAGTTTTTGCAAACTCCTTTTCCAGAAATTTGTTTATGCAGGTGAGTTTGGGGAAAGAGACTATAGGGTCCTGCTGAGAATGGTTACGGTACAATGTGTGTGATAAAATGTGGTAATATTAAGATGGGAAATGAATGAATATTACCACACTCGTGTATTTATCTATTTATTTGTGTTCTCCTCCTTTCGAAGGGATAAAATCTCTCATCCAGCCATAATCTGTTCACACCTTTCTCTTCACGCCTCATTCTCCTCAGAGATGACCCTCTTCCAGCTTAGACCTAGTTGCTTCCAGGCACAAAATGGTGGCCAGGTTTCCAGCTGTTGTCATGGTAACAGCAGTTCTCCATACCGTGTTGGCATTATGCTTGGCTGTCACCGGGGACTATTTTATCAAGCGGAGCAGCTGAAACTACATGAAAAGTCATGTTTTTCTCCTTTTCGCTGTTTTTTATTTTTAATAGTTTGTCTCTTCGTTAGGTGGACTCATTTAGTAGACTGTCATTTTAAGAATATTAAACGGAAACCAAAATGGTTTTGGGTCAAATATTTTTTTTACTATTTGAAGAAAAGCTTTATTTTAGAAATAAGCACCATTAGTGTATATACAGTGCCTTGCAAAAGTATTCACCCCCCTTGTATTTTTTTTACCTATTTTGTTACATTACAGCCTTTAGTTAATTGGTTTTTTAATCTAAATTATATGTGATGGATCAGAACACAATAGTCTAAAGGCGGACGATTCGAATTTCGAAAGAATTTTCTTTCGAAAATCGTATCAAAGAATTTTCGTACGAATTTCGCACCGTTAGTGAGCTGCAGCAACAGACGATTTTCGTGCGGCAAACCATTTTGAGAAATCCGACATGTTAGAAATTTTTTGAAAAACAAACAATTTTCTGATCAATGATGGGAGAATCGTGCAAGAAATGTAATAGAAAAAAAATGCGCATGTGCAAGAAAAGAATATTCCCGGAGAGAAACGAATATTCCCGGAGAGAAACGAATATTCCCGGAGAGAAACGAATATTCCCGGCAACATGAAGGTTTGGTCGGCCGAATTTCGAAAATCAATGGTGGCATCATCGGATCACAAAAAAACCCAGAACTTTCTGATTTTTAAAATAAAATTCGTAAGAAATTCGACCGTGTATGGCCTGCTTAAGTTGGTGAAGTAAAATTAGAAAAATATATACATAAAACTATTTTCAGAAAAAAAAAATGATAATTGGCATGTGCGTATGTATTCACCCCCTTTGTTATGAAGCCCATAAAAAGCTCTGGTGCAACCAATTACCTTCAGAAGTCACATAATTAGTGAAATGATGTCCACCTGGGTGCAATCTAAGTGTCACATGATCTGTCATTACATACACACACTTTTTTTTTTTCTTTCAACATTTTTTTTATTGTATTTTTCTTTTTTTTTCTTTCAAAATATTTTTTATTGTATTTTTCGATATACACACCTTTTTGAAAAGCTCCAGAGGCTGCAACACCTAAGCAAGAGGCACCACTAACCAAACACTGCCATGAAGACCAATGAACTCTCCAAACATGTAAGGGACAATGTTGTTGAGAAGTACAAGTCAGGGTTAGGTTATAAAAAAATATCCAAATCTTCGATGATCCCTAGGAGCACCATCAAATCTATCATAACCAAATGGAAAGAACATGGCACAACAGCCAACCTGCCAAGAGGCGGCCGCACACCAAAACTCAAGGACCGGGCAAGGAGGGCATTAATCAGCGAGGCAGCACAGAGACCTAAGGTAACCCATTACTTTCAGCAAAAAACGAAATGACACATTTTGAGTTTGCGAAAAGGCACGTGGGAGACTCCCAAAATGTATGGAGGAAGGTGCTCTGGTTTGATGAGGCTAAAATTGAACTTTTTGCCCATCAAAGAAAATGCTATGGGGCAGATCCACAAAGATCTGCCCCGGCGCATTGTATCTGAGATACGCTACGCCGCCGTACCTTACCTGGCTTTAAATCGAATCCATAAAGAATTTGCGCCGTAAGTTACAGCGGCGTAGTGTATCTCAAGCGGCGTAACGGCGCGGAATTCAAATGCGGCGAGTAGGGGCGTGTTTAATTAAATGAAGCGCGTCCCCGCGCCGAACGAAACTGTGCATGCTCCGTTCCCAAATTTCCTGCCGTGCATTGCGCTAAATTACGTCGCAAGGACGTCAATGTTTTTGACGTGGACGTAAATTACATCATCGGATTCACGGACGACTTACGCAAACGAAAAAAAAAATGAAATTAAACGCGGGTACGACGGCCATACTTAACATAGCAGGTTTAACTATACGCAACGAAATAGCAGCTTTAAACTATACGCCGAAAAAAAGCCGACTAGAGACGCCATAAAAAATTGCGACGGGCGCTCGTACGTTCGTGGATCGTCGGAAATAGCTAATTTGCATACTCGACGTGGGAAAACGACGTGAACGCCACCCAGCGGACGCCGAAGAATTGCATCTTAGATCCGAAGGCGTACGAAGACGTACGCCTGTCGGATCTAACCCAGATGCCGTCGTATCTTGTTTTGAGGATTCAAAACAGAGATATGACGCTGGTAATTTGAGAGTACGCCGGCGTATCAGAAGATACGCCGGCGTACTCGCTCTGTGGATCTGCCCCTATGTCTGGTGCAAACCCAACACATCACATCACCCAAAGAACACCATCCCAGAAGTCGGGACTGACAAACTGGTCAGAGTTGAGGGAAAGATGGATGGTGCTAAATACAGGGATATTCTTGAGCAAAACCTGTACCACTCTGTGTGTGATTTTAGACTAGGATGGAGGTTCACCTTCCAGCAGGACAAATGACCCCAAACACACTGCTAAAGAAACACAACTCGGGGCTTAAACACCCTTAATAACCAGACCAATTTTCAGCTTTCGGTGCTCTCACATTTTGAATGACAATTACTCAGTCATACAACACTGTACCCAAATTACATTTTTGTCCCTTTTTTTTCCCACAAATAGAGCTTTCTTTTGGTGGTATTTAATCCCTGTTGGGTTTTTATCTTTTGCGCTATAAAAGAAAAAAGACTGAAAATTCTGTAAATTTTTTTTCTTTGTTTCTGTTATAAAATTTAGCAAATTTGTAATTTTTCTTCATAAATTTTGGCCAAAATTTATACTGCTACATATCTTTGGTAAAAATAAGTACAAATTGGTGGATATTATTTGTTTTTTTGTGAAAGTTATAGCGTCCACAAGCTATGGTGCCAATATCTGAAAATTGATCACACCTGAAGTACTGACGGCCTATCTCATTTCTTGAGACCCTAACATGCCAGAAAAGTACAAATACCCCCCAAATGACCCCTTTTTGGAAAGAAGACATTCCAAGGTATTTAGAAAGAGGCATGTGAGTTTTTTGAAGTTGTCATTTTTTCCCACAATTCTTTTCAAAATCAAGATTTTTTTTATTTTTATATTTTTTTCACAAAATTGTCATATTAGCAGGTTAATTCTCACACACAGCATATGCATACCACAAAATACACCCCAAAACACATTCTGCTATTCCTCTCGAGTATGGCGAGAACACATGTGTGCGACCACATACAGAGGCCCAACATGCAGGGAGCACCATCAGGCGTTCTGGAGCACCCAGGCCAATACTGACATTCCTCTCCTACATGTAAAAATCATCATTTATTTGCTAGAAAATTACATAGAACCCCAAAACATTATATATGCTTTTTTACCAAAGACCCTAGAGAATACAATGGCGGTCGTTGCAACTTTTTATCGTTCACGGTATTTGCACAGCAATCTTTCGAACACGTTTTTTTTTTTTAAAATAAACTGTTTTGTGCTTTAAAAAAAAAAACATTAAAGTTAGCCCAATGTTTTTGCATAATATGAAAGATGAAGTTACGCCGAGTAAATAGATACCCAACATGTCACCCTTCAAAATTGCACACGCTTGTGAAATGGCGCCAAACTTCGCTACTTAAAAATCCCCATAGGTGACGCTTTAAATATTTTTACTGGTTACATGTTTTTAGTTACAGAGGAGGTCTAGGGCCAAAATGATTGCTCTCGCTCTAACGTTCGCAGCGATACCTCACATGTGTGGTTTGAATACCGTTTTCATATGTGGGCGGGACTTACATGTGTGTTTGCTTCTGTATACGAACACACGGGAACAGGGGCGCTTTAAAATTATTATTTTTTTTTTGTTCATTTTACTTTATTTTAGTTTGACATGTTTTTCCCCAAAAATAAATGTTTTGATCACTTTTATTCCTATTACATGGAATGTAAACATCCCTTGTAATAGAAATATAGCATGACAGGTCCTCTTTACAGTGAGATATGGGGTCAATAAGATCCCACATCTCACCTCTAGGCTGGGAAGCCTGAAATAATAATAAAAAAAAAAGATCCTGACTTTGATCATAGCGGTGAGTCGGAAGAAGCACCGGAGGGCGAGGGGAGGGGGGATGTCCCCTTTCGCCGTCCCGTAGAATGACAAGAGGTGGAACAGCCGCCATGATCGTTCTTATGGTGTAGAGAATCGCTGGCTGAAAAAGATGATATCTGAATGATGCCTGTAGCGCAGGCATCATTCAGATATCCTGCACAAAGTCAAGGACGTCATATGATGGCCGGCGGGCAGAAGTGGTTAAAACGCATTTTTTTCTCCCAGAGTTTTTCTGCAGGTATTGCAGAGTATTGGCCGGGGTATTGCAGAGTATTGCGCATGGGTTATGCAGAGTATTGCGCAGGTGGTATTGCAGAGTATTGCGCAGGGGGTATTGCAGAGTATTGCGCAAGGGGTATTGCAAGAGTATTGCGCAGGGGGTTATTGCAGAGTATTGCGCAGGGGGTATTGCAGAGTATTGCGCAAGGGGTATTGCAGAGTATTGCGCGGGGGGTATTGCAGAGTATTGCGCGGGGGTATTGCAGAGTATTGCACAGGGGGGTATTGAAGAGTAACTGCGCAGGGGGTATTGCAGAGTATTGCGCAGGGGTATTGCAGAGTATTGCAGGGATGGCTGAGCAGGGATGGCTGGATCTGTGACTGCAATAGTCACAGATCCAGCCCACAGCGCTGCTGACACCCGCTCACACTGTACCGATCGGTACAAAGAGAGGAGGGAGGAACCGGCGTCATCAAATGACGCCGGTTTGTTTACATGTGATCGCTCCGTCATTGGACAGAGCGATCACGTGGTAAACGGCCGCTATCAGCGGCAATTTACCGTGATACGTGATGTTCCGGGTCCCGTGTGCGCGCCCCAGGGGGCGCGCGGGAACGCGATTCTGGGAGGACGTCAATGTACACCCTCCCCGAGTTAACGAACTGCCCAGTAGATGTATTTTGTCTATGGGCGGGTCGTTAAGTGGTTAAGGGGAAACATGTAAATGTGTTGGAATGGCCTAATCAAAGCCCAGAACTCAATCCAAAGAAAATCTGTGGTCAGACTTAAAGGAGTTGTAAAGGAAAAAAATGTTTTGCCTAAAATTAATGTCTGCAAGGTAGACAGACAGAATAGTGTAATGATTCTGTTAAAAAAACAGTAAATACCTATTAAATTCTTCATCTATATCACCTCCGGTGTTCTAGTTTCTGTTTCTTATTCACTTCCTGGTTTTGCGGCGCTCGTTCATGTAAGAACTACATTTCCAGGATGCATTGCGGTACACCCAGTAATTCACACCTTCTTGAAGTCTCTAACACGTAGAGAGCGTCCTGCCGCACAGATGAAGTTCCCAGGAGGGGGCGAGCACGTCACTGACCGAAAAGTGGTCTGGTCTTTGGCCAGCCAAATGGTCTGAGGATTAAGTGGTTAACTTTATTAACATGTCACCAAAGTGATAATTCAATAATTTCCGATGCTAGGCTACGGTGCAAGAAAAAACACAGATGGACAGAGATTTTGGGAGAGCTCTGGTGTAGGAGACAAAAAGGTAGCATGTCTGTATTTGTATCACCTCTCCACTTACAAATCAATGACAGGCTGACAGATGCCATGGCTGTACATATCTGAGCGGTTACATGCATACCGTGACAGATGAGTGACTCTGATGCAGACAGTTGTGCCTGGGCCACTCATTGATCCGTGTATGAACATAACCACTCAGATGTGCTGTTACATGCATACAAATTGCTGCATCCGTCAGGCTGTCATTGATTTGTATAGGCTGTCAGACGCAGCTGTACACAAACACCTGTGACTAATGGATGCCAAAATACGCTCCTTCTTGGCGATGTACAGCCTTCTGTGCCCGTGTGCATGAGCCATAAAAACTGAATGAAAAAGTCGCACTCACATACCAACGGCTGCGTCTCCTGAGATCTTATTGTAGTAAACTATTGTCCTTTTTAAGTTGGAGAATTAGAATGAAATAAAGGTGATGAGGAAACCTGATATCTGCAGAATGGAGAAAGCTACCTACAAATCACCCATCGAAAAGGATTTCTGTAATACAGATTGGGTTAAAAGAGTCTAATGCCGCGTACACACGATCATTTTTCGGGTTGTAAAAAACGAAGTTTTTCAGGCTCTAGAAAAAACTAATTGTTTTCCAACTTGATCATTAAAACGGCCTTGCCTACAGACGATCGTGAAAAAAAAATGCTCTAGCAAAGCACGGTGACGTACAACAAGTATGACGGAACTATAAAGGGGAAGTTCCTTCGGATGACGCCACCCTTGGGGCTACTTTAGCTGATTTTGTGTTAGTAAAGACGATTCGCGTTTTTCTGTCTGTTACAGCGTGATGAAGTGCTTACTCCATTACGAACGGTAGTTATACCAGAACGAGCGCTCCCTTCTCATAACTTGCTTCTGAGCATTGCGCAGGTTTTTTCACGTCGTTAAAGCCCACACACGACCATTTTTTACAACCCGAAAAAACGGCACAAAAATAGAGCATGTTCGAAAAAAACTGTGCCCGTTTATCTGATCCCGAAGCCACACACAATCGTTTTTAATGACATTTTTAAAAAACGTAGTTTTTTACAACCCGAAAAATGATCGTGTGTACGCGGCAAAAAAAAGTGTATGTCTAGCCAAAACATTTCCTTTTAAGGTTACAATAATTTTTATAAATTCTTATGACGCATACACACGATCATTTTCGGCATGAAAAAAACGTAGTTTTTCGGCATGTAGAAAAAATGAAGTTTTTCAACTTCATCATTAAAATGACGTTGCACACACACCATCGTTTTTAAAAATGCTCTAGCAAAGCGCGGTGACGTACAACACGTACGACGGCACTATAAAGGGGAAGTTCCATGCGGATGACGCCACCTGCTTTAGCTGATTCTGTGTTAGTAAAAGACGATTTGCACTTTCTGTCTATTACAGCGTGATGAATGTGCTTACTCCATTATGAACGGTAGTTTTACCAGACGATCATAACTTGCTTTTGAGCATGGCGGCGTTTTTAACGTCGTTTTAGCCCACACGATCATTTTTTAACAACCCGAAAAAACGACATTGTTAAAAACGTCGATAAAAAAATGCAGCATGTTCGAAATTTTTTTTGTCGTTTTTCAGAATCCGAAAAATTATGTGAAGCCACACACGATCATTTTAAATTAAATTTTTCAAAACTATGTTTTTTCTTTGCCGAAAAATTATCGTTGTGTACGCGGGATAAGAGAAATAAAAAACAGGTCTTTCCAACCTGTGACTGAGGAAGCCTGCTCCCTTCTCCAGGTAAATGAATGAATGAATGAATGAAAAACTTATAAAGCGCGGCGCATGCGAACTGAATCGCTTCTGGGCGCTAGATGTTCGTGTCTCATGACATCAAAAGAGCAGAGTTTTGATTCGTCTTCTGAAAGTCAGGTGGTTTTCCTCCAACCGAATGCTGGTTGGTAAAGCGTTCCATAGTCTAGGACCCTGAAAAGCAAACCTTCTTTCTCCTTTGGACTTGTATTTGGTTTTTGGTACCCTGACCAGATTTTGGTCGGTGGATCGCAGAACGCGATTCGAATTGTGAGGTTCTATCTTGTCGCAAAGATATTGCGGAGCCTTCCCATGGATGCACTTATGTGTCAGGCAGAGTGCTTTAAATGCAATTCTGTCTTTTACTGGCAGCAGTGAAGGGTTCTCAACGAAGGTGAGATTGATTCCCATTTTTTCTTTCCCAGTCACAAGTCTGGCGGCCGTATTCTGTACGACTTGCAGACGAGAGATTTGGTCTTTGGGATTCCGAGGTAAAGGGCATTTGCATAGTCCAGTCTGAATTCACGATGTTCCCACCACGACTGCTACGTCTTCCTTTGGGGATATAACTGGAATAAGTCTGCGTAGTAGGCGCAACAGATGGTGCGCTCCGCTGGACTACTGACCCTATTTGTTGCGTCCATTGTCATGAAGGTGTCGAAGATGACCCCGAGACTTTTGACTTTGGAGCTAGGGTGATGATTTGGCCCAGAATGGGCGGGGGTGTCCAGGTTGTTGCAGTATGACTCTTTCGGCTGGCGTGAAACATAAGGAGTTCTGTTTTTGAACTGTTGAGTTTAAGATAACTCTTAGTCATCCAGTTTTCTATCAAAGAGAGACATTTCTCTAAACTGAGATGATGATCCTTTTGTTGCAGATGCGAAAATACAGTTGCGTATCGTCTGCATAAGAGTGATAGAGTAGTTCTTGGCTACTGATAATATCAAAGAGAGGGCGAAGATAGATGTTGAAAAGCACCGGTGACAGGGGGGATCCTTGGGGGACTCCACATGACACCGTGCGCTTTTCCGACGTGAAACAACCCAATTTAACTGTTTGTGATCGGTTTTCAAGAAAGGAAGAAAACCATGGTAAATCACCTTCTGCGACTTCTGCTACCTTGGCTAGTCGCATCAGTAACAGTTTGTGGTCTACCGTGTCAAAGGCTGCGCTTAGGTCCAGCAGAATCAGGAGACAAGATTCTCCTTCGTCTGCGGCCTCGAGGGCATCGTCCCATATTTTGAGTAAGGCCGTTTCTGTCCCGTGTCCGGGACGGAAGCCTGATTGTAATGGATCCAGTAGATTGTGGGTATCGTAGATGCTGTTGCAACTGTTGCTACCACTACTTTCTCCATTATCTTGGAGAGAACATTTAGGCCTGTTATGGGACGGCGGTGAGTTGGGTCCTTGGGATCCAGGTTAGGTTTTTCAAGATGGGCTGGATTGTGCCCTCTTTCAACAGGGATGGCACTGTGCCTTCCTTAAATGACTGGTTTATAAGCTGTGTGATGGGTGGTGCCAGGATGTCGGCACATTCCTTCAGCAGTTTGGTGGGGATGATATCATTGGGCGATGTGCTGTTCCGCAAAGCACCAATGATATTTTTTGTGGTATCGATGGAGATCGGTTCCAGAGTGAACTTTGTTGATTGTAGAGCGTTTCTGTGGGGTGTTTTGTGGTTGATTGACGGTGGGGGGTTGAGGGGGTATTGTTTTGCATGATGCTTTCCGGATTCTTTCAATTTTGTTGATGAAGAAATCTGATAGTTCATTGCAGAACTCTTGGGTGTCTGAGTTGGGGACTTCAAGACATCCTGGGTTCATGGTCTGGGTGACCATCTTGAAGAGTTCGCGGGGGCGGTTTAGGGCGCTGTTAATCGCCAAAGAAAAATGATGTTTCTTGGCTTTGAAGATTTCTTTATGATATCGTGTTGTTATTGCCTGTAGATGATGAGGTTATCCTCTGCAGGACTTCTTTTCCAGGCGGCTTCCGCCCTTCTGCGCTCTTGCTTCAGAAGCGACAGCTGGTTGTTTGAACCAGCCGGACTTTCTTTTTCGGATGCAGGCTTTGCGTTTCGGTGCTACTAAATCGGCTGACTGTAGCAGGGCTGCGTTTTATGCATCCAGTGTATCTGCAGCTGTTTGATGTGGATGGATTGTTTTTGATTCTGTTTCCAAGGTAGATTTGAAGAGTTCCGAATGGAGCTTCTTCTGAGATCTAGCCCAGTGTATTGTCACCGGCTTGGGTGCTTTTATCACTGGGGGAATTTTGGAGATTATGAAATTAATTGCATGGTGGTCTGTCCATGGCAATGGTTTCATTTTCTAAAATGCTTATTTTCAGATTTTGTCTGAAAATTAGGTCGAGTGTGTGACCTGAAGCATGTGTTGGCCCGCATATAAGTTGCTGTAGCCCTAATCCCTCCAGGTGATCAATGCAGGCGTCCGCAATGGGATCCTGTGCGGAGTTGGCCCACAGAATAAAGTCCACCGAGCAGCAAAAGGTGTTTGCTGTTAAGGGTATAAGTGGATATAAACTCCGTTAATGATGGCAAAAACTGCGATTTTGGCCCAGGTGGCCTATAGCAGAGGAGAATGTGAACAGTCTCCTGGGGGGAAGTTTGAAGTTGAAGAGTAAGGGTTTCCATGAATGGAAGAGGATTTTGAAGGGCTGGCTTAGTGATTGTAATGCGATTCTTGTGATCACCGCCAGGCCTCCCTCCTCTTTGCCCTATTCTGTTTTCCGTTATAATGCGATAGTTTTCTGGCACCAATTCTCCGAGAATGGTGTTGCAGTCGTCTGAGAGCCAGCTTTCTGTAATAAAGAGGCAGTCTAGATCGTTTTGTAGTAAGAAATCGTGGATTTCTAATCGTGTTTTACTGCCGATCTTGTGTTGATCAAAGCACATGATATGTGCTCGAGCTGGGTTAAATAGTTAAAATTTTTGATGGTCGATCGTCGATCGAATCTCAAAGTTGCTCTATTTTAAGGCCTTTTTGGTGACGGCTGGTAATGCTGTTGCGAATTGTCTCAGACCCCGAATAGAGTGCGCAGAGTATCGCAGATTAGCCATTGTCCGCCAGTCCACATTGTCATCAGTCTTTCCAGTAAAGATCTGATAAACAGGTGATAAACAGAGTACTATGGCACTGGACAACTTGTTAATTGTTACTTACTTCGCAATTTCTCCTGGTAACAATGTAAATTATAAATAAGTGTAGCGCCCTGCTCCCAATGACTGGGGCGCTATTCTAAATTTAGAGGGCATCTGAGCCAATAGTGGGCTCAGACTCTGTTGAATTCCATTGAAATTAGCTCTGTTCTGGCTATGGTTGTGCTTGATAGGATTTTCCCCTGTTGCCTGTAGGTGGCGTTACAATCTCAGGCCCATGTTGGAACACAAGCGAACCATGGTGTGTTGAGTGACCCTTCTCTGCAGCAGCTCAGTGGGATTGGTGCCCCGCTGTTCAGGCCGGGAAGGGATACTTAAGGGGCAGACGCCGTTGTTCGGGGTCCTTCGCCTCTTGGCCCTCCTGGCGCGAGGCATGTGAGTGTGATCTCGACCTCGGGACCACGTTGGTCCGAGGCTGCATCTCTATTGATTAGGCCCAACTATACTGGCTGGGGCCTATGACTCTAAAGGGGATCCTAAGTTGTCCATCCAAGTGGGGGAAGCTGTTTAACTAAGAAAATTGTGGGAGGACCTGCCCTGGAGGAAACCAAGCAAAGCAAGCTGATGTCTCGGGATAGGCCTGGTGACTTTGTTATAAAGGAATCCACTACTCTATTTGTCTTAGGCCGCGTACACCACCATCGGTCCAACCGTCGTGTGTACGCCCCCATCGGTCTTTTGTCCTTCGCACAAAAATTAGAGAACTTGCTTTAAAATCGAATCGATGGACCGCTGACCGATAGGTCCAAACCGATGGTTAGTACACAAAAGCATCGGTTCAAAACCAGCGCATGCTCAGAATCAAGTCGACGCATGCTTGGAAGCATTGAATTTCGTTTTTTTCAGCACGTCGTGTGTTTTACGTCACCGCGTTCTGACCCGATCGGATTTTGGAACGATGGTGTGTACGCACATCAGACCATCAGTCTACTTCAGCAGTGAACCGATGAAAACGGTCCGTCGGACCATTCTCATCGGATGGATCGACAGTGTGTATGTGGCCTTACAGTCCGCCGGATCGGCTTAAAGACTCTTTTACTGTAAGGCTGGAAGTTCGGGACTTAAAGTGTAGGTTCACCCGATTTAACAACTTTTGCTTAAATAATAGTCCCCTGGATGTCTACTACAAGTCCGCAGTTTAACATTTTTTTTTAAAATTACATACCTTATATTCCTCTCCTGAAGCAGGCACTTCCTGGTTTATGGTGTGCGGGACTGGGCGTGTCGCGATCGCCGCAACGAATTGTGGATTGATCATGAGGTCTAGTGGTCTAGTCCTGATGACGAAAACAAGAATCCTTTCAGTACCAATAGACGAATTCTCGCAAGATTTGAAACGTCACATGACGCTGCAGCCGGTCATGTGACGGGGGCGGATACAATTCGGCCATTTTAACTACTGGAAACAGGACGTTGCCGGCCGTTGTTATAACAACTATGCAGTGTTGACGGCGCGGCTCGCCGTCACACTGCGCATGCGCGGGATACATCAGTGAATGCTGGGACATCAGCATTCACCGCATCCCGGAAGTATCTACAGGAGGGCTTCACAGTGCCCACAATTAAGATGGCAATGTCCATCATACTTTTTTATAAAACATCCTTTTCGGGGATATCATCATCCTAGCGGCTGCGACTATGGGACTGGTCAGTAGACGTTTCTTTGTCATATCAGCGTTAGAATAATCTATTAAAAAAAAAAAAAAACGTTTTACCCGCGGAACCCCGCTTTAAATCCTGTGGCAGAGAATTCCTGGATATTCATCTCGTTCTCAGACGGTCTCTGGCAGAGACTGTTCTCATACTGTTCATGCATCATCCTAGCTTCTAGGCCATGTGAGAGGGGTCTATCCGGGTGAGCAATACCCATTCAAGAGAGAGTGGTGAATACTGGAACTTTAGATATTTTTGTGCATTCTGTACCGCGTGCCTGAACCTTCCCCTTCTCTCTATACTCTCTACTTCCTTCACAAGTTTTATGCAGGACGCTCTCTACGTTGCAGATAGAGAAAGAGGCTGTGTGTTAGTGGGTGTCCTGACTCAACTGTAGTCTAAGGGAGGGGGCGAGCGTGACACTCCACACCAGGGAGAAAGCCTTGCATTACTGTGTGGAGTTACAGACAGAAGAACAGAAAGTGAGGATTTCTCAGAAGAAATAAGGATATTTAAAATCAAAATCGAAGGATGAGGTAAGTGAAGGAGTACTGCACTAAGGTAAAGGAAGCTATTTAGGGAAAAAAAATTGTACCTTTACAACCCCTTTAAGGCAAACCACGACCTCTGAATGAGTACTAATGACCCCAGGTGGAGAGAAACGGAGCTAGGAAAGATGGCTTACTAAATATGAAGCATTCTGCTTTTACATGTGACTGCTGCGGATCGTCCACTATGATTGACAATTTACTGTCAAGTGACCCTGGATTGTATATCGATGTAATGTGACTGCATAGCTCCCGACTGTCCCTGAGTTCAAGGGACTGTTCCTCATTCAGGACAAAGTCCCTCTGTCCCTTTTTCCTCTTCATGTGTCACTTATTTTGGTCTGATCTATATAGTTGTATATAAAAAATGCACTTTTTATCTTTCAAAAAGTGTTTCCCAGTGCTAAACCTTTCATCCAATTTCGAAATCGCCACATTTGTAAATGTCAAAAGCCAGTATAAAGGAATAGTAGTGATTAAAAAAAAGCACTTGTGAGTTTAATCAATATTTTTTTTTGTACAATTCTCTTTTAAGGGGGCGTGGCAGGGGGCGCGTCATATGCCTACATACTTCTGCTAATATGTGTCCCTCGTTCCCATCTCAAAAAGTTGGGAGGTATGTGACTGTGAATGCCAATAACATTGGAAAAGTGCAGAAGTTCTATCTTTGTGTGGGCATTATGAAAAAATGCCTTCGCGCTACTACAGACTCCTTGATAGTAATAGCCCAAAACAAATAAGGTGCAGCAATACCTAATAGTGTTTACAATACACAAATACAGAAATCATAAATATAAAGGGGTTCTGCGCGAACCAACACACTGGTGGGACAAGAGAAAATGATGGATCACTATATATATATACACAATAAATGTGAATAATGGTGAAGGTAAAGGTGAAAAACAGTCCCAATATGTGATGAAATGAAATCAGAAGAGTGAAGCTCAAAATGAGTGAAATAAATGAATGAATCAAATGAAATAGATAAATATAAAAATGAGTGAAAAATGAGTGTAAAAGTGTCCCAATAATGATGTGCCAAGCTGCCAGATGATAGCCGCAATGTAGCTGAACTTCCACTAGGCGGATGATTGACAGATGTATGGTCCACTCCCTCACCAGGCTCCCAGAACTCTTACCTCAAAACAAAAAAATAAAAGGCATCCAATAGATCCTGAGTGTAAATCCTCTGTTGACAACCATAAAGATCTTCCTCTTAATAATGACTGCTGGAGCGTCTCCTCAGCCAATCCCTAATTAAGCTTCGAACAGGGAGGGAGAAAAGAGAACACAAGGGCTCCAATAGTGTATTATCGTAAGACTCAGGGGGGTATTTTAATAGAATAACCTGCGCTTACATCAAAAACTGTAAAACATGCAACAAGTAAAAAACACGAGCGGCGTCTTCAGCGCCGGCTTACGTCACTCCAGGTGTACGTCCTATCCAATCCCTACGCGTTATGACACAGGGTCACGTGTCTAGCCCAGACGAAGACACGTGACCCCGTGTCGTAACGCGTAGGGATTGGATAGGACGTACACCTGGAGTGACGTAAGCCGGCGCTGAAGACGCCGCTCGTGTTTTTTACTTGTTGCATGTTTTACAGTTTTTTGATGTAAGCGCAGGTTATTCTATTAAAATACCCCCCTGAGTCTTACGATAATACACTATTGGAGCCCTTGTGTTCTCTTTTCTCCCTCCACGTTCGGAGCTTAATTAGGGATTGGCCGAGGAGACGCTCCAGCAGTCATTATTAAGAGGAAGATCTTTATGGTTGTCAACAGAGGATTTACACTCAGGATCTATTGGATGCCTTTTATTTTTTGTTTTGAGGTAAGAGTTCTGGGAGCCTGGTGAGGGAGTGGACCATACATCTGTCAATCATCCGCCTAGTGGAAGTTCAGCTACATTGCAGCTATCATCTTGCAGCTTGGCACATCATTATTGGGACACTTTTGCACTCATTTTTCACTCATTTTTTTCACTCATTTTTATATTTATCTATTTAATTTGATTCATTCATTTATTTCACTCATTTTGAGCTTCACTCTTCTGATTCATTTCATCACATATTGGGACTGTTTTTCACCTTTACCTTCACCATTATTCACATGTATTGTGTATATATATATATATAGTGATCCATCATTTTCTCTTGTCCCACCAGTGTGTTGGTTCGCGCAGAACCCCTTTATATTTATGATTTGTGTGGGCATTCCTTCCTTGAGGATATAAAGGTTAAAGGCCAGGGAAGGAGGCCTCTGGCATGGAGAGGGTACAAGATGGCGGAGGGTTAAAGTCTTAAAGGGTTACTATAGGAAAAAAAAAAAGTATTTAAAATAACAAACATTATACTTACCCCCACTGTGCAGTTCGTTTTGCACAGAGTGGCCCCGATCCACATCTTCTGGGGTGCCTCGGCGGCTGTCTCTGGTCCTCCCCGCAAGAACTC
Organism: Rana temporaria; assembly: GCF_905171775.1. Lineage (NCBI taxonomy): Eukaryota > Metazoa > Chordata > Amphibia > Anura > Ranidae > Rana > Rana temporaria. The sequence goes on from NC_053491.1 coordinate 443,805,979, forward strand.
ACCACAGTCATGCGAGAGCTCGCAATGGTGATGAGTCCATGCGGGCGCGCTCTTGTAAAACAGCGAGCGGCCATAGCCACTCACTATATCACTCGGCCCCCCCCCCCGCCCCTCAGCGCGCCGCATCACTGGATGTGATTGACAGCAGCGCCAGCCAATGGCTGCGCTGCTCTCAATCCATCCGCTCTAGCCAATCAGCGGCCAGGCTGAGCGGCAAAGAGGATCTCGGGACTGAGCGCGGGACTTCCGAGGGGTCAGGTAAGTAAAACGGGGGCTCGGAGGGGGCCGGCATCATCAGATGTTTTTTCAACTTAATGCATAGATTGCACTGAGGTGGAAAAAAAAATTCTTTACAAGCAGATGGGTTTTGTTCTGTAAGGGAAGAGGTGGGGCAGGGACTCGTGCTCTTGGCCCCATTACTAGGCATTTGCAAGGCCCCTTACATAGTGGTTATGGAAAATCCATTTAAAGCGGAGGTTCACCCTAAATTTGGACTTTGGCTCAAATAAACTAGCAGGCAGAGACAATAATTAATCCATTGTTTTTTTTTTTTATTGGCGATCCTTACCTTAGTCCGGCAGCAGTTTCTCCCCTGTCACTCAATATTCCCCACGGTAGTGGGCGTTCCTAATCACAGGCTGTGATTGACGTGCTTCCGACGGGCGCATACTGCGCGTCACGAGTTGTCGAAAGAAGCGAAACGTCGGTGCGGCTCTATACGGCGCATGCGCACTGACGTTCGGATTCTTTCGGCAACTCGTGACGCGCAGTATGCACCGGTCAGAAGCACGTCAATCACAGCCTGTGATTAGGAACGCCCACTCCCGAGGGAAAGCCGGGGGCCGAAAATAGCCCTATACAAGTATGTTGGAAAAAAAAAAAAACACAAACAACAGCATACTGGCAGTCTCCTAGGTCGGTCCATGTACAGTATTATTAGAATTTTTTTTTAGGGTGAACCCCCGCTTTAACTACCTTGAACCTTTCTTGTGACAAAAATTGGCACCTGATTTGCCTCATTGTTTCATGCTTTATTCACAGAATGGTATGGCCTGCTTGGTAGATACAAACATAGGTACAGAATGTACTGAGAGAAGCAAAGTGTTGACTTTATTTTCAGGGATTGTATACAGCGACTTCCCTGTCATTAACCTTCTCCGCACTGTGATTAATGCCTTCCTGTCACTGTACGATTGCTGAGCACACGCAACTCTCTTCCCTTCTTGTGCAATAGAAACGTCTAAACCACAAACTTCTGCAAACTGACGCACGGCATACCGCCTACCAACGTGTGCACAATTCTTTTCTTTTTTTTGGACTTTGTGAGATTATAAAAAGAATCAATGTTTTAACTACATAAAATGGTGCAAAGAGCAAGACATACAGTATATATACAGTGCCTTGAAAAAGTATTTATACCCCTTGAAATTTTTCACGTTTTGTCATGTTACAACCAAAAACATAAATATATTTTATTAGGATTTTATGTGATAGACAAACACAAAGTGCCACATAATTGTGAAGTGGAAGGAAAATGATAAATGGTTTTTATTTTTTTTATAAATAAATATGTGAAAAGTGCGGTGTGCTTTTGTATTCAGTCCCCCTGAGTCATTACTTTGTAGAACCTCCTTTCTCTGCAATTACAGCTGCAAGTCTTTTTGGGGATGTCTCTACCAGCTTTGCACATCTAGAGAGGGACATTTTTGCCCATTCTTCTTTGCAAAATATCTCAAGCTCTATCAGATTGGATGGAGAGCGTCTGAACAGAAATTTTCAAGTCTTGCCACAGATTCTCAATGGGATTTAGGTCTGGACTTTGACTGGGCCATTCTAACACATGAATATGCTTTAATCGAAACCATTCCATTGTAGCTCTGGCTGTATGTTTAGGGTCGTTGTCCTGCTGGAAGGTGAACCTCCGCCCCAGTCCCAAGTCTTTTGCAGACTCTAATGCCCTGTACACATGATCGGACCTTTGTCCGACCAAATTCACATCGGAATTCCGACGGAATTCCATCCGAGGAAAAGAAAACATTTTCTCTATGTAAACTCTGATGGGCATACACACGGTTGTCTGACTTTTTCCATCGGAAATTCCGATCATAACAGGGTTTCTTCTAAGATTGCCCTGTATTTGGCTCCATCCATCTTCCCATCAACTCTGAACAGCTTCCCTGTCCCTGCTGAAGGAAAGCATCCCCACGACATGATGCTGCCACCACCACCTTCCACATGTTTTCTGTGTCTCCCACATTGCTTTTTGTAAACTGCAAACAGAACTTCTCATGTCTTTCTTTCACCAATGTCTTTCTTCTTGCCACTCTTCCATAAAGGGCAGATTTGTGGAGAGCACGACTAATAGTTGTCCTGTGGACATATTCTCCCACCTGAGCTGTGGATCTCTGCAGCTCCTCCAGAGTTACCATGGGCCTCTTGGCTGCTTCTCTGATGAATGTTCTCCTTGCCCGGCCTGTCAGTTTAGATGGACGGCCATGTCTTGGTAGGTTTGCAGTTGTGCCATACTCTTTCTACTTTCGGATAACGGATTGACCAGTGCTCCGTGAGATGTTCAAAGCTTGGGATATTTTTTATAACCTAACCCTGCTTTATACTTCTCCACAACTTTATCCCTGACCTGTCTGTTGTGTTCCTTGGCCTTCATGATGCTATTTGTTCACCAAGGTTCTCTAACAAACCTCTGAGGGCTTCACAGAATGTTTAAATGGTTTTCCAAATTGTTTACAAATAAATATCTGAAAAGTGTGGTGTGCATTTGTATTAAGTCCCCGTTATTCCTATACCCCTAACTAAAATCTAGCATAACAGTACAGAAGTGACCTAATTAATAGAGTCCATTAGAGTGTAATTTAATCTCAGTATAAATACAGCTGTTCTGTGAAGCCCTCCTTCTACTTCACAATTATGTGCCACTTTGTGTTGGTCTATACCATAAAATCCCAATAAAATACATTTATGTTTTTGGTTGTCACATGACAAAATGTGGAAAGTTTTCAAGGGGTATGAATACATTTTCAAGTCACTGTGTGTGTGTGTGTGTATATATATATATATATATATTTTTTTTTTTATAGAGAGAGAGAGAAATGCCCTGTACACACGATCGGTTCGTCCACTGAAAACAGTCCATCGGTCCGTTTTCATCAGACGAACCGATCGTGTGTACAGGGCAATACAGTATTGTGCAGAAGTTTTAGGCAGGTGTGAAAAAATGTTGTAAATGCTTTAAAAAAATATATTTTTAATTGTTTATTTTTATCAATTTACAAAATGAGCGTACAGAAGAAAAATCTAAATTAAATCAATATTTGGTGTGACTACCTTTTGGCTTCAAATCAGCATACAATCTTAGAATTGCACACTGTGTACATTTGCACAAAGTCAGGGATTTTGTAGGATTAGGCCGGGTTCACACTGGTGCGACACAACACTAGTACTACTTTGGATCCGACTTTGCCCTGCGACTTGAAGCCGACACATGTCCGACTTTCAATGAACGGGGATCCGACTTGGATCCCTGCCAGTAACAGGCACTGTGTTTGATATGAATCTTGAGGGGGAACTCCACGCCAAATTTTAACAAAAAAAAACGGCATGGGTTCCCCCTCCAAGAGCATACCAGGCCCATGGGTCTGGTGCGGATTTAAAGGGGAACCCCTACGCCGAAAAAACGGCGTGGGGGTCCCCCAAAATCCATACCAGACCCGTATCCGAGCAGCAGCACGGCCGGTCAGGAAAGGGGGTGGGGATGAGCGAGCGCCCCCCCTCCTTAACCGTGCCAGGCCGCATGCCCTCAACATGGGGAGGTAGGTGCTCTGGGGAAGGGGGCGTCCTGCAGCCCCCCCACCCCAAAGCACCCTGTCCCCATGTTGATGAGGACAGGGCCTCTTCCCGACAACCCTGGCCATTGGTTGTCGGAGTCTGCGGGCGGGGGGCTTATCGGAATCTGGGAGCCCCCTTTAGCAAGGGGGCCCCCCAGATACCGGCCCCCCACCCTAGGTGATTGAGTATGGGGTACATCGTACCCCTACCCATTCACCTGGAGGAAAAGTGTCAGAAAAAATAAACACACTACACAGGTTTTTAAAATAATTTATTAGTCAGCTCCGGGGGTCTTCTTCCGACTTTGGGGGTCTTCTTCCGTCTTCTCCGCTCTTTTCTTCTGCTCTCCGCGCTCCCCGGTTCTTCTCCCGCTCTCCAGTGCCTTCTGCCGGGCTGCCCGGCTGCTATATTCTTTGGAGCTCTTTTACTAGCGGCGGCGGCTAGCCTGGTCTTCCTTGTCGCCTTCTTCTTTTCTTCCGATGTTGACTCGACGCTCCCTCCTGCTGTAATGCTGGGTGCGCGGCTCGCACCGATTTATATAGGCCTCTTATGACGTCACAGTTCCAGCATGCTCCGGGTGGTGACGTCAGATTTTTGTTAGAGAACCTTAGTGAACAAACAGCATCCTGAAGGCCAAGGAACCAGACAGGTCAGAGATAAAGTTGTGGAGAAGTATAAAGCATTGTTAGTTTATAAAAAAATATCCCAAGCTTTGAACATCTCACAGACCACTGTTCAATCCATCATCCGAAAATGGAAAGAGTATGGCACAACTGCAAACCTACCAAGACATGGCCGTCCACCTAAACTGACAGGCCGGGCAAGGAGAGCATTAATCAGAGAAGCAGCCAAGAGGTCCATGGTAACTCTGGAGGAGCTGCAGAGATCCACAGCTTAGGTCGGAGAATCTGTCCACAGGACAACTATTAGTCGTGCTCTCCACAAATCTGCCCTTTATGGAAGAGTGGCAAGAAGAAAGCCATTGTTGAATGAAAGCCATAAGCTGTTTATAAGAAGCCATGTGGGGGACACAGCAAACATGTGGAAGAAGGTGCTCTGGTCAGATGAGACCAAAATTTAACTTTTTGGCCTAAAAGCAAAACGTTAAGTTTTTAGCGGAAAACTAACACTGCACATCACCCTGAACACACCATCCCCACCGTGAAACATGGTGGTGGCAGCATGATTTTGTGGGGATGCTTTTCTTCAGCAGGGACAGGGAAGCTGGTCAGAGTTGATGGGAAGATGGATGGAGCCAAATACAGCATAATCCAAGAAGAAAACCTGTTTGAGTCGGCAAAAGACTTGAGACTGGGACAGAGGTTCACCTTCCAGCAGAACAAAGACCCTAAACATACAGTCAGAGCTACAATGGAATAGTTTAGATCAGTGGTTCTCAACCTTTTAGTGCCGTGACCCCTTGATAAAATTTTCCAAGTTGTGGGGATCCCTAACAGTAAAATTATTTTCGTAGCATGGGTTGTTAGCACCCAAGGCAAGACAAGTAATTTGCGCCCCTAACCCACGGTAATTTAGCACTCCCTGAGTCCCTTCCACTCGTACCGTATTAAAACTCTTATGGTACATTTTAGGATGTACCACCCTCCCTCTCTCTCTCTCTCTTTGTTCTCCTTTATTTTCCTTTTATCTCACTCTATCCTAATTTCTTGTTTATTTTTCCCCACCCCTCTCTCTAGCCGCCTGTCTTGTTCTTTCTCTTATTCTTTCTCCCCATTTTTCTTTGTTCCTCCACCTCTTTTTCCGCTCCCTTCTGTGTATTCTTTATTTTTATTTATTCCTTCTTACTTTTTGGTGGGGGGGGGGGGGGTTGGGATCAGTGGCAGTGCTGGGGGGAGTTCTGATCAGCCAACTTGGGTTCTCTTGAACAAGGTTATCTGCTGATCTGAGAACTGTAGTGGGGACTTTTAATGGCAACTATAATTACAGGTAGTGTAACTCACTGTGTCTCCGACTTTGTGGTGTCTCGCAGCAGTGACACCTATGCCGAAATCAGGAGGTTCTCCTTCAGCTACTCCCACTTCACATTTCTCACCATTCAGTTGGCCTCTAGTCTCTGCCACATAGCCATGCCATGAACTGAATGGGTGGCTACGAAGAGGCTGAGTGGGTGGCCGTGGGCTCCAGGAACAGCCCAGCTGGGTGGTCATGAAAAGGTTGGGAGAGCGGTGCAGGCTTCAGGAACAACCCAGGATTTGGTGACCCCTGGCAAATCATCATTCGACCCCCGAGGGGGTCCCGACCCTAGGTTGAGAACCACTGGTTTAGATCAAAGAATATTCATGTGTTAGAATGACCCAGTCACAGTCCAGACCTAAATCCAATTGAGAATCTGTGGCAAGACTTGAAAATTGCTGTTCACAGACGCCCTCCATCCAATCGGACAGAGCTTGAGATATTTTCCAAAGAACGGGCAAAAATGTCACTCTCTAGATGGGCAAAGCTGGTAGAGACATCCCCAAAAAGACTTGTAGCTGTAATTGTAGCGAAAGATGGTTCTACAAAGTATTGACTCAGGGGGGCTGAATACAAATGCTTGTACTAAGTATGTTTTGTTTTTGTTTATTGGGGGTTATAACTTGGTTGGGGAAAGGGAATATGGGATGCCCATAGAACAGTTTACTTTGCCATCATATTTAAAGAATTGGTAGAATAGGTTAAGCCTTGAAGAACTGATCATCAACTCTCCCCCTGCATAACTGCAGACTATTGCTCCTCCTCTGCATCAACTCCTACAAACTGTTGCTCCCAGGACTTCTCTCCTCCTGCACAAAACTTCCACTGTAATTTACATGTAGCGCCTGTGTACTTTTCAGTACAGGTGCTATATTAAATTTAGTTGGGGGATGAGAGAGTTATTTGCTCTCATCTATATTGATTTACTAAATTTCGGCTGTCGCCAGCCCTGAACTATCCTGTGGGTCATCCTGTGCTCCAGAAACGCGGTTTCATCTCTGGATGGTAGGTGGCGCCAGAGGGGTCCAGGCGGAGCCGCTTCTCCCCAGCAGCCAATTAGAGGAGTTTAACCTCGCGGAGCATGCTGGGAGGGGTATTTCTGTGGCGGAGCCCATTGCTCTGGGATCTTCGGGGGTTCCTGGTTCCTGGTGCGGCACCCACCTTTAGGGTGTGCGCACATCACGGGCCCCGGCGATATGGCCTACCAGGCCGGGGTGCACGTGCTACGCGGATTTCCTGACTTTGGGCCCTCATGGCCCGGAGCAACTGATGCTGCTAAGGGGCCCCAGTGATTTACTGGGTCCCCCATCTCCATTGAGAAGATCCCAAGCGAGTTGTGCTGTTCGGTGGGGGGTCGGTCTGAGGAGAACCTGGAGGCAGGTGATCCAATAGGGCTTGAACGAACCATCAGGGATCTGGGTGACCGGACACTGACAGGTTGTATGCTGCAAACTGTCAGTCGGTAACCCCAAGCTAAGAAGTCCACCTGAGAAGGTGGCAGAGACTTGTTCCTTCCCAGAAGTTCTAAGTGACGCTCTGGCTGCCAGGTCTGTGAGAGGGGTCTGTCCAGGTACACTTTACCCACTCCGGCTGGAGTGGCGACGTGACAAGTGTAATTTACGGAGGCAGGACTGCTTTCTCTATTTATAGCCTGAATCTGCAAAGTTTTTTCTCCTTTCACCAACCTATACTATCTACCTTGAGTTGACTGTTGGTCGTGTTGGACCAGAAATAAAAGCATTGAAAACGTGAACCAACTGTCTGGACATTCCGTCACTGCTCTCACCATCATCATTACCCCTAGACACATCACAGAGGTAACTTAATTATGCCATCCCAAATCTAACCAGCGGCTCCTCCGGGGGTAGCGCTACATACAGTAGAACTTCGGATTACGAATTAAGCAGGATTCAGGCCAAAGCAATGTGCAGTACCGCATTTGGCCTGAGGTGGGGGGGACGCCGGAGCCGAGCGGAGCCGAATGGCACCGATTACAGCTGATCGGCGCCGTTCGGGAATTCTCGGAAAGACACAGAAATACTCCGTTCCAGAGCCTTTCCGAGGTTTGGAGGGGGCGTCACCAGTGAATTGGGGGCTATCCCCCCAATCACGGCCAACCTGCATTCGGCGTGCGAACATCCTGAAGTGGTTTCTGAGAAACTGTGGAAGGAGGTTATGTTGGGTAGGATGGGGGGGGGGGGCATTTTCTAAATTGCCAATTGGGGACTTAGTGGTGTCGCCTTTGGGGGTGGTGCCGAAGCGGGAGCCGAACCAGTTCTGGCTCATACATCACCTTTCCCATCCAAAGGGAGGGTAGGTGAATGATGCGATAGATCCAGCCCTGTGCTCAGTATCGTATGCTTAATTTGACGAGGCTGTGCGGTGTCCACCATTCAGCATATTTTCAAGGTTTTTGATGTTCCGCTGGCGCAGGACAAGACTGAGGGGCCAGTCACGGTGTTGAAATTTTTGGGTATCATTATTGATACCGATAGAATGGAATGCAGGTTGCCCAGTGACAAACTGGAGGATCTGCGGCAGATGGTGGCGTTGGTGGCTTGGGGCGGAAAAATTAAGTTGCGGGACTTGCAGTCTTTATTGGGGAAGCTCAACTTCGCTTGCCGCATCATGCCTATGATTTTTTCAGGCTGGGGTTAAGGCTCCCCATCATTTTGTTTGTTTGGGCCGGGAACACCGAGAAGATTTGAGAGTAGACATGTGCAGACTGGAATATTTCGTTTCGTTTTTTCGTTTTCGTTTGGGAAATAAATTTATTTAGTTACTCCCGAAAATCGTTTTGATTTAATTCGTTTTTTGTTGGGGAATAGCTTTCGTCCGAAAATCCAATAATACTTGGTTTCTGTCGAATGGTCAAAAGAATATTCGCCGGAACGTCGAATCTTTGTTGGTTTCTGTCTAATGGTCAAAAAATATTCGACAGAACGTCGAATCTTTACGTCGAATCGTACATTTCCGTTCGAATATTCCGCCTTCAAGAATTCTAATGTTGTATGACTAGTAATAATGTCGAATCTATTCTCTATAATGTCGAATCTATTTTCTCATAAATCGAAATCTATTCTCTGTAATGTCGAATCTATTATTTCTATAGTGTCGAATCTTTTCTCTATAATGTCGAATCTTTTCTCTATGATGTCGAATCTTTTCCCTATAATGTTGAATCTCTCTATATCGAATTTTTACCGCAACGAAAACGAAAATAAAGCATTATATGTAGGATCTTTCTGTTTTCATTTCTTGCACTTTCATTATCGTTTGTTAAACGATAACGAAAAAAATGCATTCTAACGAAAACAAATGCACATGTCTATTTGAGAGTGTGGGGGACATTCCTTGACCAATACAACGGGAGATCATTCTGGTTGGAACCTGTGGTGCAGGCAAGAGACTTGGAGCTCTTCACTGACGCGGCTGGATCGGTTGATTTTCTGCTTATTTTCAAGGGCGTTGGTGCACCGACCGGTGGCCAAAGACCTTGGCAGGTTCGGCGTGGATCAGGAATCTGATGTTGTTTGAATTGTTCCCTATCGTGCTGGCGGTTGAACTGTGGGGGTTGGAATTTCAGAACTGGAGGGTTCAATTTCATTGCGATAATATGGGGGTAGTTCAGGCAATTAATTCCTTGATGGCATCATCCTTGCCTGTGGTGCGTTTGCTGCGTTATTTGGTGTTAAAGTGTTTAACATTAAACATTGTGGTGTGTGCTGTGCATATTTCAGGGGTAAACAATTAGGTGGCTGATGCGCTCTCTCGTTTACAGTGGGACAGGTTTTGGTGGCTGGCACCGGAGGCAGAGCAGGGGGGGGTGCCGTGCCCCAGTGGCTTATGGGACCTCGTGTCAGAACAGTGATGTCGTTGGTTCGGCAGTCAGTAGCGGAATCTACTTGGCGGTCTTATGAGCGTGTATGGTGGGAGTGGCTTGAGCTGGTAAGTAATCTCAGGTCGGGCTCCTCTAATGAAGATAGGCTCCACGCCTTATTGTATTTTCTAGGGCGGAACTGCGAGCAGGGTGTGTCTGTGGTGGCGTTGAACATAAAAATGGCAGGTTTGGCCTTCTTGTTTAAATTGTGGGGGGTTGCTGATGCTACAAAGTCCTTCGTGGTCCGCAAGGCCTTGCGGGGCTACAGGAAGGGGCGGGTCAGGCCTGATTCCAGGCGACAGGTGTCGTTGAATATGTTGGATGTGTTGGTGGGGGTGTTACCCCAGGTATGTCATTCTCGGTTTGAGGTCAGTTTGTTCAGGACCGCGTTTATCGTGGCATTTTTTGGGGCGTTAAGGGTAGAAGAGTTGGTTAGTCCGTCAAAAGCGGTGGCTGGTGGTTTAGAGATCTCAAACGTGGCATTAGAAGGGGATGCTGTCAAGCTGTTAGTACGTAAGTCAAAAACGGACCTATTGGGAAAAGGGACCAGTGTTGTTTTGGGGATGGTGCCCAGCCTGGCATTGTGCCCGGTGGGGGTGCTCCGGGAGTGGTCAGCGATACGGCCTCCTGGGGCGGGCCCTCTTCTAGTGCACGAGGATGGGTCGTTCTTGTCTCGGTATCAATTTACTGCAGTTTTTAAACGTTGCCTGGAAGCCATGCTGCGGAATATTCCTCTTATTCCTTTAGGATGGGGGCAGCGACTGAGGTCGCCCGTTGGGGGCTGAGCGATGAAATTTTACAAAAAATAGGTCGTGGGAGTCGCACCGGTTCAGGCTGTATGTGCACCCCCACTTGCTTTGGGGGGAGGGGGTATGTGTGTACTTTCCCTTCCCTTGTTGTTACTGTCAGTGTTTGTGTGTTATCTGGGTTTTTCTGCTGGGGTGAGCATGGGGAAGCATGTTTGGTTGTAATTTCTCCATTATGTGTTGTGTTTCTTGTCTTTCAGGCCCGGTGTGCCTAATGTGGATCCTAGGCCATTCATATGTCCATTGGGGGGCTAGGAGGGCTTTGGCTAGACCAGGAGGCAGGCAAATGGGTTTTTCACAGGAGGAGGCCTTGGACAGGTGGATCGGGATCCCAGGCATGCTCTGGGCTAGGGTTATGCCGGAGGTCCAGCGTTATGCACGTTTGGATAGGCCCCCCGATGTGCTGTTACTGCATGTTGGGGGCAATGACCTTTGTCTTCGGGCGTCCCGGGATCTTATTTGGGATGTAAAATGGGATTTCCTCCGCCTCAGAGTAGATTTTCCGTGGTCGGATATTGTTGGGAGATTGTCATGGCAGGGGGCCCGGTCCGTTGATAAGATCAACAAGGCACGGGTGAAAGTTAACAAGGCGGTTGCCAAGTTCGTGGTACGTAATGGGGGGCTGGCTGTTCGCCATTGCGAGCTGGAAGGGGAGTTTGGCCTTTATTTACGGAGAGATGGAGTTCATCTGTCTGAGGTGGGCAATGATATGTGGGTCCTGGGGCTCCGGGATGGCGTGCAACGTGCCTTAAGGCTGTGGAGTGCCGCCCACCAGTAAGGTGTCACGGGTGGGCGTTGTTGCAGGGGTCTATGGTTCCTAAGTGCCGGATGGTGGTTGATATATACATATTTATATAGCTATATTATATATGGTTGGTACGGGTTGGGGCCTGTAGCAGTATAGGCACATTCCCTATCTGGGTAAATGGGCTACTAGTCATCAGGCTGTATGAAGAAAGTAGGATCGAGTCATTCGTCTCTGAGCTAGTGGGAGCATGGCTAGAGGCCAGGATACGATTGTGATGATGGATAGCCGATGATATAGCATTTGTTCTTACCTTCTCTCAGGAACCTCTGACACAGCAGAAAAAAGTTTATTTTGTTTGGGTTAAAATGTATATCTGTTAATATATATATATATATATATATATATATATATATATATATATATATATATTTATATTTTTTATTAAAATGTTCATTTTATAAGTTATTTTTATATCTTTTGGATTCTAATAAAGGGCCCTTTGTTGGCCATTTAATCCAGAATCTAGATAGCAATATATGCAAGGGGTGGTAAGGTGGTTAGGCCAGCAACCAAGCTAGCAGTACACCAGTCATGTGCTAAACTTACCTATCAGCTAGGATTCCATTTCTGTTTAATGAAGTCCAAAACTACATTTAAAAGAAGATTCTTAAAATTCTATGCAGCCTGTGATGGCTCTTTCCCAAATTATTGTAAGGATGGAGCAGCAGTTTAGACCGAAGTAACATTTCCATGTAGCATCAGGAATCCATGCCACTGACATTGCAGCATTGTTTGTATTTCTTTGTCCAGTGCATAGAATAAATGTGTTGTATGCTGAAATTATCATTGTGAAAAATAATATTGTAATCTACACACAGACTGCCTTTTAGTAACTTTATTCCTGTGACCTCTAGTGCAGCAATTCATTCAGAATAAAAATATAATAAGGACACAGTATAGTATATAAAGTCCTTCCAGTAGTGTCCACTGTCATCCAAAAATCAGACCTATAGCCGGATTCATAGAGAGCGCCACAACTTTAAGGCGGCGTAGCGTATCGTATTTACGCTACGCCGCCTTAAGTCAGAGAGGCAAGTACTGTATTCACAAAGTGCTTGCCTCCTAACTTACTGCGGCGTAGCGTAAATGGGGCCGGCGTAAGCGCCCCTAATTCAAATGAGGATGGGGGGGGGCCTGTTTTATGTAAATTACTTGTGACGCCGTCCGTGTACATATCCCAGTGTGCATTGCTCCAAAGTACGCCGCAAGGACGTATTGGTTTCGACGTGGACGTAAATTACGTCCAGCCCTATTCACGGACGACTTACGCAAACGGCGTAAAATTTGCAAATTTCGACGCGGGAACGACGGCCATACTTAACATTGACTACGCCTCCCAGGGGGCAGCTTTAACTTTACGCGGCGTATCTCTTACGGAAACAACGTATCTTTACTGCGATGGGCGCACGTACGTTCGTGAATCGGCGTATCTAGTCATTTACATATTCTACACCGAACTCAACGGAAGCGCCACCTAGCGGCCAGCCTAAAAATTACACTTTAAGATACGACGGCGTAGGAGACTTACGCCGCTCTTATCTTAGCCTAATTTAAGCGTATCTGATTTCCAGAATACGCTTAAATTAACGCTGGCGTAGATTCAGAGTTACGACGGCGTATCTACTGATACGCCGGCTTAACTCTCTATGAATCCGGCTATTACAGCCCGACTGAATAGGCAAAAACAGGAAAATACAAGCAGACATAATGTACAGTGAAATCCAGTGTCACAAACCAACCAAATAAAATATTATACATAAAACATGAAATGAGTAATTAACAAAACATGCATCACACCGTTTTCTTGTGATTCTACGTGAAAGCGGAGTTATTGCAAAATACCACCAAGATGTCTTCCAAATTGTGTTTTACAACTCATAAGAAAAAAGTTTTTTTACAATTGTGTTTTTTTCCTGACCATAATAAACAGAGATAGAAAATATATACAAAATCACTATCAATTTTCTTTAAAAGGGAAAACAGGAAGTGAAGAATTGTAAATTTAGAAATTTGTTGGTGCTTTAGGATCCATTTGGGGGTGGTCCTCCACTAAGGTGGTTTGGGGGAGTGATAACACAGCTGACCAATGATCAGATTCAAGTATGGAAGAGCATGTGATCTTCTCCTTGCGTCAGGGCTTGGCCCTAAATGGGTACCCGAGAAGAGCTTTGTGAGGGGCAGTGATGTCATTCATCCATGTAAGTTCCAGAGCTTGCTCAGGGTGGACTGCTGTGGCAGGGAGGCAACAATGGGTGAGTATACCCTGTTGGGGGAATGGACAAAGTGGTAGTGCCTTTTTAAAATACAATGGAATATATGGGGGGCTGCCATTCTTGACCTGCTCCTGAAAATGCTAAATGGTTGGCTATCTCTGGCTTCAATATTTTTGAATAACTGACCAGCACCAATGCCTTGTACACACGAGGGGAATTTCCTACGGAAAAAGTCAGATGGAAGCTTTTCATCGGATATTCTGTGTGTATGCCCCATCAGACTTTTTCAGTCAGAAATTCCGATGGAATGAGATAGAGAACATGGGCCAGATTCAGATAGGTCAACGGATCTTTAGATCCGCGTAACCTATCTGATTTACGTTACGCCGCCGCAAGTTTTTGAGGCAAGTGCTTTATTCAGAAAGCACTTGCCTCTAAAGTTGCGGCGGCATATCATAAATCCAAATTAAAATTCCGCGGCTAGGGGGCGTGTAACATTTAAATCAGGCGCGTCCCCGCGCCGAACGAACTGCGCATGCGCCGTCCATAAAATTTCCCAGCGTGCATTGCTCTAAATGACGTCGCTAGGACGTCATTGGTTTCGACGTGAACGTAAATTACGTCCATCCGTATTCGCGAACGACTTACGCAAACAACGTAAAAAATTCAAAACTCGGCGCAGGAACGACGGCCATACTTAACATAGGATACCCCTCACATAGCAGGGGTAACTATACGCCGGAAAAAGCCGAACGCAAACGACGTAAAAAAAATGCGCCGGGCGGTCGTTCATTTCTGAATCGGCGAAAATCCTCATTTGCATATTCGTTGTGTAAAAAAAACGAAACGCCACCTAGCGGCCGGGCCTGGAATTGCAGCCTAAGATCCGATGGTGTAAGTAACTTACACCTGTCGGATCTTAGGGAGATCTATGCGGAACCTGATTCTATGCATCAGGCGCATAGATCCGACCGACGGAACTCAGAGATACGACGGCGTATCTCTATCTGAATCTGCCCCATGTTCTCAATTTTTTCATTGAAAAAAAATTCTATCGGAATTTTCCATTTGTCTGGATGCAATTCCGACAGACTAAAAACCATGCATGCTCGGAAACAATTCAACGCATGCTCGGAAGCATAGAACTTAATTTTCTCGGCTCGTCGCAGTCTTTTACGTCACCACGTTCTTGCCGGTCGGATTTTAGTGTGACCGTGTGTATGCAAGACAGCTTGAGCGGAATTCCGTCGGAAAAACCGTTGGAGTTTATTACAACGGGAAAACCGGTCGTGTGTACAGGGCACAAGAATACAGATTGGAATGTCAGTGTGGAGTCAGAACTCCTGACCTGCATACTTGTTCTGAGATGGAAAGTATTGATTGCATTGGATCAACACGTTTGGCTTTTTTCATAAGGAACGACAGTATATCCTCTCACTATAGGTGGTTTCCTTTCCCAGCAATTGTGCTGCAAATTTGAAAATTACCTGATAAGCTATTGCTACACTTGCCAGGCTTCACAAGTTTGTTGCACAATTGCAGCAAGTCCGCATTGCATGACTCCAGATCAACTTTCTTTGCAAACATTCTGCAGGTTCTGGTTCAGTTATGTTGTTCTATAGTCATCCCACCACAGGGGTCACTGTGGCTGAATTTTCATGTTGTAGACTTGCAAAGCTCTTGCTCTAGATAGACTGACCACTGCAACTTTGCTCTTGCTAGACACTTGCCACACAATTGTGCTACAAATTGGAAAAGTGTCAACTAGAACTTGTGCTTCAAATGCTCTGCAAGTGTATAACTTGTCAGTGAAAAATGCGCAGCAAGTTAACAGACTATCCTTGCTATCTATGTTCATATGTCAAATAAAGCTCATGTATAAAGAGTTTTCCCTCTTTTAATGGCTGTGGATTGTCTGGCACAATGCAACCCAAATGTGGTAAATCTGATAATCCATCAAAAAACACAAAACACTGATGTGTTTTTTCATTTTAGTCGTTAAAGTATTTTATAGTATCCTTTGTAGCCATTAAAAATTTTTTTTTTTTTTTTTTTGCCTTGGGGAAAAATATGAACACGTGGAATCTTCCTGTTTTAAAATATTGGGCAACCGGCTGTAGCTTAGCCCAGTGGTCATCAACCTTGTCCTGCAGGGCCCACTAACAGGCCAGGTTTGCAAGATAACTGAAATACATCACAGGTGATATCATTTGCTCCTCAGTGATTGCAGCATTCTAGACTGCATCTCCCCAAGGTAATACATAAAACCTGGCCTGTTAGTGGGCCCTGCAGGACAGGGTTGATGACCACTGGGCCTTAGCCTACATGTGGCATTATTGATGAACAGGCCAGGTAGGTTGTCTAAGCCATGTAGTATATGCCATGGCAGTTTCTATGGTCAACAGGTATCTGCTTAGGCATGGGCATTGGCAGTTAGGGGCAGGAGGGGGGGGAATATCGTCAAGAAGCTGTTGTGGTCGCCAGCTGCAGTGTGGTCGCATATTTTCTTCTGAGTCAGCCAGCTGCTCTCTGTCCTGACACATCTGATGTCATTCCCTCACCCCCGGCCCGATCATCGGATGAGATGGCTCGGCCGTTTTGCCGCTCCTCCTCCTGTGTAGATACGGCAGGTGCTGGCACCGCCCAATCAGAGAATGTACATTTTTTTATATGCATGGGTGACCTTAAAATAATGCCCCCCTCGCCTGAAAAAAATTCTGCGGACGTCCATGTGCTTGGGTATCTTATAGCAGAATTGGAAGTCAAATACTGTCATGTGAAAGGTATGCAGTACTCTTTTTATCCCTCACATGATCTTGAAGTCCAAGTTGCATCAGGTAGTCCAATCTGTACATGACTGCCCACTCTTACTAAACAAAGGGCCTCATAGCCACAAACTTTGAACATTTTCCACTGGAAGGAAAAGAAGCCCAAGCTTTACTAGGCATGGTAGAAACCAACATAGATGATGACTATTACTTATAAACGCTTGACTGCACTTTTAGCCCTGCATCTCCAATATAGGGCCAGATCCACGTAGCGGATCGTATTTTTATCCCGGCGTAGCGTATCGTCGTAACGATACACCGCCGCAACTTTGAGAGGCAAGTGCTGTATTTACAAAGCACTTGCCTCTAAAGTTACGGCGGCGTAGCGTAAATCTGCCGGCGTAAGGGCGCGGAATTCAAATGTTAAAGATGTGGGCGTGTTTAATGTTAATTTTACTTAACACCTACGAATTTTCCTCCTTACTTTGAGACTGGGTCCCTGATACTTGGTCCTGATACTGATGCTGGATGCCGCCAGTCTCACCTACCGGTACTGTATCACGCTACACGGAACCCTTTTGTAATGTTTTTTTTCTTTATCTCCCCATGCTACTTTTTACAATGGGATATGCTGACTGTTTCCACAATTTTTCCTGCGACGTGTGTGATTTTTACTGTAGCGTGCTGGACTGAAGGGATGGGGAGACGGATCTCTGCTGGGGCACTGGGGCTATGTACAATAATATGTGATGAATATGTGTGTTGGTATGATGGATGCGGGGGTCCATCACAGGCCGAGTTCGGCAGGTGGGCACCCTTATCCAACCTATGGCAGGGGGGCCTTTGCTCCCCAGAGGTTCCGTGATGGCAGGTATTCCGTTGGTCTCGTGGAATGTCAGGGGTTTGAGTGAACCACTCAAGCGCACCATGGTATCCACTGCACTTAGAAAGCACCTCCCGGCGGTGTGTGTTCTCCAGGAGACCCACCTGACCCCAGAGACAGTGTCATGGATGGGATTTGCTTGGGCGGGATGGACATATCATTCTACCCACACATCCTACTCCAGGGGGGTGAGCGTGATGATTCATAGAGCGCTAGATTTCCAAATGCTTGACTCCAGGGTAGATCAGGAGGGCAGGTTTGTGTTTCTGTTCTGTAGACTGCACCAATTGACCCTAATATTAGCGGCGGTGTACGTCCCGCCCCCATTTAACCCCACGATAATGCGCATTCTTCTGGCATTTCAGCTCAGTCACCCGGGGATACCACTTGTTCTGGTGGGGGATTTTAATGGGATAATTGACCCGGTTCTGGATAGGCACCCTCCCCCCCTGGGCGGACAAGTGAGGGCTAGGCCCGCTTTGGCTAAGTTCATGGACGAGGTGGGGTGGACGGATCCCTGGAGAAATAGGAACCCCTTGGAGAGACAGTTCTCTTGCTTTTCTAAAACCCACATGTCACTTTCAAGGATCGATTTATGCTTATGCTCCCAGGATGCGTCCCAGTACATCGAGAAAGTGCAATACCTTCCTAGAAGTATCTCGGACCATTCCCCCCTTTTGCTTTATTTGAGGGTCAGGCCAGAGCCACACCTACCAAGGGCACCGTGGAAACTAAACGCCTTCTGGCTGAATCTCTTTCCATCCCACACAAAAATTGGCCGTGAAATAACAACCTACTGGCAAGCTCATGTAGACGGCCCCGACCCGGGGGTCACATGGGATGCTTTTAAGGCCTTCCTGAGAGGGATATTTATATCCGAGGTTAACGCGGTTAAGCATAATACAAATGCACTTAGAGAGCAGGCTGCACGCATGGTTAAACGTTTAGAGGCAGAATACATCGCCAACTCAGGGGAGGGTGCTCGGGAGGCGTGGATAGCAGCTCAAGATGCGCTTAGCAGAATTGAGGCTTCTACCGCAGACAAGAAAAGGTTCTTTAACAAATTAGCTTTTTATGAGGAGGGGGAGCAGACGGGCAAACTATTGGCCAAAATAGTGCACTCACAGGAGTCATCCCCATCCATTGGGGCCATACGCAACAAAGTGGGGAGGGTGGTGAATACCCCAGATCTGGTCATGGGCGAGCTAGTGGATTTCTACTCAGAGCTCTATGGCACGAGGCAGGCCCACACAGTGGAGGAGGTTCGGGATTTTCTGCAGGGGATAGAGCTACCGTCTTTGACGGAGTCCCAGGCGGAGACTCTAGAGGCTCCCATTACTATGGAGGAGATGGTTGCTGCCACTGACTCTTTCCCCAATTCCAAGGCACCTGGGGACGATGGCATTCCCATTGAAGTCTACAAGCAGTATGGCGAGGTAATCCTACCCAGGTTGCTCCAGACACTGAATTCAGCCAGGGTTTCGCAGCGACTCCCTGACTCTATGAGACAGGCGAGCATAGTCCTACTACTTAAACCAGGAAAGGACCCACTAGACCCGGGCTCCTACAGGCCGATATCGCTCCTCCAGACCGATATTAAAATTCTAGCCAAGGTATTAGCTGTGAGACTTAATAAGGTCATAGCGTCCATTATCCATCCGGATCAATCTGGTTTTATACCGGAAAGGTCCACAGCCATCAATCTCCGGAGGCTTTTCCTCAACATGCAGTCACCGGCGGACAATCTTGGGGATAGGGCACTGCTGTCGCTTGATGCACACAAAGCATTTGACAGCGTCGAGTGGCAGTACCTATGGGCGACGCTGTCAAAATTTGGATTTGGGCCGATATTTCAATCCTGGGTTCAACTTTTGTATAACTCCCCATCGGCGGTCATTAGAGAGGCGGGCAGAGTATCTTCCCCATTCCCGTTGCACAGAGGAACCCGACAGGGGTGCCCCCTGTCTCCTCTGTTGTTTGCCATCGCCATAGAACCTATGGCTGAGATGGTGCGCTCCAACCCCTTAATATCCGGCTTCCAATATGGACAAATACACGAAAAAATTATGCTTTATGCGGATGACACTATGCTGCTGCTCGGGGACACGACGGGCTCCCTAGGGGAGGCCATGTCAGTGATTCAAAGGTTCGGGTCATATTCTGGACTGAAAATTAATTGGACCAAGTCAGCAATTATGAGGCTAGACTCCACAACGCCAGAGGGACCCGAGCTGCAGAATATCCCTGTATCAGTGAAATTTAAGTACTTGGGCGTTTGGGTCACACCACAACCGCGTGATTATATTAATTTGAACCTTTCCCCCCTACTGAACCGGATTAGAGACAAGGCGAAAATATGGTCAAAACTGAAAATGTCCCTAGTAGGTAGGGTAAATCTTATAAAAATGATTTTTATGCCACAGCTCCTGTATATCCTTCATAATACCCCGATGGTAATCCCCCTGAAGTACTTTAGAATAATAAATTCCCTATTCAGGGCCTTTCTCTGGCTTAACAAGTCCCCTAGAATCAAACTAGAACAGTTACAGAAGCCCAAGGAACTGGGAGGGCTCGCCCTCCCTAATCCGTGGCTTTACTATCTGGCAGCCCAATTACAGCACATTGCCCGGTGGGTGTCGGGAGGTCGCGGAAGGGATCCTGTAAATGATTTATTGAGGCACACCACAGGCGCGGATACAGTAATTATGGGCCTAGAAGCATTACAATTTGCCAAATCTAATAAACGCTTTCCCACATATGCTTTGATCCAAAAAATTTGGAACAAGGCACGACAGCTACAGGATGTTGAGGGTTTTACAAGGCACAGCCCCATATGGAAAAATCAGTATTATAAGGAATTGGCTCAGCTGACCTGTGAGGAAAGGTGGAGAAGGACAGGGGTGACACATTTGGTCCACATTTTTTCGGGCGGTAGGCTACGCTCCTTTGCGGAATTGCAGGAGAGATTTGGACTCCCTCAGTCCATGCACTTCTGTTATTTACAGCTCAGGCATGCCGTTAGGGCCCAAGCGGGAGATAACCCCTGGACCCTCTCCTCCGCCCCAATCTTCCAATACATGTCGGGAGTGAAATGTTTTAGGGGCTTTATCTCAGATTCATACTCCATGTTGCTATCCTCGTTTCTGCCGGGGTTTCCCGCAAAGGTGCTGTCTTCTTGGGAGAGGGACGTTGGTATCTTCGAGGAGGATCAATGGGAGGGAGCATTACAGGCAGTTCAGGGGTGCTCACTTAATGCTGCACAGCGTCTATCACAATTGTATATCTTGATGAGGGTACATTACACGCCTGCAAGATTGTTTAGAATGGGTCTGGGGGAAGATGATATCTGTTCCAGATGTGCACGAGACCGTGGGGACCTCATTCATTTAATGTGGAGGTGTCCCAAGTTACACCTATACTGGAGTGGGGTTCTTAGTACTCTTTCCGCGGTGTTTTCGGCCACGGTCCCCCGGGACCCGAAGGTCTGTATCCTGGGGATCCTGGACGATATACCGGTGGAGGACAATCCTAAGCAGGCTATTGGCAGGGCCCTTTTCCAGGCCCGTAAACTCATTCTTCATCATTGGAAGGCGGTTGAGCCTCCCAAGATTAATGAATGGATAGCACAGATGGGCGTCACGTTACGCCTGGAAAAGTATATTTACCAGCACAGGGGCCGACGGGGGAAGTTTGACCTCCTGTGGGCTCCATGGCTAGATACCCCTGGGCTGGCACCTCTTGAATTGGTCCTGGAGAGACTATTGGTTTAGATGCTGAGGCGGGTGGCGAAAGCATGGTGCCGGAGTGGAGGATGGGGCTCAGTTAGGGTCTGGTGGGTGACGTCTGTAATAATGCCAATTGTATGGAGTGCGGAGGGAATCTATATGTGTTGTTTTATAATGCTGGTCTCCCCTTCTCTTTTTTTTTGTCTGGGGGGGGGATTGTTCTATGCAATGCCAAACATTTTCTGGAATAACTGACTTAGTTTAGTACAAATACCCTGTACCTGTGATTGTTGTCATATGTGTCAATAAACATTCTTTTTGAGAAAAAAAAATAAAAAAATGTTAATTTTACTTGACCCGACGTGAATGACTTTTTTTTTAACGGCGCATGCGCCGTCCGTGGGGGTATCCCAGTGCGCATGCTCGAAATTAACCCGCAACAAGCCAATGCTTATGACGTGAACGTCATTCTACGCAAAGCCCTATTCGCGAACGACTTACACAAACAACGTAAAATTTTCAAAATTCGACGCGGGAACGACGTCCATACTTAATATAGGATATGCCTCATATAGCAGGGGTAACTATACGCCGAAAAAAGCCTTACGGAAACGACGTAAAAAAATGCGCCGGCCGGACGTACGTTCGTGGATCACCGTATCTAGCTAATTTGCATACTCAACGCGGAAATTGATGGAAACGCCACCTAGCAGCCAGCGTAAATATGCACCTTAGATCCGGCGGCATACTAAGACGTACGCCAGTCAGATCTAGCCCAGCTTCAGGCGTATCTTGTTTTGTGGATACAAAACAAAGATACGCCGGAGCAAACTAGAAGTTACGCAGCGTATCAATAGATACGCCAGCGTAACTCCTTTGTGGATCTGGCCCATAGTGTCCACCTAACAGAAAAGGGTACCTCTGGGCACTACTACCTACTGTAATCACTGCCCAATCTGTCTGTGGACAGCCCCAGTAGTGCAAAGCAACATGTTTGCTTTAATGCCAACCCCCACAGCTGCACATACTCACATTCCAATTGACTGCCCCTACTCTGTTTGCCAAACAAGAAAAGTCACATACCTACCACTTTTAGGTATGAAGAACACGTGGCACATTCTTCTCCCCGCAGTGCCAGTGGTTGGCCCCTCAGGCTCTCACATGGAAAAAAAAAGTAGCTGTGGAGGTTGGCAGTAAAGTACACAATTTGATTTAACCTACATGGCCAAAGCACAGGTTCACTTTAAGAAGTAATGTCATCTGCAGCTGTTAAGAAGTGGCAGCAGCCAAACTGTGACCCCCCCATATCTGACTGGTTGCTCATCAACACCTTAGTTAGACTTTGGACCAGGCATGTCCAAAGTCCGGCCCACGGCCAAATGCGGCCTTGTTCCAGTTTAATGTGGCCCCCCTGGTAATTTGGATATATATATATCTTTTGCCCCCCCCCGGCCACTAAAGATATATACTGTATTTATCGGCCCTACCTCAGAGGGGACAGGGAGGGGGTAGAACGAGCGCCATCAGATTACATACAGAAGAATCTCCTGTTTACTCAGCGCCATCTGTACTAGGAAGTCCTGTCTCCTAGGCTGCCATTGGATGACGTTCTGTCTATCATAGGAGGCGAGTAAACAGGAGATTCTCCTGTATGTAATCTGTTGGCGCTCGTCCCACCCTCTCCCTGTCCCCTCCGAGGCTGCAGATGAGCATGGATCAGGGTGCACTGATGGCAATGGTGAGGCTAGATTTATGGCAATGGTAAGGGATGCATTCATGGCAATTGGGAGGCTGCATTCCTGGCAATGGGGAGGCTGCATTCCTGGCAATGTGGAGGCTGCATTCATGGCAATGTGGAGGCTGCATTCATGGCAATGGGGATTTTTAATGGTTCAAAGAATGTCAGGCAAAATGGTCGGCCCTCATGCATGTTCACTTCATCAAATCTGGCCCTCTTTGAAAAAAGTTTGGACACCCCTGCCTTAGATGATTGACCTACACTTTAGTAAAGTCTACTATTGTCTAATTATGGGGAAAAAAATTAGGAACATGTCCATCAACAAAAGTTGTGAAGGAGATGAAGTCCACTCTCCTTCATTCCCCAACCCTCACCGACTTCCTCCCACCTCGGGTGTGATTATTATCATATTCATGCTTCTTGAAGATGAAACACTTTCTCTGTCCACTTCATCTTCTTCAGTCTCTACACTGTCCCCACAACTGCCAGACGACGGGGACACAATTCCGTGGAACTCTTTGGCTTTCTGCTTTTCTTGGAGGTTATCCTCAGGGCTGAGACTTTTCTGGGCACGGTCACAGACAGTCTTTGGGTATCTCATCTTGGTGGAAGCTGCTTTGGAGGTTTGGTTGTGCTGGTCGCTCAGCAAAGTAACCAGGAAGGTGATGTATCGCATGGCCAGGCGGAGGATCTCATTCTTGCTCAGCTTTTTATCAGGAGGGTGTGTGGGAATAAGCTTCCGTAGCTCAGCAAAGGCCCCATTGACGTTCTGCTGCCTCCAACGCTCGCGGCTGTTTGTGAAGACACGGCGGGCGACTTTCTGCGGCTGCCTGACTGCGGAATGGGAAAAAATTGTTAAATGGGCAATGGGAACACAGCACTTTTTATATGAAAGCATACGTTTTCTTTTAAACAGGACCATATCTATGTGCAATGAGTTCCTACAGCAAGGTTATTAGGGAGCGAGGAGGCTTCTCAAAAGTCATCTCCTCTAGTGATACAAAATAATTGCTTTCATAGCAGTTACTGTATATAGAGGTCCTCATATACAATAGCAAAAATATAGCCAAAAAGGCCTAGGTGGCTGCTATGGGGCCCGAGGGAAAAGGGTCTCATAGCAGCCACTTCCCCTATTTGTTAGTATATGTATGGCCTTTGGAGTTTCTGTTCATAGCCTTGCTTGTTATCAATCTTGTATGCTTAAAGAAGAACTAAAGTCAAAACCTATTTTTTCATTTTGGATAGAGCAAGGGAGGGTAATAACCTCTGTCAGATTTTTTTTCTTCGCTATCTGCGGAGATTTCCCTTCACTTTCTGTCCTATAGCCAAACAGGAAGTGAGAGGAAATCCCTGCAAACCAAGGGAATTCCTTGGGGACCCCCAGGTCACCAGATTTAGTGTCCCCATTGGAAGATTTCCCCTCTATTACCTTGAAGTGAGGGAGCACTGTTACCTTTGGACTGGGCATATGTTACTGGCAGGACCACCAGGTGAAAATAAAATGAGAAAAGCCTGAAGTAAACATAATGCAGCCACAACATCCAAGGACTGGTAAGCTGAAAAAAAAACACAGTTTACCAGCTGACCATCATATGTGTATACAGAACTGCATGGAAGGGAGGCAGGGCAGGTCGGGACTCAGGAAGCAGCTTTTCCTGTGCACAGCTCTGCCCATTACTGCCCGCTCCAGCTCTGCAGTTCAGTGTTTAAAGACAGCTGTCAAGGCTGTACTAGAAAACCTACAAAAATAGTGGCTGCCTTCCCCTGCCTGGCTGCAGTCCCGCCAGGGTTATTATCCTTCCTTGCTCTGCTGTCCTTTTCCGTCTCTCTCCTGACAGGAGTACTGAGTGGGGCTGCTGTCACTTCTCCTGCCAGCCTATAGTGGCAGAGACTAATGCAAGATTATCATAGGGCCAGGGCCGATACAAGGAGTGGGCAAGAGGGATGGATGCCATGGGCGCAATGGTTTAATGCAGGGATGTGGGCATGCTGACCCTAACCCTAAGGCAGTGTTTCTCAACTCCAGTCCTCGAGGCGCCTCAACAGGTCATGTTTTCAGGATTTCTCTCAGATGAAACAGCTGTGTTAATTACTAAGGCAGTGAAACTGATCAAATCACCTGTGCAAAATAATGGAAATCCTGAAAACATGACCTGTTGGGGCGCCTTGAGGACTGGAGTTGAGAAACACTGCCCTAAGGGAAGAGGGAGTGCAGTTTGGACTTTTTGCCCTGGCCCCGGTTGGCCTTGTCCTGGCACTGCATGGGGCCTCCATGCCCCTGGGTGCCCATACCTTAAGACAGCCCTGGCGGGACTGGCAGGATCATCAGGTACAGTATTTCACACAAAGGAAGCAATACAAAAAAAAAAAGGATACTTTTTTTCCCAACACAAGTACATTATACAACAGACACCTACCAGCAATATTAAATGTCGGGGTAACATATTCTTTAACCCTTGAAGTGGGGCACACTGCAAGGAGGAATTTTCCTATTTTGCAGAGTTAGGCTTTAATTCTACCCCTCCCTCTCCCATTTTAAAGTAGAAGTTCAGTCAAACCCTAACTATACTTAAACCTGATGTCACCCCTATGCTCCCACAGTCTTTGCAAAAGTCAAGCCGACTAAACATGTCTGTAAGTGACCTCAGATGCACGTCAGAACTGGAAGCACAGGGTCAGCCATCTTGGAATTGGGCTTTGCATTGTTGTTCTGCAGATGTAAGCATATTGATGTGGAAATAAATATTTTAATGTTTGAATTGCTACACTATGGTCTTTGAATTTCTTTGCATGGTTACCACTTAATATACTTAAAGGGTCACTAAAGGAATTTTTTTTTTTAGCTAAATAGCTTCCTTTACCTTACTGCAGTACTGGTTTCATGTCCTCATTGTTCTTTTTAGCTTTGAAGCAGCTGTAATTCTGCTGTGATCTCCACACTTCCTGGTTGTCTGGCTCCTTATAACCACAGTACTGGGAGATTTTCACGGTGGTCTAAGCTGTCATTACTGTGTGTCTAAAACTTAACAGAACTAATCAGATTCATTTTAAAAACAAAACACTGCCCTGGATTTGTTTGTTTTTGTTCTGTGTGTCTCTTTACTTCACATAAACATGAAACCAGTTTAAAACCGAAAGTGAAACTAGAGGCACATTATATGATTGAATTTAATCTATTTTTAATCATTTTTAAAAGGAATCGGTTAACTTTTATGTCTCTATACCCTGTAAACAGTCATTTCAGCAAAAAAAAAATTTCCTTTAGTGACCCTTTAAGCCGCGAACACACGATCAGTGCATCCGATGAGAACGGTCTGATGGACCGTTTTCATCGGTTAACCGATGAAGCTGACTGATGGTCCGTCGCGCCTACACACCATCGGTTAAAAAAACGATCGTTTCAGAACACGGTGACGTAAAAACACGACGTGCTGAAAAAAACGAAGTTCAATGCTTCCAAGCATGCGTCGACTTGATTTTGAGCATGCGTGGATTTTTAACCGATGGTTGTGCCTACTAACGATCGGTTTTGACCTATCGGTTAGGAATCCATCGGTTAAATTTAAAGCAAGTTGGCTTTTTTTTAACCGATGGTTAAATAACCTATGGGGCCCACACACGATCGGTTTCCATCAGACCGTTGTCCTCTGTTTAACCTATTGTGTGTACGAGGCCTTATGTAGGATCTGATGAGAGTGAGCAGTGAAAATTGGATTGGATAAAGTGTGCATATACAGCTCCCATAGCGCCGTATAGAGCCGACTCGCAGGTCGGCTAGTTACGGAAAACTGGTGACGCGCCTTATGCGCCAGGGGAAGTTTTTCACCAGACGTCAATCATCTAACCTCTGAATAGGAACGCCCACTCCCGCGGGAGCCAGAACCCGGAAGCCGGGGGGAGAATAACAATAAAACGGTATGTACGGCAAAAAAAAAAAAAAACATCTACCATGTCTAAAACCATATCTGTTCCTTCTCAGTTACTGTCCCATTTTGTGCTTCTCATCAGGTTTGCTGGCCACCACATTTGGAAATTACATGAAATCTTCCTTCGTCGGTCTTCCCCACATCTCTCTGGTCTTTCTACTTTTATGTGTTACACATCACACATCACTCAGCGGAAGACAAGATTGATAGATAACAGAATCTGTAAACCCACAAGACCACATCTTCCTCCAGGCAACCGCCAATAAACACATAGCTCTCCGATTCTATGCCAGGTGCAGTCCTCCACCAAGACTGAGCAGTGTACTCAATTCCAGAATCCAGAAAACAACCAGATCTGGGTATGTCCACACACATACATAAGCTGCTACTATATTAGAGCTCTCTCTTCTATCAAAGCAATGACGGTCAACTTTCTTGATATGATGGGCCTCAAGTGTGGTCCTCTACATTACCATAAGGCTGCACATAAAATTCTGTGAATATTAAATGTCAGAGACATCAGAAACACAACAGGATAAAGTCAAAAACTAAAGGCATGATACAGGAGATGGTCAGAGACTGCAGACATGATAAAGGAGATGGTCTGAGACTGAAGATATGATACAGGAGATGGTCACAGACTGTAGACATGATACAGGAGATGGTCAGAGACTGCAGACATGATACAGGAGATGGTCAGAGACTGAAGATACAATACAGGAGATGGTCAGTTGCTGCAGACATGATACAAGAGATGGTCAGAGATTGCAGACATGTTGCAGGAAACTGTCAGAGACTGCAGACATGGTATCGGAGATGGTCAGAGACTGCTAACATCATACAAGAGATGGTCAGAGACCGCAGACATATTATATGAGACTTCTAGAAATCACTTCTTTACCAGGGAAATAGGAAAACGCAGATTTGTGCCTGCAGCCCCGCGGGCTGCAGAAAAAGTGGCAGAGGGCTGCATACGGCTCCCAGGTCGCGGGCTGGGCACTAGGGTATTAAAGGATAATTATAATAATTTTGGGTCAAATCTATTTATTTATAAGGTTTTAAAACTAATCCTTTTGTTAGCTGTTTATAGAAATTCTGGTTTATCAACAAAAATCCATTTATCCCAACCACAGCGTCTCTTTAACCACTTGCTTACTGGGCACATAAACCCCCTTCGTTCCCAGGCGAAATTTCAGCTTCCGGCACTGCGTCGCTTTAACTGACATTTGCGCGGTCGTGCGACGTGGCTCCCAAACAAAATTGACGTCCTTTTTTCCCCACAAATAGAGCTTTATTTTGGGGGTATTTGATCACCTCTGCGGTTTTTATTTTTTGCGCTATAAACAAAAAAAGAGCGACAATTTAAAAAATATATTTTTTTTTTTACTTGTTGCTATAATAAATATCCCAATTTAAAAAAAAAAAAAACAATTTTTTTTCTCAGTTAAGGCCGATACGTATTTTTCGACGTATTTTTGTAAAAAAAAAAAAAAAAAACGCAATAAGCGACTGGTTTGCTCAAAAGTTATAGCGCCTACAAAATGGGGAACAGAATTATGATTTTTTTTCATTATTTTTTTTTTACTAGTAATGGCGGCGATCTGCGATTTTTATTGGGACTGCAATATTGCGACGGACGTATCGGACACTTTCGACACAAATTTGGGACCATTCACATTTATACAGCGATCAGTGCTATAAAAATGCACTAATTACTGTATAAATGTGACTGGCAGGGAAGGGGTTAACACTAGGGGGTGAGGAAGGGGTTAACTGTGTAGCCTGGGTGTGTTCTTACTGTGTGGGGGGAGGGGGGTGACTGGGGGAGGTGACCGATGCTGTGTCCCTATGTACAAGAGACACAGATCGGTCTCCTCTCCTCTAACAGCACGTGGAGCTCTGTGTTTACACACAGAGCTCCACGTCCCTGCTGTTACCGGCTGTGTTCCCGACGATCGCGTGTACCCGGCGGACATCGC
Source organism: Rana temporaria (assembly GCF_905171775.1). Lineage (NCBI taxonomy): Eukaryota > Metazoa > Chordata > Amphibia > Anura > Ranidae > Rana > Rana temporaria. The sequence goes on from NC_053491.1 coordinate 443,834,522, forward strand.
GGCCGCCAGGTACACGCATCGGGTCCCCAGCGATGCGGCGGCACAGTGGTTACCCGCCGCGCGCCCCCCCAGTGGCGCACGCGGGTAATGCATTCCAAATGACGTCCAAAGACGTCCACTTGGCACCTGAGAACCGCGCTGTTGACGTCTTTTGTCAATAGCGCGGGGCTCAAGTGGTTAAAATATACGTACTATACTTACCTATGCATGCATCTGCTGAATCCAGTCTTCACCTCTTTAGCAGAGCTAGAAGTGCAGCTTGGATATTTAGCATCTGACATGTCTAGGTGTGTCAGGGGCCCGCATCTTCCGGCTTTGTTATGCTTATTCCTCCTTTTCTGGTCACTATGTCACCAGTGTGTCCCATCAGACCTTGAGGTAGTGGCTTAGTGTTATGTATGGACACTGCAGAGCCACAAACAGCATAATCTGTGGCATTGCCACAACTAAGGTGGGGTTTGAAACACTAAACCAGTCAACCATGTACAGAGTTTTTTAGATCATGTTGCCATTATTTTATTGCCGCATCTTACCAACTGATGTATGTAACGCTGCAGTGTGCCACGCTCCAACATGTGTTGCAATGTAGTGTGCTGTCGAAAAAGCCGCAGGTCCAATTTCTGGACCCCTGAGGTGTGTGCCAGACCATTCATTTTTAATAAGCTGCCTAATGCAATGCAAGTTAATGTGTGAAAAAACACCTTAGCGGTTAGGTGTGAACCTAGTCTTAGGCCTGAGTCCTACAATGTGCCAGTACACACTTCACAGGTCCCAGCATAAAAGGTGACTCAACAAGGAATTACAAATAAAGGGTGGAATGTGCAATCTGCACATTCCTAGTATTTCTTGGACCACCAACCACATCCAGCATATACATTTTCCTATAATGGTAAAATAGTATCTTCCTTTCCTATTTTCCACTGTATGTACAGACTAACTATGTATGTCCAATTCTAACTATGTCTGCAGACTTGTAATCAAGACATGTACACCTGTACATTGACCAGAGTGGTATTCTTCATAAATCAAAAAAGGTATCCAGATAGTGTTTTTTGGGGAAACTGAGCAAATGCTGCGAAAAAGCCACCCAGTTTACCTGCTTGAATACCCAGGTACTTTCAGATGTGGGGAGCATGTAACTCTCCCCTCTCTCCCAGGTGCCTATGGGGCCAAGTGCCAGGGACAATCACATGATATCTACATATGCTCTGATAAGGCTGCCATGAAGCTTACAAAGGGCTCTTTTTACCTGGCTCCAAGAAGGTGAACAGAAGTTACAGTAAGTCACAAGCTGTAGGGTTTTTATCTCTATCCAGGACTCATTAGATAGCTTTCCTCTGACACCCTGTCCGCCCTTACTAGACAGGAAATAAGGGTAAATCTCCAGCAACACATAAAACAATTATAATGTTTTCTTGTCCAGTATGAGAAGGATAAAACCCCAGTCCTGTTTGTGCGTAGGGACCCTATCCTAGACCGTTTTGACCCCAACAAAATTTAGTGAGTTTGTTCCAAGGCTGTAATCAGCTTGAGCAACTGTTCATCTCTTTCTAGGCTCTACAAGTCTTCCCTAAGCAGGGTGAGCTGATTGTTTCTGTCTGTTACTGTGAAGCAGCTTCTATAAATTAGAGTGGGAAGGGCAATCACTGAGATATGAATCTGAACCAACCAATCCCCGAGGTCTCTGTTCAGGGGTGGGGTATGGTTTGGAAGATGATACATATTTGGATCACCTTCTCAGAGTGTTCTCTACCTCCTAAGCTTCTGCCTGTAGAAGATGTGTGTTTAGTGTGTCTCTCCTTTATGGCCTTGGGCCATGATCTGTAGGCCCAAGGACTTAAACTACCTGCTGGAGTGAATGTAGTGCAAAGTGGATTTGCCTTTCGTAAATAACCCCCACTGTGTTATTTTTAAAATTGTCACAGTTTTTTTGTTTATAGCGCAAAAAAAAAAAAAACGCACAGATGATCAAATACCACCAAAATAAATCTCTGTTAGTGGGGAAAAAATGACGCAAATTTTGTTTGGGTACAATGTCGCACGTTGTGCAATTGTCAGTTAAAGCGACGCAGTGCCAAATTGTAAAAAGTGCTCTGGTCAGGAAGGGGGTAAAATCTTCCGGCGCTGAAGCAGTTAAGCCTGTTACACAAAGCCACAGGTATTTAGTGTGCACCTTTACAACCTTCCAGCTGCCGGCATCCCAACAACCAATGACATTATTGATTGATAAGGAGGACATTGGGCGCCTGCACAGCATCCTTGTTTGCCCCTCCTATGTCCCTTTCCATTAGCACTGGGGTCACATTACCTGAGTGAGGGAGAGAAACTGAGTGAGAAGAGAAGCACTGGAATACTAATAAGTATCCATTTTTTCAAAGGTGTATTTACTTTGGAAGAATTAATTACCTCTGAGGTTGGCTGTCCTATGTGTGTTGATGTTGTTGCGCTATGTAAAACTGTTATGCCACATACACACGATCGGAGTATCCAATGGTCTAAAATCCGATGGATTTTTTCATCGGAATTCCGTTTAAGCTGTCTTGCATACACACTGTCAGACTAAATTCCGACCGTCCAAAACGCGGTGACGTAAAACACTACGACGAGCCGAGGAAAATTAAGTTCAATGCTTCCGAGCATGCGTCGACGTGATTCTGAGCATGCGTGGATTTTTCTTTGACAGAATTCCACACAGACGATCAGAATTTCCTATCGGAAGAATTTAAAACATGTTCTATGTTTGGAAAAAAGTCCGATGGGGCCCACACACGATCGGAATTTCCAATGAAACAAGTCCATCGGACTTGTTTTATCAGAAAATCCGATCGTGTGTACGCGGCATAAGTTTTGTATTTTACATTTGGGTGTGAATGGGGTGCATAATTTTAAAGGGTGCCTTGACTGAAAAAAGGTTGCGAAACGCTGACCTATCACAATGCTCAAGTCTTCTTGATCCATGATCCTGAGGACAGCAGTGAACACACAGTCAAAAGAAACTGTAGCATACCTAAGAATGGCGGCTCCACGACTTCAGTATGACTTCTCCTCTTAAATCTCCCAGAAAAGAGGGGAATCAGACTCGAGGCACAGATAAAAGGACTGAAAAAGAGAAACATAAAAAAAATAGTTTTTCCGTTAATTGAATATATCAAATAATATACTTGCAACATTGAAAATAATACTATTTCTTTTTAGGCCTCATGCAGCAAACTGGTTTCTTGTAAACGCTCTATCTCCTCACAGGAGAAAATCAGCATTATAAACTCACCTAAGCTGCATTATTTCAAACCAATTTAGGCGAGTTTAGCAGAGTTTAGAGTTTATTCATTTATTTATTTCATTGGCCAGAATTGTTATTTCCTTCTCCTGAACGCCAGTTTAGGGCATCCAGAAAACATCCTCTAAACTCGCCTGCTACTAAACTGATAAAAATTTCTACGTGTGCATGAACACATAACATTGGAGGAGTTCAAGGACAGAAAAAAAATGTCTCAATTCACAAAAATGTGAGTTTAACCACTTCCATACAGGGCATTTTCACCCCCTTCCTGTCCAGACCAATTTTTAGTTTTCAGCGCTGTTGCAATTTGAATGACAATTGCGCGGTCATGCAACACTGTACCCAAATGAAATCTTTATTTTTTTCCCTCCACAAATAGAGCTTTTGTTTAGTGGTATTTGATCATCTCTGCGGTTTTTATTTTTTGCTCTATAAACAAAAGAAGAGCAACAATTTTGAAAAAACACCATATTTTTTACTTTTTGATTTAATAAATATCAACTTTTTTCTTCAGTTTAGACCGATACGAATTGTTCTACATATTTTTGGAAAAAAAAAATCGTAATTAGGGTTGTCCCGATACCGATACTAGTATCGGTATCGGGACCGATTCCGAGTATTTGCGGGAGTACTCGTACTCCCAAAAATACCCCCGATACCAAAATAGAATACTCCCCCCCCGCCACCGCCGCCGCCGCCACATCCCGCCGCTACGACGCATCCCGCCGCATCCCCGCTTAGTTAATACGGGCGGGGAACATTACAGCATTCATTTGAATAGCTGTAGTCTTTCCCGCCCCGCCGCGTATAGACACTCCCCCTTGCTCGGGTGAACTGTCCAATCCGGAGCAAGGGGAAGTGTCTATACGCAGCGCGGAGCGAATCATTACAGCTATTCAAAGCTGTAATGTTCCCCGCGCGTATTAACCAGTCGGGCTGGCAGCGGGATGCAGGTAAGGAGACATGGCTGGATATGGGGGGAGACAATGGCTGGATATGGGGGGAGACAATGGCTGGATATGGGGGGAGACAATGGCTGGATATGGGGGGAGACAATGGCTGCATATGGTGGGAGACATGGCTGGATATGGGGGGAGACAATGGCTGCATATGGGGGGAGACAATGTCTGGATATGGGGGGAGACAATGGCTGCATATGGGGGGAGACAATGGCTGCATATGGGGGGAGACAATGGCTGCATATGGGGGGAGACATGGCTGGATATGGGGGGAGACAATGGCTGCATATGGGGGGAGACAATGGCTGCATATGGGGGGAGACAATGGCTGCATATGGGGGGAGACAATGGCTGCATATGGGGGGAGACATGGCTGGATATGGGGGGAGACAATGGCTGGATATGGGGGGAGACAATGGCTGGATATGGAGGGAGACAATGGCTGCATATGGGGGACATGGCTGGATATGGGGGGGGGGACAATGGCTGCATATGGGGGACATGGCTGGATATGGGGGGGAGACGATGGCTGCATATGGGGGACATGGCTGGATATGGGGGGGACACATGGCTGCATTTGTGGGGGGACATGGCTGCATTTGTGGGGGGACATGGCTGCATTTGGGGACACATTTAAAAAAAAGTATCGGTATTCGGTATCGGCGAGCACTTGAAAAAAAGTATCGGTACTCGTACTCAGTCCTAAAAAAGTGGTATCGGGACAACCCTAATCGTAATAAGCGTTTATTGATTGGTTTGTGCAAAAGTTATAGCGCCTACAAAATAGGGGATAGATTTATGGCATTTTTTTCTTTTTTACTAGTAATGGCGGCGATCTGCGATTTTTATTGTGACCCTGACATTGCGGCGGACATATCGGACACTTTTGACACATTTTTGGGACCATTCACATTTATACAGCGATTAGTGCTATAAAACTGCACTGTTACTGTGTAAATGTAACTGGCAGGGAAAGGGTTAACACTAGGGGGCGCTGAAGGGGTTATTATGTTCCCTGGGAGTGATTTCTAACTGTAGGGCATAGGTGTGCACAGCCTATTGCATTAGGGTGTGCACCCCAAAGTTTAAACACATATGAATGCCACCTGCAGTCACAGGGAAGAGGCTCTGGTGGTGGGAGACAGTTGATTGAGACCATATTATATTACACCCTAAATACGGGTGTAATGTGTTCCTAAGGTTGAACCTAGCCTTTAATATAATGGGGGCATTTAGACTGGCCACTGGCACCTCCAACCATCCACCTGGTGCCGTCCCTGGATAATGCTAATGTACATGGGGAGATTAGGGTGTGCCCAGGCACACCCAGCACACCCTGTGCGCACGCCTATGCTGTAGGGGCAGGGGGACTCAAAAGGGGAGGAGACCGATCTTTGTTCCTCTGTTCTGAGAACACACATCGGTCTCCTCACCTCTGACAGGAGGTGGATCTGTGTGTTTACACCGGGTCGTGAGCTTTGCCGCACACACCGGCCCCCTAGCGGCCGCCGATGCACAGGACGTCATATGACGTCTACTCTGAAGGACAGACAGTTCCTGCCGACGTCATATTATTATGGCTCGGTAGGGAACTGGTTAACAGCAGCAGTGTACATGAGGCCTTAAAGTGTCTATCATGCCACCTTAAGAGATGCCCCTCTGGTCAAACCTACTTCTACCATATACAAAGCTTTATTACCTTGAGTCCACTTTGGTCTGGAGGACTTGTTCTCTAAGTGGCAGGGCGAGATCCTTAATCTGGATTCAGAAGACTGGGAAGATGCCTGGGAGTATCCTTTCTTACAACTCATCTCCATCAGAGATCAGGTGATACAATTTAAACTGATTTATAGGATCTATTTGTCACCCCAAAGATTATCCAAAATGTACCCAAATTCCTCCTCCAACTGTTGGAAGTGTGGTATGGTGAATGCCGACTTTAATCATATGTTATAGTCCTGTCCCAGAATCCAGCTCTTTTGGGGCGGAGGTCACGAACTTCATTGAAATCTTGATCATGATCCATGTTCCCCTGAATGTGTCGATCTCCTTGCTGGGCTCCTTGGCCCACTGTCGAGCAACCAGAACACTAATAGGCCTTCTATTATTCTATGCTAGAAAGGCTCTACTCATAAAGTGGAAACAAATGGAGGTACCTACTTTGAATACATGGAAATCGCTGATCAACTCAGCGGTGCCACTATACAAAGCGGCCTATCTCGCCAGGAGCTGCCCAGCTAAGTTTGACAAAATTTGGCACGTATGGTTAGAACCAGACATCACGAACGCAACACAACAGGTTTTGCAACCCTTTGAATGTTTAATTTAGCTAAAAGCCTTGTAGCGGTGAAGACCTAATTTTGCTACTACCTGATGGTTCTCCTTCAGGCGTTACCCTCAACCTCAGTACCTCTTTCTGATATGGTCACCTGAAGAACAGGATTCATTATCCTTCCCCTTACCTCTTTATTTATTTATTTTATTAAACAAGCAGTTTAAGTTGTAGTAAGTTCTATAGAATAGTTATACCCCCATGGCGGTATTCCCGAGTCTGACTCGGGGTTACATTTTTGTGCTGCGATCGGTATCCCCGAGTCAGACTCGGGCTCGCCTCGCTGAATCCACAGGCAGTGTTTACTTACCTTGTCCCTGGATCCAGCGATGCCACCGCGCTGTGTGAGCGAGCGGGTGCTCGTTCGATTCACACAGTGCCTGTGTGCCGCTGATCTCCGTTCCCTGCGACGTTACGACGCACAGGGGCGGAAAACGGCGCCAAATTCAAAAAAGTAAACAAACACATTACATACAGTATACTGTAATCTTATAGATTACAGTACTGTATGTAAAAAATACACACCCCCCTTGTCCCTAGTGGTCTGCCCAGTGCCCTACGTGTTCTTTTATATAATAAAAACTGTTCTTTCTGCAAACTGTAGATTGTCCATAGCAACCAAAAGTGTCCCTTTATGTCAAAAATGGTTTTAGACCAGCTAGAAAACAGCGAAAATAAATTATAATCACTTGCAGAATTGAGCGATAGCGATTTGTGGGGAAATTCGTCATAACAAAATAAAAGTAATGACAGCGACAATTCTGCAACTGAGCAAATTTCAGTGATTTTGAGTTGATTACATTATTGAATAATTTTTATTAAATTTATATTATTATTTGTTAGAATTATTTATAATTATTTATTATATTATAATTTATAATTTTGTTTTTAAAAAAAAATCATACCCGGGATGCCTACTAGACTCTTGTTTGGTCAGATTTAAAGCGGTTCTCCACCCTAAAGTGGAGTCCCGCTGATCGGAACCCTCCCCCCTTCCGGTGTCACATTTGACACCTTTCAGGGGGGAGGGGGGTGCAGATACCTGTCTAAAGACAGGTATTTGCACCCACTTCCAGCCACACGCTACGGGCAAAAGACGGGTTTTTCTGACTTCCCGTCTGTCGCCCGTTGTGTGCTGGGAACACTCGGCTCCCAGCACACAGCGTGTGAGCCAATCGGCGGACGCAGCGCGACTCGCGCATGTGCCGTAGGGAACCGGGCAGTGAAGCCGCAGCGCTTCACTTCCTGGTTCCCTCAGCGTGGATGGCGGGGGGAGCAGCAGAGAGACGAGCGATCGCTCGTCCTCTGCTGCGATCGGCGCTGGACTCCAGGACAGGTAAGTGTCCTAATATTAAAAGTCAGCAGCTGCAGTATTTGTAGCTGCTGGCTTTTAATATTTTTTTCCCATGGTACATCCGCTTTAAGTGAGTTATTCCTAAAAATTACAGGCCTACAGTATAAAACGCCAAATTTCCTTGCAAATAATGGTACCGCTTTTAGCACTAAAATCTGAAATAATCATACCGCCAGGGAGGTTAAAATCTGTAGGATTGTTATAATGTTGTTGTTATCTCAGCCAAAGTATGCACAGAGGCTGTGTTATGTAACCCTTTTTTCACACGAAAACTCAATAAAAAGTATTAAAAAAAAGGGGGCAGATCCACATAGATCTGCACCCGCGCAGCGTATCTGAGATACGCTACGCCGCCGTAACTTACCCGGCTTTGGTTTGAATCCTGAAAGAATTCACGCTGTAAGTTACGGCGGCGTAGTGTATCTCTCGCGGCATAAGGGCGTGGAATTCAAATGCGGCGAGTATGGGGCGTGTTTCATTTAAATGAAGCGCGTCCCTGTGCCGAACGAACTGCGCATGCCCCGTCCATCAAAACTCCCAGGGTGCATTGCTCCAAATGACGTCGCAAGGACGTCATTGGTTTTGACGTGAACGTAAATGGCGTCCAGCCCCATTCACGGACGACTTACGCTAACAAAATAAAAAATTTCAAATTCGATACGGGAACGACGGCCATACTTAACATTGCGTACTCCACCAGATAGCAGCTTTAACTATACGCCGAAAAAAGCCGAACGGAAACGACGTAAAAGAATGCGACGGCCGCTCGTACGTTCGTGGATCGTCGGAAATAGCTAATTTGCATACTCAACAAGATTACGACGGGAACGCCACCCAGCAGACGCCGAAGAATTGCATCTAAGATCCGAAGGCGTACGAAGACGTACGCCTGTCGGATCTAACCCAGATGCCGTCGTATCTTGTTTTGAGGATTCAAAACAAAGATACGACGCGGGAAATTTGAAAGTACGCCGGCGTATCACTAGATACGCCGGCATACTTTCTTTGTGGATCTGCCCCAAAGTGTTTATCAAGGAGCAATTATCTGCGATGATCAGCCCTGGACACAGACTGTTGCAGATAATCGATCCAGGAGCAATTACATGTGAGCGGCCACAATGAGCTGCAGGAGCTGTCAGCCTCCCATTGCTTTGACTCACAGCTAATCGCCAAGAACCCCCAGCTGGGTCTACCACATGTAATCACTACTGGCCCCCTTCACAAGTGTGAACGAGGCCTAATATTTTTTCAGGCACTGACACAGAACTAGAAAACAGATCTCATAAGGTATGAAAGCCAGAAACAGTAAAGAGACCTACGTTTTTTCAGATCAGCAGCGTACATATTTGTCGCAGTACAGATTTCCTTAACGGAAACGAAACCCTCCAGAGCAGGCCCGGACTGGGACAAAAAATAGGCCCGGGCATTCTAAGCCGAGCAGCCCATTTTGTTAAAAAGCAAAGTTGCGGTTTGTCACTTGCCACATCACCTGCCACAAGTTGCAGATTGTCCCTTTCACGTCACCTGCCACAAGTTGCAGATTGTCACTTGCCACGTCACCTGCCACAAGTTGCAGATTGTCACTTGCCACGTCACCTGCCACAAGTTGCAGATTGTCCCTTTCACGTCACCTGCCACAAGTTGCAGATTGTCCCTTTCACGTCACCTGCCACAAGTTGCAGATTGTTACTTGCCACATCACCTGCCACACGTTGCGGATTGTCACTTGCCACGTCACCTGCCACAAGTTGCGGATTGTCACTTGCGACATCACCTGCCACAAGTTGCAGATTGTCCCTTTCATGTCACCTGCCACAAGTTGCAGATTGTCCCTTTCATGTCACCTGCCACAAGTTGCAGATTGTCCCTTTCATGTCACCTGCCACAAGTTGTGGATTGTCCCTTTCATGTCACCTGCCACAAGTTGTGGATTGTCCCTTTCATGTCACCTGCCACAAGTTGCGGATTGTCACTTACTACATCACCTGCCACACATTGTGGATTGTCCCTTTCATGTCACCTGCCACAAGTTGCGGATTGTCACTTACTACATCACCTGCCACACATTGTGGATTGTCCCTTTCATGTCACCTGCCACAAGTTGCGGATTGTCACTTACCACATCACCTGCCACACATTGTGTATTGCCACTTGCCATGTCACCTGCCACAAGTTGCGGATTGTCACTTGCCAGAAGTTGCGGAATGTCACTTGCCACAAGTTGCGGAATGTCACTTGCCTGCCACCAGATGCAGATTGTCACTTGCCACCTCACCTGCCACACGTTGTGGATTGTCACTTGCTAAGGTGGTGTTTTGCTTGTCAGAGTCAGGTAGCAGAGAGATGATGTAATCTCCCTGCTGCCTGCACAGTGAGGGCGGAAATTACTGCCGGTATGCAAGGCGGGCACGGGGCGGTGAGAGATGTCATCTCTCTGCTCCCCCGGCCGCTGGCTTGTTGATTGGCCAGCCACCCACAGAGCCGACCAGCTGACCGGCCACTCTCTGACTCTTACTCGCTGCGGAACCACCCGCTCAGACTCTCTGGCACCAAATTCCGCAACTAAAACAGCGGTGGGAGGGGGTATATATATGTGTGTATATGTATGTATGTATGTATATACTGTATATTATATATATATATATATATATATATATATATACACCCAAAAGGTGTCCCAAAGTCGGACTGCATTGCATTGCCGGTTTGAAATCATGCAAGTTCAGATGAACTCACACAATTTCAAACCGGCAATGCAGTCTGACTTTGGGGGCGATTTGTCTATTCAAATTGCCCCCGAAGTCGGCAAAAGTAGTACAGGAACTTCTTTTGGGAATTGGTGCGGCGCTGCAAAGTCGATGACACACTGATTCGTACAGTACTATTTCTGGCTATAGCTGCTGATTTGGTATGCGATTTAACATGTCAAATCGCATGCCAAATCGGCCCAATGTGAATGCAGGACACCTTTTGGGTACAAGAACTTCTCTCACACAATGTCTGACACCATCACTTTGCCCCTTTCACACTCGAGGCACTTTTCAGCCCTTTTCATGCGTTTAGCACTAAAAATAGTGCCTGAAAAGTGCTAGTAGGGTGCTTTTAACCCCCGCTAGTGGCCGTGAAAGGGTTAAAACCGGCCGCAAAGCGCTGCTGCAAAGCTTTGCCGATGGTTCAAGGGCGCTGCCCCTTTGATTTCAATGGTCAAGGGAACTTTAGGAGCGGTGTCCTGCTAACAGCATCTTTGGGGCACTGTAAGGAGTGGCAGTGCACCGCTCCAGTGTGAAAGCCTCCTGGCTTTCACATTGGAGTGAAAGGAACGGCTCTTTCAGGGCGCTTTGCAGGTGCTAGTTTTAGCGTTATAGCGCCTGCAAAGTAACCCAGTGTGAAAGGGGTACAAGAGCATTGCTGGTTGGTTTAGAGAGTTTAGTAACCTGTAACAACCAGATTTCATGATTCTGCACTTAGGCTTCTTTCACACTGGGGTGCTTTGAGGGCGCTTAAGAGCTAAAAATAGCGCCTGCAAAGCGCCCTGAAAAAGCGTCTCCCAGGGCTTTCACATTGTAGCGGTGCGCTGGAAGCACGCTCAAAAAAGTCCTGCCAGCCGCATCTTTTGAGGCACTGTAGGAGCGGTGTATGCACCGCTCCTAAAGCGCTACTGCCCATTGAAATCAAGGTGCAGGGCTGCCGAACTGCTTTGCTGGCGGTTTTAACCCTTTTTCGGCTGATAGCGGTGGTTAAAAGTGCCCCGCTAGCGGCCGAATAGCGCCACAAAAAGGACAGTAAAGCGTCGCTAAAAACAGCGGCGTTTTACTGCCAACAGCACACGGATCCAGTGCGAAAGTAGCAATAGACCAATTAGGCAATGATTCATAGTTGTGTACTACGAATCACTGCATTTTCACTGTTAAAGAAGTCCATTTAGTTCTGATTGGCAGCTGTGGAGAAATACCTCCTCCTGCAAGTAAATATATATTTTATTTTCATTGATATCATGAGACTGGCAGACTTTATCAGCTTCTTCTTACTAGTGATCCAACTAGCAAGAAGAAGCTGATGAAGTCTGAAAATCTCATGATATCAATGAAAATAAAATATATATTTACTAGCAGGAGGTATTTCTCCACAGCTGCCAATCAGATTCTTATTTCAGGGTCGTTTAGGCATTTTTATTTAACTCCTCATTTAAAACATTGACAGGTAAGCTAAATAAAAAAAAACATTGACAGGTAAGCTATATAAAAAAAAAACATTGACAGGCAAGTTATAATAAAAAAAAAAAAAAAAAACATTGGCAGGCTGCCATACTGTGTCACTTACCTTTCTAGACGTCCAGGTCCTTTTAAGACATCAGGCCTCCTCCAGCAGCTCCTCCCCCTTCACGGTCACATGACCGGCCTGACGTAATGAAGCCCTCCTTCCTTCTAAGGCTAGAGCAGAAGGCTGGCCGGCGGCCGTGAAGGCGGCTGTGGAGCCTGCCGTGGTGAGCGGCGCCGCCGTGCCAGCACAGGGAGAAGCCCAGCCGCTGCCTAAGAGTGTGGAGGGAACCTGGCCGGACACCTGCCTAATACAAATGCGGCCGTCTCCGCGGAAATCTGCCGCGAATTCGGCCGCGATCTTGGCGCAAAGAGGCCGGCTGAGCGTGAGGAAATGTTAACTGGCGGCCTGGTATCCGAGGCCCACCGGGCATATGCCCGGTGTGCCCTATGGCCAGTCCGGGCCTGCTCCAGAGCCAGGGACGGCTGACATTCTTCTGTATAGAGTGGGTTGCAAGGCATAGTGGGTGAAATGTAAGGGAGATTCATGGGTGCCAGACACTTCTTGAATGCAAAGAGATTTATATTGGGAGAGAGGGTTAGGGCCGGGACACCCTTAACCACTTCCCGCCCGGCCTATGGCCGATTTAGTGGTTTTGAAATCCTGACTGGACGTCCCTGGTCGTCCTGCAGGATTTAATGCCACGCCCACCCGTGGGGGAGCGCAGCGCGGCGATCGGTAATGCGGGGTGTCAGTCTGACACCCTGCATCTCCGATCTCGGTAAAGAGCCTCCGGCGGAGACTCTTTACCACGTGATCAGCCGTGTCCAACCACGGCTGATCACGATGTAAACAGGAAGAGCCGTTGATGGCTCTTCCTCACTCGCGTCTGACAGACACGAGTATAGGAGAGCCGATCGGCGGCTCTCCTGACAGGGGGGGTTCACGCTGATTGTTTATCAGCGCAGCCCCCCCTCGGATCGCCACACTGGACCACCAGGGAAGCCCACCCTGGACCACCAGGGAAGGGCAAATTAAAAAAAAAAGCATTAAAAAAAAAAAAAAAAAAAAGTCTTAAAAAAAAAAAAAAGCTTTTAAAAAAAAAAAAGATGCCAATCAGTGCCCACAAATGGGCACTGACTGGCAACATGGGTAGATCAGTGCTGCCCCACAATGTCCATCAGTGCCACCCCAAGTGTCCATCAGTGCCACCCCACAGTGTCCATCAGTGCCACCCCACAGTGCCCATCCATGCCCAGTGCCCACCTATCAGTGTCCATCTGTGCCACCCATAAGTATCCATCAGTGCCACCCATAAGTGCCGCCCATGAGTGCCCATCAGTGCCGCCCATGAGTGCCCATCAGTGCCGCCTATGTGTGCCCATCAGTGCCGCCTATGTGTGCCCGTCAGTGCCACCTATGTGTGCCCATCAGTGCTGCATACCAGCGCCGCCAATCAGTGCCACCTCATCTGTGCCCGTCAGTACTACCTCATCGATGTCCATCAGTGCCATCTCATCGGTGCCCATCAGTGCCGCCATATCAGTGCCCGTAATTGAAAGAGAAAACTTACTTATTTACAAAAAAATTAACAGAAAAAAATAAAAACTTATTTTTTTTTCAAAATTTTCAGTCTTTTTTTAGTTGTTGCGCAAAAAGAAATTGCAGAGGTGATCAAATACCACCAAAGGAAAGCTCTATTTGTGGGGAAAAAAGGACGCCAATTTTGTTTGGGAGCCACGTCGCACGACCGCGCAATTGCCATTCAAAGTGCGACAGTGCTGAAAGCTGAAAATTGGCTTGGGCGGGAAGGAAAGTGCCTGGTATGGAAGTGGTTAAAGCGGGGGTTCACCCTATAAACAAGAAAAAATAAATAAAAATTCTTCTAGCATAAAATCAGGCATTGTAGCGCGAGCTACAGTATGCCTGTCTCGAATTTTTTATCCCCGTACTCACTGTGTAATCGTACATAGACGATTCCGACTGCCCACGGGGAATGGGCGTTCCAATCCAGACGGAAGGTGATTGACGGCCGGCTCTGGCGCGTCACGCTTCTCCGGAAATAGCCGAAATATGCTTGGCTCTTCACGGCGCCTGCGCATAGCCTGTGCGCAGGCGCCGTGAAAAGCCGAAACCTACTCCGGCTGTCTTCGGGGAGCGTGACGTGCCAGAGCCGGCCGTCAATCATCCTCCCTCTCCATAGGCACGCCCATTCCCCGCGGGAGTCGGAATCTACAATGTACCAGTACACTGTGAGTACGGGGATAAAAAATTTGAGACAGGCATACTGTAGCTCGCGCTACAATGCCTGATTTTATGGTACAATGTTGACACTGAGGGTGAACTACCGCTTTAAGTTGCAATGTCAATTGGCAGACTCCGAGACTTCTATAGGTAGACAGCCATGCAACTTCTTATGCCAACAGTCTTAGAACACAATTTGTAACAAACTCCTTTACTTTTATACAGTCACTTCTTGTAGATTCTCAGCCCACTGAGCTCCCAGTCTCTCTTACTAGACTTGCTGATTTACTGCCACTGAATCCCGTGAGCTCTTCTAATCCTCTTACTTTAGTGTCTTCCTCAAGCGTCACCCCCGCTTCCCTGCTGAGTCCCTGGCTTGGCTCTCCAGATACTCCTCAAGTGTCACCCCGCTGGCTGGGTCCCTGACTTAGTGAATGAGTAAATAATTAGTGCAGCGCAAGTGAATAAAACTAAAAATACAAAATAGGACAGGATTATCCTCCACCAAGGCTAATGGGTGGCCTCTCACCTCAACACTTCGACCTGTGGCTAGGTCAAAGGGCAAAAAGAAAATTCTCCTCAGAATAGTAATCAGCTTAAATGGGCACAACTCCGAATCGACCACCAGATGGAACCAGCGAGTAATATGCAAGGCAACACTCTCCCATATAACAATTACAACTCGGCACACAGCATCCTCACACTCTTCTTCCGAAGAGAGTGTTGCCTTGCATATTACTCGCTGGTTCCATCTGGTGGTCGATTCGGAGTTGTGCCCATTTAAGCTGATTACTATTCTGAGGAGAATTTTCTTTTTGCCCTTTGACCTAGCCACAGGTCGAAGTGTTGAGGTGAGAGGCCACCCATTAGCCTTGGTGGAGGATAATCCTGTCCTATGGGTCACAGATCTGACGAAGATTTCTGCACTATTTATCACTATTGTGTTTTTTGGAGCACCTTTATCACTTTGCACTTTATGGACTTTATTTAAATAGTTTGAATTATTGTGATATAATTTTGTATTTTATATTTATTCACTTGCGCTGCACTAATTATTTACTCATTCACTTTGAGATATTTTTTGGATTATATCTGCAGTGCTGGCTTGCATATCTAGTTTTATTTGCATTTATATTTTTCCAGCGCTGAATCACTTTATATTTTTGGGTCCCTGACTTGGCACCTGCTGAAGTTTCCTGATTCTTCACTGTCCCCGGTTGGTGAGAATGCTGCTCCGGTACTTGCTTCAGCTACTCACTGTGGTCTCTGGCAACAAGGTGGCACATACAGCATTATAAACCTGATAGGCGTTCTAATCCCTCTCCACTTTATTCAAAATTAAAAAAAAGTTTTTCCTTTAGTTATACTTTAAGTAAATCAACCCCAATAATTTCCATATTTAGGTTTCTGTGCATTATTGTTGAGAGAACTGATCCAAAAAGCCAAAGACTACTCAAAATAGGCCATTATATTTTTACATTCCTTAAAGTGGTTGTAAACCCTTTACAACCACTTTAACCTACAGGTAAGCTTAGATTAAGGCTTACCTGTAGGTGCAACAAATATCTCCTAAACCTACACAGTTTAGGAGATATTTGCAGAAAAGACTGCACCGATGTCTTAGACAACGGCACAGGCGCACTGAGCGTGCCATTAGTGAAGGTCGATCGTGCCATCACTGACGGCTCCCGTGCATGCGCCGGAATGACCTCCTCGTGGCTGTGGCCAATCAGAGCTCCGGATCCGCGATACCCGGAAGTCACTCGGGTATCATGGCGGGGGCGGAGGAGAGGAACGAGAGTCGCTTTGGCGGCTTCGATCTCAGGTAAGTAATTCATAATGAGCTAGTATGCTATGCATACTAGCTCATTATGCCTTTCTCTTGCATGTTGTTTTTTTAAAGAAATGTATTAGAGGGTTTACTTCCTCTTTAAATACCACATGCCTTGACCACTACTTAATTAACGCACAGGCGAGAGCACGTAGCTATACGTCGGCTCTCGCACAGGCCACTAGGGGCGCGCTCGCCGCCGGAGGCGCGCGCCCCCCGCTCGCTCCCGACTCCCGTGCGCGTGCCCGGCGTGCACGATCGCAGCCGGGCACACGCGATCGCTCGTTACAAAGCGGGGACCGGGAGCTGTGTGTGTAAACACACAGCTCTCGGTCCTGTCAGGGAGGGAAATGCTGATCTTCTGTTCATACAATGTATGAACAGAAGATCGGTCATTTCCCCTAGTGAGGCCACCCCCCTACAGTTAGAACACACCCAGGGAACACACTTAACTCCTATCCCGCCCCCTAGTGTTAACCCCTTCCCTGCCAGTGGCATTTTTATAGTAATCCAATGCATTTTTATAGCACTGATCGCTATAAAAATGCCAATGGTCCCAAAAATGTGTCAAAAGTGTCCGAAGTGTCTGTCATAATGTCGCAGTACCGAAAAAAAATCGCTGATCGCTGCCATTACTAGTAAAAAAAAAATATTAATAAAAATGCCATAAAAATTCCCCCTATTTTGTAAATGCTATAACTTTTGCGCAAACCAATCAATAAACGCTTATTGCGATTTTTATTTACGAAAAATATGTAGAAAAATACGTATCGGCCTAAACTGAGGAAAAAAACTGTTTTTTTAATATATTTTTGGGGGATATTTATTATAGCAAAAAGTAAAAAATATTCATTTTTTTTTCAAAATTGTCGCTCTATTTTTGTTTATAGCGCAAAAACTAAAAACCGCAGAGGTGATCAAATACCACCAAAAGAAAGCTCTATTTGTGGGATAAAAAGGACGCCAATTTTGTTTGGGAGCCACGTCGCACGACCGCGCAATTGTCAGTTAAAGCGACGCAGTGCCGAATCGCACAAAGTGCTCTGGTCTTTGGGCAGCAATATGGTCCGGGGGTTAAGTGGTTAATGTCTTTTCATGCGCTATTTACCGAGCGTTTTTAGCGCTTTGCTGTAAATACCGCAAAACAGCATTGTGTCCAGACACCTAAATATCGCACGCGATCTGCTTTAGTGAATGGAGCCCATTGTGTCTGTCTATTGTTGTGACTTAGATGGGGTTTAGATCACATTTCATGGAAAATTACTGCAGAAAACAGTCAATCCCAAGGGGTTCACATACTTCTCCTTGCCATTGCAATTGTTACAACCACACTAAAGATGAATTCAACATTTCCAAACCGTCCTATAATTTGCATTTCCATTTGAACATAAAAAAAAAAAAAAAAAAAAAAGACCAGATTATTGAAAACATTTTTACATTCACGCAGCCATCTTTATGTCTACAGAATAGGTAGTCATATGTAAGTCATGTGTACTTTTATGGTTACCGTGTCAATAAAGTATATCTAAATCCAAGCACAAAAATTTTATATATTGCAGCTAACAAGTCCTTACATATGCTGGTTGCATTAGTCTTCTTTTTTCATAATTTTCCCAAATTTTTCACCTGGTAATCTAGCAAAGAAACACATTTCCTGACCCTTCATAGCTACATTTACTCCTCCACTGTATTATGCTTGTTACCCAGGTTGGACTTCAAACATTGTAGATAATATGGATCTCCTGGGCTCTAAATAATAGTAAATAATTGTAACCAATACTACTACTGAGAAACATAAATATTAAAAACAGTGAAATAAAATATATAAACAAAAGTGCTTATATGAGAGTTCACAGTAGCGCAAGAATAACATCTAATTAATTCAGTGCGCAATACAAAAATAAAAGTGATAAAAATATCAAAATATGAAAAACAAAAAGAAGAAAATGTCCAATAACAGTCCTCTTTGACCAACGATATTCATACAGAATAATAATTAACAGCAGAGCTTTTTTTTCTTAAAAAACAGGTGCAGGAACTCAACCACGACCCCATTCAGATTTCACAAACAGTAGAAGGGTCTTAAAGGGGCATTCAATACCAGGATTGCATTACATACATAGTGTAGAGTTCAGGGGGTTACACACAGAGGGCCAGATTCACAGTCATTTACCCTGGCGCAGCGTATCAGAGATACGCTACGCCGCCGTATCTTACCTGGCGGAATTTCGAATCCAGGAAGATTTTGCGCCGTAAGTTACGGCGGCGTAGTGTATTTCTCGGCGCGTATTTCAAATTGGGCGGGTAGGGGACGTGATTCATTTAAATGAAGCGCGTCCCTGCGCCTGATTAAAATGCGCATGCTCCGTTTCGAAATTTCCCGCCGTGCTTTGCGCAAAATGACGTCGCACCGACGTCATTTTTTGAACGTAGACGTGAGTTACGTCCTTTCCTATTCACGGACGACTTACGAAAAAAAAAAATACAAAATTTGACGCGGGAACGACGGCCATACTTTAACATGGCAAGTCTATCTATACGCCACGAAATATCAGCTGTAACTATACGCCGGGAAATACATACATAAACGGCGTATCTGTACTGTGACGGCCGGGCGTACGTTCGCGTATCTAGCTGATTTACATATTCTAGGTGTAAATCAGCATACATGCCCCTAGCGGCCAGCGTAAATATGCAGTTAAGATACAACGACGTAGGAGACTTACGCCGGCCGTATCTTAGCAACATTTAAGAGTATCTCAGTTTGAGCATATGCTTAAAGTTGCGACGGCACGGATTCGGACTTACAACGGCGTATCTACTGATACGCCCATCGTAAGTCTACCTGAATCTGGCCCATAGTGTAGAGTTCAGGGGGTTACACACAGAGTGCAGAGCTGTAACTTGTAAACACAAAAACCAGACTTCTGTGTTTACAAGTGATTGTGGTGAGCAGGCACCAAAGGGTCTGAGCCAGAGGTGGTGGAACTGAGTTCCCCCAAGTTCCCCCTGAAAAAAAGCCCTGATTAACAGTAATATCCTAATTAGGAAAAACACCAAAAGAAATCGACCACCGTTGTGTGTCATATCCGACCCACTCCCATCAGACAGCAACTCACCAAATCCAATTTCCTATCATTCTCATGGTTAGGCTAATACACCATAAGAATCAGTTGTTCAAACATTCCTTAGCAAGCACCCTCTGACGAAGTCGGAAGTGACGAAACGCGCCTGAACGTGACTGTACGGCAACCGGAATCATCGCATCAACGTTGTGAGAGCGATTGTAATTGGTATCAGCCAGCGTGGAGGTGGTGAGACTGAAGGGGATCCCTTTACAATGCCATGATCTGTACAATGTTTGATACACAATGTTTTACATGTGAGTGGATTGGATACTGGTTTTAGATAAAAAATTGTACTTTGACAATTTTACGCTAGTGGACCCTTTATTTTTTATGTTTACCTATAGATGTGCACCTTTATTGCAAGAGTGGTGGAGAAGTGGATTGGCTTACTAAGGAATCTTTTAACAACTAATTCTTATGGTGTATTAGCCTAACCATGAAAATGGTAGGAAATAGGATTTGGTGAGTTGCCATCGGATCAGAGTGGGTTGGATGTGATACACGGCAGTGGTGGATTTCTTTTGGTGTTTTTCCTAATTAGGATATCACTAAGAATTATTATTCTGTATGAATTTCGTTGGTCAAAGGTAAGAGGACTGTTATTGGACATTTTCTCCTTTTTGTTTTTTTTATATTTTGATTTTACATAAAATATGTATATATATATTTTTTTCACTTTTATTTTTGTATTGAGCGCTGAATTGATTAGGTGATTATTGTTGTGCTACTGTGAATTCTCATATATGCACTTTTGTATATATATTTTATTTCACTGTTTTGAATATTGGACTTCAAACATGTCTGCCTCTGTCCACCTCCATTATATAGGGAATCAGTGGTGGCTGGTGCTTCAAATTCCCCACCAGGTCCACACTCACCCCATCCACGGCTTCTCCTCCCGACTAATCTGGTCTTAAAGCAGAGTTCCAACTGCTTATTTTTATTTTTTTCAGGAAAATTTGTTTTTGTTGTAGCGCTTACCCCGAAGGAGCCGCTGGTTTGTTTTGGGATCTACTCTGTTTGACTTGGCTCACCCCTATTTAATTTACTCGAACCCTCCCTTGACACATCAGAAGTCTGGTATTGCAGGGTATTGTGACCTCTGTTTGGCTGGAGTCACAATAGCAGGCACACAATATGGCAATAGTATTACCTGTTTTCTTTGGATGGTCCCTCCAGACTAGAAAATACACTCCACACAGCTGATATATTTAAATCAGAAAAGACAAGTTTACTTTATGTGAATTTAGCAAACAGGCTTAGATTTACATCACAAGCAAGCAACTGGCAGGTAATGACTCACTGTGATTTAGTAAGGGCCCTTACTGGAATCAGCAATTAGTATCAGCAGTTAAAGGCCTAAACTAAAGAATGATACCATTCACTTAACTAAACTAGGCAGTCTATGCTTGCGAGCGCCCTCTAGCGGGCAGTCCTGTAAACAATTAGAGCTCACGTTGCGGCCGGTTGGTGCACGTTAAACTTATAATCCAAAGCTACACAACAGAGTATCTGGAAAAAGTAAATGTTGGTGAACTGATCGCTCGTCAGCGTCAGTCACTTCTATGAACACTTAAACGGTTAATAAGGCCTCCAAGTCTCAGCGGGAGGCCAACATGTGTCTCCGGCCTGCGAGGTGGCACTAAGGTGTCTGTCTGAAGGGGAAGTAGGAGTTGAGCTTGTGCTCTCTCACCCGACAGGCCGATACGCCTGAATTCTCCTCAGAAGGCGCGTTGGTAAAACACTGCTCCGCATGAAAAGGATCCTGGACGAGGGCACTCCACTGCTTCAGTTGTCAGCTGGGCTGCCTCTTCTATCTCCGGAAACACTGGCTGGATACTGGAGTCTTGCTTCCTTCTGGATGGCTGGTCCCTCGGTGGGTTTAGGACCAGGCTTCTGCCCTAGCAGCACAACTGTGTTGTGTCAGCAGCTCCGCAGAGGAGAAGAATGCAGGTCCCGAGAGAGCGAAAACAGCCCCTCCCTCTCCTTAAGTAACCTCCCCCATAAGTCTGTGCGGAGGTGTCACATGTTCAAGTGACGCAGGGCATTGTGGGGAGTGTAGTCTGTTTCTCCTAAGAGTCAGTGGAGTCCAAATCTCCTGCTACTTGCTGTCCCACAATGCATCACTTTCTTAAAGGTATCTTACATATTTACAAGCAATAATAAAGTTTCAGCGGGAATGGCCTGTCATTAGACTTCCTAGTGAAATTACTCACATTTTACTTATTGATTGATTGCCGATTTCACAAACAAAGATATCTTTTATTCTGCCTTGATGCCATTTTCCATATTGCATGTGGACATGTGAAACCCACAAGCACTATCTTCCCAGCACACGATCCAGCTGAGTGACCAGCAAGCACCGCCTGTTGTTGCGCATGCGCAGTATCAATGGCTCGCACATCGTACACTTCAGACGTTGCGATCACAACAGGCGGCGGCGTTGGAAGTGCCCGCCCAGTTGTGATGGCAATGAAGCCCTCGGCGATGCCCACTGACTCCTGGGAAATGATGACACACATCTCCCAGGAGCACCAGCGAGCACGGACGCCAAGGGAAATGATGTCGGGCGCCACAGAGAGGAAGTGGCAGAATACACAGGACAACATAGCAACAGTGCTGAAGGGGTGAGTAAAAAATAAATAAATTAAAAATGTTTTTGCTTATGCACAATGCTGTAGATTTATGCAAAGTTTTTTTTTTTTTTGGTGGAACTCCGCTTTAAGATATGCTTCCCGCCCTGATTGGCTGGGAGGAGAAGCCGGAAGACAATAGCGAAAATTGATTTGCTAATGTCATAAGTGGGTGGGTTTGGGGTTCAGCACTCTGCGCCCGAGCCCAACCCTTTTGAAGCCAATCATGTGCTTCCAAAAAAAACTCATAAAGACCTATGAGTCCGGCACCCAGCATAGAAATTAGGGGGGCAGTGCCCCTGCGCCCCTTAGGGACTGGCTGCCGCTGCTGTAGATTGTTTTGCTATCTGTTTATCTCACAGAAAGTGACACGGACACTACATTTCTGACAAGATCAACAGATATTTTCTAAACTTGCTGAAAATGTTTTTAGCCTGAAAAAAGAAAAACATTGCAGCACTAGGGGCCAGTTAACTGAAATATATAACAATTTTTGTTTTTGGCCATAGATGTACTTAAAGTGGATGTAAACCCCCAAAAAAAATGTTTAATGTCACAATGTAGAGAATAAGATTTCCTATCATCTGTGCCCAGTCTTGCCACACAGAGTTAATCCAGCGCTGAGCAATCCTCTTTTTATTGTTCAGTGAAATAAAACAGACTTCCAGATAAAGACCAAAGTCCTTGGGTGACAGGTTATTTACATATTTTGTGCACTAGCTTGCAGACAAGCACAACTTATTGTCTATGTATATTCTGATGGCTGTTTACACTGAACTGTGGATCACCCCATATTTTGTAAACATTTAATCAAAACACAGGAAAGACAGCCAATCCTGGGAGAGCTGGACGGAAGAGGAGAGGAGGAGAGGGGAGGGGGATGTGAATTGTGCACTTTACAGAAGCTGTGCATGTCTGCAAGCTAGTGCACAAGATATGTAAATAACCTGTCACTCAAGCAAGGAATTTGGTCTTTATCTGGAAGTCTGTTTTATTTCACTGAACAATAAAAAGAGGATTGCTCAGCGCTGGATTAACTCTGTGTGGCAATACTGGGCACAGATGATGGGAAATCTTATTCTCTACATTGTGACATAAAAAAAATTGGGGTTTACATCCACTTAAAAGTCATTGGGGTTTCCTTATTACAGTAAAACCAATTCACATCATATTGCAGCGCCCTGCAATAAACAAGAGGTGCGTTGGGGTGCAATTAACTTGCATTGCACATCTACAGTGCGTTGCAGTAATGAACCTCAATATGCGGGTCACAGAGCACATTATACCATGTGTTATAGTATGAATGAGCCCTTAGTAACATACCGAGATCTAATACTGTACATAAGGTAAACTTATTTATGGAATAAGTTGTGCCATGTCCTGCAAAAGAAGAACTGTGGAATCGTAACAGTGAAAGAAATCTGTAGACAGCTATAATTATCTAAGATTGCTCAAAAATGCAAATTTGCCTCCCTACAACCATGGCAGTGTTCTGTACTCTGCTGTGTACGGGATGTCCCCAGAAACCTCATTTCCTGCTTGAGTCATTGCTTTTCCCAGAAGTCCAGTGACAAGCATCCTCTGCAATTCATTCTTGGTGAGATACTTTCTAAGACAAATGCATGCCTAACTTAATGCTGAGGCTGCAACTTCTTGCAGACTCATAGGTGTGCGCAGCCTATTGCATTAGGGCAGGCATGTCCAAAGTCCGGCTCGCAGGCCGAATGCGGCCCTTGTTCCGGTTTAATGTGGCCCCCCTGGTAATTTGTATATATATATCTTTTGCGGCCCCTGGGCTACTAAAGATATATACTGGGCCAGATTCACATAGAGATACGACAGTGTATCTCCTGATACACCGTTGTATCTCTGAGTTTCGTCGGTCGTATCTATGCGACTGATTCATAGAATCAGTTACGCATAGATATGCCTAAGATCCGACAGGTTCTGATCTTAGGGTGCAATTCCAGGCCGGCTGCTAGGTGGCGTTTCGGTTTATTTATGTGACAAATATGCAAATGAGGAGATACGCCGATTCAGAAACGAACGACCGCCCGGCGCTTTTTTTTTTACGTCGTTTGCGTTCGGCTTTTTCCGGAGGATAGTTACCCCTGGGTCTATGAGGCGCAGCCAATGTTAAGTATGGCCGTCGTTCCCGCGTCGCGATTTAAACATTTTACGTCGTTTGCGTAACTCGTCCGTGAATGGGGCTGGACGCCATTTACGTTCACGTCTAAACCAATGACGTCCTTGCGACGTCATTTAGCGCAATGCACGCTGGGTAAATTTGCGGAAGGCGCATGCGCTATTCGATCGGCTCGGGAACGCGCCTGATTTGAATAGTACACTCCCCCTAGCCGCGGAATTTGAATTCCGCTGGGGGATTTACGATACGCCGCCACAAGTTTTGAGGTAAGTGCTTTGTGAATTACCCACTTGCCTCAAAAACTTGCAGCGCCGGATCTTAAATCACATAGGTTACGCGGATCTAAAGATCCGCTAACCTATGTGAATCTGGCCCATATACTGTATTTATCGGCGCTACCTCAGAGGGGACAGGGAGCGGACATAACAAGCGCTTACTCAGCGGCATCTGTACTAGGAAGTTCTGTCTCCTGAGCTGCCATTGGACGACTGTTCTGTCTATCATAGAAGGCAGGACTTGGTATTAAAGAGGGCGCCAAGAAAACAGAATATTCTCCTGCATGTGATCTGTTAGCGCTCGTCCGGTCCCCTCCCTGTCCACTCCGAGGCTGCAAATGGGCATGGATCAGGCTGCATTCATGGCAATGGGGAGGCTGCATTCATGGCAATAAGGAGGCTGCATTCATGGCAATGGGGAGGCTGCATTCATGGCAATGGGGAGGCTGCATTCATGGTCACTGACCCTTATTTTGCTTCACAGTTCTTTATTTAAAATAGTTTTTTTCCCCCTGAAATTTCCCTCTTAAAGTGAAGATGCGTGTTTTATGCCGATAAATAAGGTATACATAAAATAACACTCCGAGCTCATCCTTAGTGTTGAGCGGGGCTCAGGGATTCATTGGGGCCACAAAGGATATATATCTATATAGATATCTATATCTATAGATATATAGATAGATACAAATAACACGCCCAAGCTCAACTCTCCACCACACACGGCCACAAAGGCAGGAGAATTCTTGTTGGGCAGTGTATTAGTACTCGGACAAACACACTTAGACTGAATTTTAATGGTTCAAAGAATGTCAGGCAAAAATGGTCGGCCTCCACGCATGTTCACTTCATCAAATCTGGCCCTCTTTGAAAACAGTTTGGACACCCTGCATTAGGGTGTGCACCTCAAAGCTCCAACACACATGCATGTGTGACATATTTACCGGCCTTTTCCCCAGAAGTCCATTCTAAAACAATGAAGGACCCGGGCAGCAGAAAGAGAGACAGGAGGGGTGGCAAATATTGGTATCAATCCCCTGTATTTTCTTTCCTCTGGCAGCTGAATGTCAGCGAGAGGGAGGGGAGGAGAAGCCTACTTTCAGCTCCTGCAGGAGGAAAATACAGATCAGTTCCACTAAATCCCCGCCCCCCGCCCCTGCCGCCTCTCCTGTCCAGGTTCTGGGGTTGGCAGTGAAGATGGGCACCACTCTAATTAGGCCCCTTTTCCCACGGCCGTTCCTATCAGTTTTTCAGGTGGACTTAAAGTGGAGGTTCACCCGGAAATAACATTTTTTAACCTTAGATTCCTGCTCATTTTGTCTAGGGGAATCGGCTAGTTGTTTTAAAATTGAAGCAGTACTTACCGTTGTAAAGAGCGATCTTCTCCGCCGCTTCCGGGTATGGGCTGCGGGACTGGGCGTTCCTATTTTAATTGACAGTCTTCCAACAGGCTTCCGACGGTCGCATCCATCGCGTCACGATTTTCCGAAAGTAGCCGAACGTCGGTGCGCAGGCGCAGTATAGAGCCGCACCGACGTTCGGCTTCTTTCGGCTACTCGTGACGCGATGGATGCGACCGTCGGAAGCCTGTCAATCAAATAGGAATGCCCAGTCCCGAAGACCATACCCGGAAGCGGCGGAGAAGATCGCTCTCTACAACGGTAAGCACAGCTTTGATTTTAAAACAACTAGCCGATTCCCCTAGACAAAATGAGCATCAATCTAAGGGTAAAACATTTTTTATGGGTGAACTCCCGCTTTAATCGATGGGTGTAAACGGACCTGTCACACTTATCTGGACTCATTCTTACTATTTCACAATGTCCATTACAAAAAACTGCCTACTGACTGTGACTAACATGAAAAAAAAATGTCTATCTGCAAAACGCTGTGGTCAAAAAACATTGTTTGCCAATTTAACCACTTGCTGCCCTGCCACAGTACATTTACTGTGGTAGGGGACCCGTTCATGACATGTCGGAATGTCTGATCGTGTGTACGCGGCGTAACACTACACTAATGCCGCGCACACACGCTCAGAATTTCCGACAACAAACGTTTGATGGGAAATTCCGACCATGTGCAGGCTCCATCAGACATTTGCTGTCGTAATTTCCGACAACAAAAATTTGATCGCTGGATCTCAAATTTTCCGACAAGAAAATGTGTTCTCGTAAATTCCGAGCGTGTGTAGACAATTTCCGACACACATCTGAATCAAGTACAAGACGGAATCGCTCGGTCTGGTAAGATTAGCATTTGTAATGGAGATAGCACATTCGTCACGCTGCAAATTTCTTTAATCGTTTAATGCAGCGCATTCTCTTCTTCTTTATAATGCTAGAATAATGAAGTTGTTTTGCTGCTGATATTCACACAGAGATCAAACTGAAGAGCAGTAACGGACTGAAAAGCACAAGGGCTGAAAAGCGCAAATTGTCTCTCACCAAACTCCTACTAACACGACATTAGCAGAAGGAGCCCAAAGGGTGGCACACTTGGTATTGAACTTCCCTTTTATAGTGCCGTCGTACGTGTTGTATGTGACCCCGTTCTTGGCGATCGGAATTTCCAACAACATTTGTGCGACCGTGTGTATGCAAGACAAGTTTGAGCCAACATGTGTCGGAAAAAAAATACACGGTTTTGTTGTCGGAATGTCCGATCGTCTATAACACATGACATTCTACACTCAGAGTCACAATAAGTGAACAAACTAACTCGCTAGTAGCAAATTGAGCCCTGTGGGAAGGAACCTTTTATAGTGTGGGGTGGGACAATGAGCACTGAGCCATGATTGGACAAAGTTATCATCACTTTCTCCAATCAGGGCTCTGACGGTGCTCTGCGCCATAATTGGCAAAGCTTTGCACCTGACCAGCGGTCAGGTGCATGGCTTCATCCAATTAGGGCCCTAGAATGCACTGTGCAGCGCGCAGTGCATTTTAGGGGGCTCGGCAGGCAAACATCCCAAATTCGTGTGTTCACCGAACGGGCGAACAGATGATGTTCGGGCCGAACTTTTGCTCTGCCCGAACCGTTCGCCCAACTCTATTTTCTATATAAGGGTATATGCATGTTAACCACTTCAGATCCGCGCTATGGCCGAAAGACGGCCGCAGCACGGACCTGAACTCCTGGGTGGACGTCCTGCTGTTTTCTTCCGTGTTGCGCGCTGCTGAGGGCGCACATTGCGGAAAAGCTGTGCTGGCTGTGTCATGCGGGTGCCGATGTGCGTGCCTGGTGGCTGCGATGTCCGCCAGGTACTCGCGATTGGCAGTCACCGAGCCAGGGATGTGGATGTCTGTGTGTGTGTAAACACAGACATTCACGTCCTGTCAGGGAGAGGAGCCCAATGCTGTGTCCCTTGTATATAGGGACACAGATCGGTCACTTCCCCCAGTCAGTCCCCTTCCCCACAGTAAGAATCGCTCCCAGGGAACACATTTAACCCCTTGATCGCCCCCTAGTGTTAACCCCTTCCCTGCCAGTCACATTTATACAGTAATCAGTGCATTATTATAGCACTGTTCACTGTATAAATGTGAATGGTCCCAAAATAGTGTCAAAAGTGTACGATGTGTCCGCCAAAATATCGCAGTCCTGACAAAAATTGCAGATAACCGCCAATACTAGTAAAAAAAATTACTAGTAGGTAAATCAAACAAGAAGGAAAGCTGGAAACCTACATATTCCTGGCTACTAAACAAACAATGGCATCAGATTGGAAACAACCAATTGTGTATTTCCAAGATGTTAAACAGAGAATAACAGGCACTACAATGCTGGAGAAGTCCGCGACTATCCTGACCGATACCCAACAAACTTGGTCTTTTTGGATGGACTACCATCAATTACCTAGAGTGGATTTAGAACTATTAGGCCTCGTACACACGACCGTTTTCCTCGACAGAATCCATCAAGAAAATTGGTGGCAGAGCTTTTTTGCCGAGAAAAACGGTCATGTGTATGTTTTTCATCGAGAAAACTGTCGAGGAACTCAACGAGAAAAAAAGAGAACAAGTTCTCTTTTTCCTCGTCGGGAGTCTCAATTTCTTCGTCGTCTTCCTCGTCGGGCTGGTTTTCGACAAGAAACACGTTTGTGTGTATGCTTAGAAACCCGCACATGCTCAGAATAAAGTATGAGACGGGAGCGCACCTTCGGTAAAAGTAGCGTTGTAATGGAGATAGCACATTCATCACGCTGTAACAGACTGAAAAGCGCGAATCGTCTTTTACCAAACTTTTACTTAAAGCGGTGGTTCACCCTCAATAACAACATTCTAGCATTAAATTAAGCATAGTAGCGCGAGCTACAGTATGCCTTTATTTATTTTTTTTGCCCCGTACTCACTGTTTAACCTCCCTGGCGGTATGATTCTGTCTGGAATTACGTACCAAAAGCGGTACAATTATTTGCAAGGAAATTTGGTGATTTGTATTGTATGCCTGTAATTCTTAGGAATAACTCACTTAAATCTGACCAAACAAGAATCTAATAGGCATCCCGGGTATGACATTTTTTTAAAAACAAAATTATAAATTATAATATAATAAATAATTATAAATAATTATAACAAATAATTATATAATTCTAATAAAAATTATTCAATAATGTAATCAAATCAAAATCACTGAAATTTTCTCAGTTGCAAAATTGTCGCTGTCATTATTTTTTTTATGACGAATTTCCCCACAAATCGCTATCGCACAATTCTGCAAGTGATTATAATTTATTATCGCTGTTTTTTAGCTGATCTAAAACCATTTTTGACATAAAGGGACACTTTTGGCTGCTATGGACAATCTACAGTTTGCAGGGAGAAAGAAATATTTTTATTATATAAAATGACATGTAGGACACTGGGCAGACCACTAGGGACAAGGGGGGTGTGTTTTTTTTACATACAGTACTGTAATCTATAAGATTACAGTATACTGTATGTATAGTGTTTGTTTACCTTTTTGAATTTGGCGCCGATCTCCGCTCCCGTGCGTCGTAACGTCGCAGGGAACGGAGATCGGCGGCACAGGAGGACGCTGTGTGAATCGAGCGAGGTCCCGCTCGCTCACACAGCGTGGTGACATCGCTGGATCCAGGACAAGGTAAGCCAGCGCACGCTGCAGGCTCTGCATATCTACCCCGAATGTGACTCGGGGATACCGATTATAGCAGAAAAAATCAACCCTGATTCACGCTCGGGGATACCGCCAGGGGGGTTAATCCTATAGTGAAGATTCAGACTCCCCGCGGGGAATGGGCGTTCCTATCCAGAGGGAAGATGATTGACGGCCGGCTATGGCACGTCACGCTCCCCGAAGATAGCCAGAGTAGACTAGGCGCAGGCGCCGTGAAGAGCCAAGTCCTATTTCGGCTATTTCCGGAGAAGCGTGACGCGCCATAGCCGGCCGTCAATCATCTTCCCTCTGTAAAGGAACGCCCATTCCCCGCGGGGAGTCTGAATCTTCACTATAGGATTAAACAGTGAGTACGGGGCAAAAAATAAAAATAAAGGCATACTGTAGCTCGCGCTACTATGCTTATTTTAATGTTAGAAAAAAAAAATGTTTATAGGGTGAACCCCCTCTTTAACACGCAGTAACATGAGATTAGCAAAAGCAGCCCCAAGGGTTGTGCCAGTGGAATCGAACTTCCCCTGCCGTCGTATGTGTTGTACGTCACCGCGTCTGAGAACGACGAGATTTTGTCTTGACAGTGTGTACGCAAAGAAAGCTTGTCAAGATTCTCGACAAGCCTAATAAGGAACTCGTCGAGGAAAACGATGTTTCATTTACGACGAGTTCCTCGGTCGTGTGTACGAGGCCTATCTTTTACGAAAAATATTTACCGATATACTTCTCTAAAAGAAGTGACTTTAGCAGAATGATGTTAATAAGGGCACCAAACATTTTGTGACTAATGGTTGTGAAAATCAGAACCTTCCAAAGGCAACCACAACCTTACTGAATGACACACATTACAATTAGGTTTAGTCTTCTAGGTGTACATCTTACCTGGTTAGATAGGGGTGAGCATGGAACTGTGGAGAAAATATTGGTGTCCGCATCCCTGGAAGTGTCAGCATTAGAGGGGGAACGGGGCGTAAAGTAGTGAGTTCTGGCCGCAGTGCCACCCGGCTATGTCCCAAGCTGATGACAGGCACATGGGCAGGCAGTCCATCTTTTGGTCGCTTTTCATCTGTGGCAGGCTCAGAAGGAGAAGATGGAGAGCCACATGGACGGTGAGCAACCGGTGTACTGATTGTCACATCAGATTGTCTCTCTGCAGGGCTACCATCTTCTTCCATTGTAACATGTGGGTAGTCCAGAGGTATGCTTTTGTCATCGGTAGGACACATGGGCACACAGGTCACCTGAGAAGAAGCATAACAGATCAGAGGAATGATCCTTCCAGTGAACCCCTGAGCACCTAATGACCAGTCTAGGTTCTTTACACAGCCTGCTATCAAACATCAGGTATCCTTAACCACTTAAAGTGGATGTAAACCCCAAAAAAAAAAAATTTTTCTTTGCTGTCACAATGTACAGTATAAGATTTCCTATCATCTGTGCCCAGTCTTGCCACACATAGTTAATCCAGCTCTGAGCAATCCTCTTTTATTGTTCAGTGAAATAAAACGGACTTACAGAGAAAAACCTTAGTCCGTTCCGCCCCCTTGCTGTGAGTGACAGGTTATTTACATATCTTATGCACTAGCTTCAGACAAGCATTATTTTTTAATTCCCACCCCCACTCCTTTTCTGAAGTCATGTGGTTACTTTTCTGGATTTTGACTGGATGTTAGTGATCATAGCAGAATTTAGTGTAAGGGGAGTGTAGAGGTGGTCGGGGAGTCTACTGACATCACGACTCCACCCACAGAGCTCCAGACAACAGACCCACCCACAGAATCTGCAGTTTTTCAGTTCTTATAACAGACAGAGGGGAGACATTTGACAGGTAAGGATACATGCAGGAGGCATCTATATCCTTATAGATCAGCACTATGGCAGTAGTGTAGAAAGGATGAGAGTCGGATTACATCCACTTTAACCACTTGCCCACCAGGTGAATTCTGGCACTTCTCTCCTTCATGTGAAAATCACAATTTTTTTGCTAGAAAATTAATCAGAACCCCCAAACATTATATATATTTTTTTTAGCAGACATCCTAGGGAATAAAATGGCAGTCATTGCAATACTTTTTGTCACACCGTATTTGCGCAGCGGTCTTACAAGCGCACTTTTTTTGGATAAAAATCACTTTTTTGAATTAAAAAATAAGACAACAATACATTTTGCCCAATTTTTTTATATATTGTGAAAGATAATGTTACGCCGAGTAAAATGATACCCAACATGTCACGCTTAAAAATTGCGTCCGCTCGTGGCATGGCGTCAAACTTTTACCCTTAAAAATCTCGATAGGCGACGTTTAAAAAATTCTACAGGTTGCATTTTTTGAGTTGCAGAGTAGGTCTAGGGCTAGAATTATTGCTCTCACTCTAACGATCGCGGCGATACCTCACTTGTGTGGTTTGAATACCGTTTTCATATGCGGGCGCTACTCGCGTATGCGTTTGCTTCTGCGCGCGAGCTCGTCGGGACGGGGCGCTTTAAAAAATTTTTTTGGGGTTTTCTTATTTATTTTTATTTAGTTTTATAATTTTTTACACTGAAAAAAAAAAAAAAAATTGATCACTTTTATTCCTATTACAAGGAATGTAAACATCCCTTGTAATAGAAAAAAGCATGACAGGTCCTCTTAAATATGAGATCTGGGGTCAAAAAGACCTCAGATCTCATAATTAGACTTAAATGCAAAAAAAATAAATAAAAAAAAAAAAATGTAATTTTTTCAAATGACAAAAAAAAAAATGTTTCTTTAAGAGGCTGGGCGGGACTTTCTCCTTCAGTCCCGTCCCCGCTCAGCTGCCGGACACATCCGATCCCCTCCGCCGCTACCGACGGCTCCGCTAAGCGGCGGAGGGCGCGGGAGAGCGGCGGGAGGGGGGGGGGCCCTCTCCCGCCACCGATAACGGCGATCTCGCGGCGAATCCGCCGCGGAGACCGCCGTTATCGTGTACACCACCGCCCCCTGAAAAGATGAATATCTCGGTTGTGGCAGCAGCTGCTGCCGTTATCGAGATATTCAACTTTAAAAAGAGGACGTCTTTTTGACATGGGGCGGTGGTCAAGAGGTTAAGGACCAAGCCTCTTTTTGAGATTTGTTGTTTACAAGGTAAAATCTTTTTTTTTTTGCTAGAAAATTACTTAGAACGCCCAAACATTATATATATTTTTTCTAACACCCTAGAGAATAAAATGGCGGTTGTTGCAATACTTTATGTCACACTAAAGTGAAGAGAAGAAAAAGGTGCACCAGCCTAGTGTGTTACCGCTGACAATTTAATAGAATAAAAATATAATAAAAAACTACTCACAAGGAAAGCATCATAATAGAATTATCGACAATGCTGTAGTGGATACCCCTCGAACCACACTCCAAATGGGGGGGATAAAGGTGTGTCACTGCCGGCTGACGCGTTTCGAGGCTACAAAGACCTCTTCATCAGAGCCCAGCAGCCAACTTTATGTCACACTGTATGTGCGCAGTGGTCTTACAAGCGCAATTATTTTGGAAAAAATACACTTTTTTGAATTAAAAAATAAGACAACAGTAAAGTTAGCCCAATGTTTTTCTATATTGTGAATAATGTTACGCTGAGTAAATTTCAAAATTGCGTCCGCTCTTGGAATGGCAACAAACTTTGGCACTTAAAAATCTCCATTGGCGATGTTTAAAAATGTCCACAGTTACCAGTTTTGAGTTACAGACTCAGGCCCAGATTCTCAAAGGACTTACGACGGCGCAGCGCCATGTACGCCATCGTAAGTCCTAATCCGACCCGTTGTATCTATGCGCCTGATTCTTAGAATCAGTTACGCATAGATATCCATTAGATCCGACAGGCGTAAGTCTCTTACGCCGTCGGATTGTAATTGTAACTTTTTTTGCCCGCTAGGTGGCGCTTCCGTCGATTTCCGCGTTGAGTATGCAAATTAGCTAGATACGCGAATTCCTGAACCTACGCGCGGCCGACGCAGTAAAGTTACGATGTTTACGTTAGGCTTTTGCCGCCGTAATGTTGCCCCTGCTATATGGTGGCCTAAGTGCGGCGCAACAATGTTAAGTATGGCCGTCGTTCCTGCGTCGAAATTTTAAAAAGTTACGTCGTTTGCGTAAGTCGTCCGTAAATGGGGCTGGACGTCAATTACGTTCACGTCGAAACCAATGACGTCCTTGCAACGTCATTTGGAGCAATGCACACTGGGATATTTTAGGGACGGCGCATGCGCAGTTCGTTCGGCGGGGGGACGCGCTTCATTTAAATGATACACACCCCCTACCCGCCAAATTTTAATTCCGCCGCGTGATTTACGCTACGCCACCGCAACTTTACAGGCAAGTGCTTTGTGAATACGCTACGCCGCCGTATAGATACGCCATTCTACGAGAATCTGCCCCTCAGTGTCTCCTTTAAGCAGTGGCGTCTCCAGCTTTCATATTTAGGGGGGGCACATGGGGGGACAGGGAAAAAAGTAGGGGGGCCAACTATAAAATGCAATTTTATATATATATACAGTATATATATATATATATATATATATATATATATATATATATATATATATATATATATATATATATATAAAATCTCCTGGGGCCCTTTACTATGATCCCACAACGGGCCCTTTTACATGTTCTGTCGTGAGCTCCCTTCCTACTATACTGGGGCCCCCCAGGGTGGCAGAAAACAAGAAACCAGCACACCAAGAAAATATAAGGGTCCAAAGCAGTGGGAGAACTTTCAGGGTTGCAAAGGTTGTCTTGCCACCGGGGCCTGGTGTTCTGCCACTGTGGGGTTCCCCAGCTGTCCTGTCCCTGCTATTGACAGCGCTGGTCTGGCGTCTGTCTCCTTGGCAGGGGCGGCAGTCTATTAGGACCTAGTGCTGGTGACATTATGGGTGCATGCAGGAGAAGGCTGGCACTATTGGTTATAGAGAGCTGAGCCCCCAGCTGGTCACCTAGCAGCAGTAATGCTGTATAACCTTCTCTGTTGACATGCTGATCGGGATGTGATCCAGGTGATGCTCCCAGTCAGATCTAATAAACACAATATTTATTAGCATCAAGAGTACAACCACATATATATATATATAATCAAACGTATGTTCCGCAGCCATGTGGGCTCTATGCCTGTAAAGTGTGGGCTTTGATCAATAAAATCTCTGATATTTAACACTAGGATTTGACTAAGAGCATCACCTGGATTGCATCACGATCAGCATGTCAGAGAAGCGCCACTGCTGCTAAGCAACCTGCAGGGAGCTCAACTGTCTACAACCAATAGAGATGGGCTCGGGTGTGTTTGAAATCCCACATGCCCGATCCCGCCAGGAAGCCGACACTCCACAGCGCTAATCACAGGCAGTGAGACATTTCCTGATCTGTGCAGCTGCGGACCGGGAAATGTCTCACTGCCTGTGATTAGCGCTGTGCAGTGTGGGCTTCCTGGCAGGCTCTGGCATGTGGAATTTTGAACATGCCCAGCCCATCTCTAACAACAA
Source organism: Rana temporaria (assembly GCF_905171775.1). Lineage (NCBI taxonomy): Eukaryota > Metazoa > Chordata > Amphibia > Anura > Ranidae > Rana > Rana temporaria. Next base: position 443,869,591 of record NC_053491.1, read on the forward strand.
ATTGTGCTGGCCCTCCTGTACATCAGCCCCATAAAGTAACCAGCTCTGGGTTCCAATGTCCTGCCGCCGCTGCCATGGAGACAGAGACCAGCGCTGTGAATAGCCGGGACAGGACAGTAACTCTGGTTGTTCCAGCACTGGTCCACACTGGGACGATTCCCCCATCCACCTATAATGTGTAGATGGGGGAATTGGATCATTTTTTTTTTTTTTTTATTCAACCTAATAGTTGAATGAAAAAAAGTGATCAATGTATGGGCTGCCTAAGAGCTAAGACCAGCCATAGACAGTTTAAATCTCAGCTGGTTCAGCAGGAACTGGCTGAGATTTGAACCATTAATGAGCAGATTCTCTTATGATTATCACCAGTGGTTGCTGTATAGAATACAATTGCTGGGCAGGAGGGATATTCCCGTCAGCACTGTTTGTGTTGATGGGGGAATCATGCAAGTTTCTTTCCTGCAATCTGTGGATGTAGGAAAAAAAATTGCATTGTATATTACCTGCCTAACTGAAAGTGAAAGTGTAACAGAATGGACCGTGACACCCAGAGACTTTTGAAGGATGGGGTTTACTCCTGTGCCAGCGTCACTATGCCCTTTTGGGCATAGGGTGACTGAGAAATGATAATTATAAATTACATGAGATGGGACATTACTGATAATTCATGTATTGCAGGATATCTTGAAATATTACAAGTTGTTAAAGTCTGACTCCGACAGGTCAATAGAGTGTTTTCATTCAATGGGGGTACACATGCTTTTGAGGTGTTAATTGAGTCTGCTCCTAGACATTCCTTTGTGTGACGCTAATACTGTTTTGTGTCCATTGTGCTAATTAGGTCTGCTCCTAAGACCTGTTCATTGTGTATGCTAATGACACTGTTAAGATGTGGAATGTGACTTGTCAAGCTGTAGTAATTAACCCCTCTAAATGTGGAGCCAGACCGTCTGGGTAATAAGTAGTAATTAACTCATCGGAATGTTATTATCTAAAAGAATGTGTATGAAGCCCCCCCCCATTGTGTGATGTGTGGGTGGAGTGTGTCTTTGTCCCTGTGATTAACTGTAACATGCTTGTACTGTATATAACAAAGCTAAGTTACCATTAAAGGATTCATTCATTCATTTTGGAGCCAGTACCAGAGCTTGTTTTGTCTCGTTTATTCTGGGAAATTAAATGGGTCGTGTCTGATGTCTGTCGGACTGTCGGATAACCTGTCGTGGGGCGATGGATTGGAATATCGTAAACGGTGGTGACCGTTACAGAAAGTAAATTGTGAATGTCTTGAAAGAACAGGAGAGGGGGAGGGAGACAGATGGTGGAGAGAAGGGATAGAGATAATGCAGTTCAGTGATTACAGTGTACTGCAGTCTGCAGTGCACACACATACCCACGGTCCAGGCTAGAATCTCAGGCATCATTCACACACATGCTGCTGATTTTCATATTTCCTGAACACACATCCCCTCTCTTCAGATACAGCACACCGAGATAGTGTGGGCGGGACTGAAAGGAGAAGGAGGAGGAGCTTTATTTCTCCCTGCTCGTATGTGAGGAGAGTGGGGGGGGTGGCTAGACTCGCTGGGCTGTAAAAGAGTGTCATAGACTGACACTTGGCTCAGCTTGCAGTCACCACTCTCGGAATTTACAGGCTGGTTCTCCTGTCCTAAGGACGGGAGAAATCAGTCTGTTTTTTCAGTAACTGAGATGAAGGCTTGGGCCCCCCTCCCCCACAGTGCTCATGGAGTCCTTTCTGCAACTCGCTCTTCTCCGTGCCAATGAGGATGCAGGGGAAGGAGCAGATCGGGCGGCTGTGGTTGTGTGAACGCTCGCATTATGCAGTGTCAGCGAGCAGAGGGAGGGGGGAGGAATGCCCCGCAGAGCTGACTGGGGACGCTCTCCCTCTCAGGAGAGACTGTTACTCCAGCGGCGGCCCAAAAAAAAAAAAAAAAAAAAAAATTTTTTTTTGGGGGGGCACATGGTGGGGCACAGCATAATGTTGGGGGGGTCAGGGCCCCCTCTGGCCCCCCCCTAGAGACGCCTCTGCCTTTAAGACCATTGGGCAGAAGTGACGTTGGACGTCGATTCTGCCATCCAATGCTATGGAGCCGAGTGGGGGCCATCTTTCCCTCACTCGGCATCCAGGCTGTGAGGGGAGCAGACGCTCTTCGGAGCCGTTGGTGGCGGCGGAGATGACCGGAGAGCAAGGAGGGGGGCCTTCTTCCGCCCCCAATAAAAGTGATCTTGCCGCGAACCCGCCACAGAGACCCCTTTTATCTTTGTTGAAAAATGTTCATCTCAAGAATGTTTGTTAAATTTTCTAATTTAGTGGGGTCCAATCAATGTTAATTTTTCGACAGAAGTAACAAGAAAATATGAAGCAGCAGGGTGCAGATTTTTTCACTTGTAGACAGAATAAGGCCACAAAATGGAACCAGTGTGTGGTTAGCAGAGGCGCCCAATCAATAAAAAGGTGCTTCCAAGTGGATTTTTCAGAAAGGTTGGTATTTATTGATCATGAAAACAGGTTTAAACACCATCAATGCGTTTTTTGATTCTTTAGTCGTCACTTCATCAGTAAAAGGTGTACAGTACCCTTTAAAGCGTAGAGATCTGTCTGCATTCTTTCAGCCCAGAGTATGCAGAATATACTGTTTTTGTAAAAACTGAAGGAATGCACACAGATCCCTATCCCTATCTGATTGATTTCTACGGGATGCTGCCATTTTTCAATAACGGGGAATATATTGGAGCTTCTATAGTAACATATACAGTATGACATCATGACTGTGTGTATGATTAGATACAAGAAATACATGGGCTCCTGACACGTGGCCTAAGCCCTGCATGTGGCCTGAGCCAGGAAACAGGGAATTCACATAGTTCTGCTTGTTGTCCTATTTTTTTTTTTTTTAATCGTCCCAATGTTTTCTAATATTTAGAGGACAACGGTCTGATGGACCGTTTTCATTGGTCAAAACCGATCCTGTGTGGGCCCCAAAAACATGTACCGTATTTATCGGCGTATACTGCGCACTATTTTGCCCTGAAAATCAGGGCAAAATCGTGGGTGCGTGGTATACGCCGATACCCGCTTTCCCGCGCCGAGTTTGAATACTGCGCCAGCATATACCGAGCGCAGTACACTCGTGTATCTTCGGGCAGTCTCGGCGCCTCTCGCGCTGACGTCCTGGACGTACAGGACGTCAGTGTGAGAGTAGCCGAGCCTGCCCGAAGATACATGAGTGTACTGCGCTCGGTATATGTCGGCGCAGTATTTTAACTCGGCGCGGGAAACGAGCGGGGAGGACGCGAGGACGCCGCAGAAGGACGCCGGACCCGACGAAGAGGACACCCGAAGCCGCAGACGGACGTAGGACCCGACGAGGCCGCCGATGGACGCCGTGCAAGACACCAAAACTGTAAGTACAAAAAAACTTTTTTCCACAGGAATTCGGGGCAACTTTAGGGGTGCGCGCTATACGCGGGAGCGCGCTATACCCCGATAAATACGGTACTTGGCTTTGTTTCTATTG